>NC_137637.1:3123409-3553409 GCF_963383615.2 Lipophrys pholis
AGAGAGAGAGAGAGAGAGAGAGAGAGAGAGAGAGAGAGAGAGAGAGAGAGAGAGAGAGAGAGAGTGACAGGTCAAGAGAGGTTGGAAAGACAGGTAGAGAAAGACAAGAAGAGAGGGAGGTAGAGAAAGATAGGTGAGAGAAAGAGACATGAGACATGAGAGAGAGACAGTGTCATCGTAGATTCTTTGGTTCTGGTTTGTGCTGAAAGTTTGTCTTTGAGGAATTCATTGACAGATCTGTAATCAGATTACTTTACTGTAACTAAAGTCTCCCGGTGTTATTCCATTAGAGATGAACTTTCCCTCGATATTTCTGAATACACAGTGTATCCCACTGTCACTATGATCGATCAGAAGTGATTGATCAGCAGGGACTTACTTGGGCCATCCTTCGAAGGTGGAGATGGTGAAGAGTGTCAGCATGCCGTTCAGGATGTTGTCGAAGTTCAGTTCTGAATTGATCCATTTCCTCTGGTGGACTTCCATCTCATGAAGTTCTCCTTCCTGATACTTGATATACTGACCTCTGACCCCACAGTGGGAGGAGCAAGAAAACACATCAATTTCACTTGAATTCCCAATAAAAACTGAAGCTATCCAGAGAAATCTCTGTATCTGCCTTTTTTTATCGATATTGCTCATTCAGATATTTTCTCTCCATGTTTACCTGTGCAGCACTCACCATAACCTTGAACCTAACCCTTAACACTTCAGTCAGTCAGTAGGTCAGTGTGAATGAGTGTGGGGGGGAGGGAGGAATGTGGGTAATATTGGAATATGTGATAAGGCAGCTAACTTTAGCACTTTAGGGATAGATGTAGTAATGCTTTTTTAAATTCTGAACTGTCTGTTTGGTAACGTGGTATGTTTCCCAATGCGTTATGTCATATATGTATTTTAATGTGACATGTTTTTCAGTGTGTACTATGTTTTACATGTATTATTGTAAGTATCTATGTTTGTGTTTATTGGTATGATTTAACCCCATGGACCGCCACAGATGGAAATTAGCTCTGAGCTAAATCTGCACTGGATGTCTGTTCACTAATATGTACCTTCCTATTCAAATAAATTAATAAATCAAATATAATGAACCCTGACCGTGACCCTAAACCTCTAACCCTGACACTGAAGCTGACCCTAAACCTAATCCTTGACCCCTAACCATTACCTTAACCCTGACCCTAAGCCTAAACCCAACCCTAAGCCTAACCTTTAACCCCTAACCGTGACCCTAAACATAAACATAACCACTAACCCTGAACCGAAACCTTATAACTCTTAACCCCTGTTGTGTAGTGTTTGATGTGTAGTTTGTTGTGTAGAGTTTGTTATGTAGTTTGTTGTGCAGAGTGCGACTGTAGAACTTCTTACCGGCACGTTTCCTCAGTCATCTGGTCGGAATCAGTGCAGGCGTAGAACTTCCCCTAGAAACCCAGAAAATATCAGAATCACCACAAGGCACATTTCATCTCACAACTGAATTACTTTACATCTTTTTATCAGTTTGAAATTCGACCAAATCCTGATCATTGGATGCATTGCGTTGTTGTGTTGTGTTGTGGTGTTGTTGTGGTGCTGCGTTTCCCTGCCGTGTGTCTGTAACACGGAGAACATCACGCTGTAGCTGTCAGTCTCTCCTGACAGCTGAGCTCAACTCAGACGTGGTTTCTATCGCTCGTCAATACGACATTTTCAAACTACACCGAAGGGAAGGACTCACCAACTCTCTGCTCATGTCAGTAGAAAGAATAAATTAGATATTCTCTTACTTTGAAAAGTTGAACTCCAATGCAGGCAAACATGAAGTCCAGCAGCATGGTGACCAGAACAATATTTCCAATGGTCTTGACGGCGACAAACACGCACTGAACTACGTGCTGAGGAGGGATCAGAGGAGAAGCAGTGATGAAAGGAGCTCAGTGATTGGACACTTGCTCCCAGACGGACACACCTTCAGTCCTTTGGCTCTGTTGATGGCCCTCAGGGGCCGCAGGACCCTCAACACACGCAGGATCTTCACCACGGAGATGGCACTGGACCTACACACACACACACACACACACGTCTTGTTGAGAGACCAGATGGAGTTCTGGAGCTGAAGAGAAGAACGAAGAGAGAAGAGGACTGACTCCATGCCCATGGAGAGCAGAGACACGCTGACCACCAGCAGGTCCAGGATGTTGAAGGAGTTCCGGCAGAACGAGCCTTTGTGAAGAATTGCACCGTACGTTGTCATCTGAAACACAAACGATCTCAAGCTCTAGATCGTATCGTCTCGTACACTCTTGAAAAAAACTTGAAACCTGAGAAATCAAAGATGCAGTTTAGAAAAGGAAGTTTCAGTTGAATTATAGTTTTAGACATTTTATACACAATAATAATTGATTGCTATTACAAACTTTATTGATCTCAGCGGGAATGATTGCTCTGCCGACAACTACACTGCGAGCAGCAGGGAACCTGCTGGTGGAACCTTCTGGTAGAAACTGATGACTAGAACCTGCTGACTGTATCTTGCTGGTAGAACCTGCTGGTAGAACCTGCCGACTGTAACCTGCTGGTAGAACCTGCCGACTGTAACCTGCTGGTAGAACCTGATGACTGTAACCTGCTGGTAGAATCTGCCGACTGTGAACTGCTGGGAGAACCTGCTGGTAGAACCTGCTGACTGTAACCTGCTGGTAGAACCTGCTGGTAGAACCTGCTGGTAGGACCTGCTGGTAGAACCTGCTGGCTGGACCTGTTGATAGGACCTGCTGGGTTTCCTCTAGAGTCATGTCTCCTGGCTGCTGTGCTGACACTTCTTGCCTCGCCTTGTCTGGGCCGACTCAGCTTCCTCCCACAATCATAATACTCGTTAGCTAACGTTCACTGGTCCATGACACGCCCATTACCTAAATGGGACACACCCAACACTGGTCCATGGTGGTCTGTTTGAACATGGACCAGAATACCCCCCTGGCCCTCCCCCCTCCAGCTGGGACACGCCCGACATGTGTGGAAGTCAACACCAGCATGAACGGTGTCAAATATCTGGAATGAATCCATGGTCAGCAGGAGACGTCCTCAACATAACGTTCAAAACGTATCACACAGGCAAATAAAAAAATGAAAACTAATCATAATTCCCTCAGGAAGTGATTCCTCCACAGAATGTCCCTTCAAAACGTGTTTCCTGATGCAGAGGATGCGACCACATTCTGTCTTACCTTGAGAACAATTTCTGCTGTAAACACTGACGTGAAGACGATATCGGCGTAGGCCAACACCTGAAACACCCCGATACACCCGGGACTTTAACATCATATCACAACAAGTGCGACAAAATCATAAATTACACAAAAACACATTGCAACAGTCTCTTCCTCTGTGGAGATTGCATCTGAAGTCACCTGGTTCCTGAAGGACATGGGGTCGATGGGATCCTCAGCAGCCAGTGAGACGGATGACAGCAGGATGAAGAGCAGGATGATGTTTGTGAAAGTGGTCGCATTGATGATGCGATGGCAAAGCTTCCGGAATCTGAAATAGTTGAAGAACATGCAATTATTTAACACTACAATGCCGAGTCACAGAGTTTATCCTCTGAAACACTAAGACTGAGTGTAAACTATGAGTTCATCCATTCATTCATTCATCCATTCATTCAGTCAGTCATTCATAGCTGTAGGCTGTGGCTCCTCTCCATGTATATATGTGTGCTCGTGTGCTTGTTTTATTTCTGTTTTTAAAGTATGTGAAGCACATTTTGCTACAATTAATTGTATGAAAAGTGCTATATAAATAAAGTTTGATTTGATTTGATTCATTCATTCATTCATCAGTTATAAAGGGTTTTCAGCATCTTCTTCACTGCTATATTGGACTTTGTGTTCTGTGCTGCAGGACGAATCTGGACCACCATTGTTGGTGTGACATTTGTGCACTGGTTGTGTTTGTTGTCCAGCAGTTTACCACTGTGGATGGTTGTAACAGTGACGACGGGTCAGTGTGGATGGTTGTAACGGTGACGACCGGTCAGTGTGGATGGTTGTAACAGTGACGACCAGTCAGTGTGGATGGTTGTAACAGTGATGACCAGTCAGTGTGGATGGTTGTAACAGTGACGACCAGTCAGTGTAAAGAATCTGTTCAGGGTCGTGACTTCACAGAGGCGTCAGATATTTCGTCCAATGCTCGTTGACTGGTGACCTGCAGAGGGAACTTGTTGTTCCACATTCTGACTGGACCAGGAGACCTTCTTCTTCTTCTGTTATTGTTATCCTGAGATTTTCTCTTTGGATCTGTCCCTTACAGCCTCTGAATATGAAACTTGGCCTTCAGTTTGCAACTATGGTTAGTACCATTGAAAAGAAAATTGTTCAGTCTTTCAAGACTCATCGCCAAAAACAATGTTACAGCAAAGAATCAATGAAGCAGTGACCATGAGTCCCACATTCACTAAAAACAAGTGCAATGACTCTGCATGTTCTAAACACTATGCAGCCACTGTCCTAATGACTTGCATCATACTTGTTCTGCGGTCCAAAGATAAAAAAGGAGTTTGCATCTGGCATAGGGACGGTTTCCTCCTTCAGCTGAAGGTCTGCCATTGGACGAGGTCGGGGGCTCTCTGGAATCTCAGGGTCCTCCTCCTCGTCATCACCTGGCCAACCATCAGGTAATCACTACAAAAACCACATTCTGTCAAACGCACAGTGATGCAGCCATGAGGGAAGTTGGCTTACCAGGAAAGTCTGCAGGAGGGAAGGGGTCTTTCACCTCATTGACATTGGACTCAAACTCGTCGATTTTCAGCTGCAGATGCAAAGACAGAAACAGAGAATTTGGAGAGGACTATAGAGGACAGGGACAGTTATGTTTTGCTGACTTCACTGGTATTGTCACTATATGTCATTGGACAATTCACCTTTGCGGTTGTGGAGACGCCCTCCACACCCTTGGCTCTCTGCTCAGCCAGCTTCTTGGCCAGATTGGCTTTGTCCTCACTGGCTTTGTCAGGCATGTTGGCTCTGTTAATCAACACCAGGGTGGCTTTTACAGAACTGAACATTTCATCAGGCTACATTGGTCAAACAGCACAACTTAACTTACTGTTATCACCTGCAGATTGTGGCATGAGAAAATAGTACAGTTCTTCAATCAACTCCCCGAATATTACAGTAATTGACTTCAGCATTCCACCACAGAACAAACAGGCTCAGAATCAGCACTGGAGTCATTTACTGCTATTACTACTACTACTACTACTAATTTTATTTATAGAGCACTTTAAAAACAACACAGTGTGCCAAAGTGCTGTACACAGACAGAACAATAAAAACAAAACAAAACAATAAAAAAACAAGAAAAAATGTTAAAAACAATAAAAGTCAGCCTGTTAAAAGCCAAAGATAAAAAGTGTGTTTTTAGAGAGGTTTAAAAAACAGGAAGTGAGTCGGACTATTTGATGTGCAGAGGCAAGTCATTCCACAATATTGGGGCTATAACTGAAAAGGCATGATCACCTCTGTGCTTCCTCTTGGTCCTAGGGACAAACAACAATGACTGATCTGCCGACCTGAGAGAGCGAGGGAGTGTATGGCCGGAGCAGGTCGGACAAATACTGTGGGGCGAGGCCATGAAGACATTTAAAAACAAATAAAAGAATTTTAAAATCAATCCTAAAACGAACAGGGAGCCGGTAAACCGAGGCTAAAACTGGTGTGATGTGCTCATGTTTTAAAAGTGGAGCAGCGACATTTTGGATCAGCTGAAGACATGAGACGGAGGACTGGCTGAGTCCAAGGTTAAGTGCATTGCAATAGTCTAAACGAGTGGTGATAAAAGCATGGATTAAAATCTCGAAATGATCCAAGGACAGGAAAGGTTTCACTTTGGCTCGTACACTCTTGAAAAAAACTTGAAACCTGAGAAATCAAAGATGCAGTTTAGAAAAGGAAGTTTCAGTTGAATTAGAGTTTTAGACATTTTATACACAATAACAATTGATTGTAATTCCAAACTTTATTGATCTCAGCGGGAATGATTGCTCTGCCGACAACTACACTGCGAGCAGCTTTTTTTATTAACTGAAAAAAGCTGGACTTGACCACTGATTTAATTTGTAGATCGAATTTGCGATCAGAGTCCAGTCTGACACTGAGATTTTTGGCCGAGTGCGTTAAGTGTTGCCTTAGAGGACCCAGATCAACATGTACCTTGGTGGAATCACTGGGCCCAAACAACATGACCTCGGTCTTATCATTGTTTAAATGTAAAAAGTTCAGTGACGACCAGGCCTTGATTTCAACAATTATTACACTAGTAAATGTATGGAAAGCGAACAGCAGAGAAAACAGGCCTATTCCAGCCTGCAGCTCTGGACGGGTACAGTAACTGTAGTGAAACCTGATCCATGCAGAGTCTCGTCCTCTCTGAACACAAGCTACAGCAAAGCTTTCCCAAAGAGATGCAGCTTCCCTTCTGTTCAGAATGACTCTTTTGTTTTGCTTTTCTACAAGATAGTCAAACCACGACATGGCAGGGCGGCCCACTGAGCCCAGGCACCATGGTTCATGTGCCAGCAGGCCATTTATAATTATTTGAAGTGCAAAGTTCAAAGACAGAACAACAGTGTCCAAGTCTGCGCTGGCTGTGAATAATCTAAATGCAAATCTGCAGCACAGGTCAGAATTTTCTCTCATTTTCTTAAATTGGGAAATATTCAAAGCTTAACACGAACAATAAAACATTTATTTTAAGACAATCCAATCTATTAAAGTACATTTTATGAAAACATAGAGTTACAGAAGACATCCAGGTGTCATCAGTCCACACCGGTTGATCATTTCAATCTATTTACACCGAGTGGTCGGGTTTCACCGGGTTTATTTCAATATTGTAACATCGACACTACTTGACAGGAAATCACACAAATGTAACCAAAATCATACCCAACTGTACACGTTACTCGAAAAGAAGTCGATGATTGTTACGAACAGTTAAAGGCGGAGGAACCGAGGGGGACAAGTGGGGGGCGGCATGCTCCCCCAAATGTCTGAGACATGCGCATTTGTCCCATTCAGAAATTATACCTCACTCACCGGCCCCCTCCCTCAGCAACATCATAGCAACCAGGGAAAAAACTTTGGTTGGTTTTTTATAGTGTCCATAGCAACGCCATAGCAACCAGAGAAAAACCTTGGTTTGTTGTTAAAAGTGTCCAGAACAACGCCATGGCAACCAGAGAAAAACTTTGGTTCAATGTTAATAGTGTCCATAGCAACACCATAGCAACCTGAGAATAACCTTAGTTTGTTGTTAATAGTGTCCATAGCACTATGAAAATAAAGTTTACATTTGTTGCTAGAATAGCTCTCAAAATGAAGCTAAAGCTACAGTATATCTTAGAATACAATATTTTCCACAAACGATACAAGTGACGTCCACCATGTTATGTCTTCCTCTCGGGAGGAACTCGGTAGAGCTGAAGCCATGTGAGCTGGTCTGTCCACAGAACGTAAGAAGCAGAAGAAACGTTCCATGTTACATTTTCACAGCGGTTCTGTGCCAGTGTTTGTCTACCGTTAGAGAATCATCACATCCTGCTAGAGAGAGGCTCAGTGAATATGGAAGCTTCCACATTACCACCCATACCACCACACCACGTGCTGAAAATCAAGCACAGCGGCTTGCAAGTACTCTGAGTGTGTGAGACATGGGAGCTTCTGCAGGTGAAGTCAGCCATGAGGAAGAACCCAAAGGAGACACACTCTCATGAAGGTCTGAGTACATCCTGTGTTTACCGTCAGTGTTCGGTCCTGTGCAGAAGGACTCCAACTAGGTGGAGAACAAACACATTGACAAACCTTCACACACTGACCTGAGTGCTTTCTTACGTTTCTTCTCCTCAGCCTTCTCTTTCTGAGCTAAAGTCAAAGACTCTGCCTCCGCCAGGTTGTCCACCGCAATGGCCAGGAAGACGTTCAGGAGGATGACTGGAAGCAGCCCAGTCAAGGAGGGAGCAACACACACACACACATGCACACACACACGCACGCACGCACGCACGCACGCACGCACGCACGCACGCACACACGCACACACACACACACACACACACACACACACTCACACGGTGTGGATACAGTTCCCACAGACGAACAGGATGATGAAGTAGAGGCTGACCAGTATTCCAGGCATACTGGGTCCTTCATGAGCCATGATGCCGTCATACATCACAGCGTTCCAGTCCTCACCTGTCAGGATCTGAAGAACATCCACACATTGTCATCGTCTCAGACTGACCATTTATCCAATAAATTCACAGATTAGAATCAATCCATTAAAATAAATATTACATCCAGTTTAATAATTTTTCAGTGAAACATCCAGTATCATATTATGATGCATTTTGGTACTTTACTACCGTTTACTGAGTTTTTATATCTTTTGCTGTGTTTTTGTACTTTTTAATGTATTTGTATTTTTACAATTTTTTATACTTTTCACTGTGGTTTTATACTTTTTGATGTTTATATATTTCTTTCAGGGTTTTTTTTTAATACTTTTTACTGTGTTTTTATACATTGTACTGTGGTTTTACATTTTTCACTGTGCTTAAATTTTTTTGTACTTTTTACTGTGTTTTTATACATTTTACTGTATCTTTTTACCTTTCATTATGTTTTTATACTTTTTACTGTTTTTGTTTTACACTTTTCACTATGTTTTCATACACTTTACTGAGGTTTTGTACTTTTCTCTGTGTTTTTATACTTCTGTTTTTCTATTTTTCGACACTGTATAGCCTAAGCTGAGCTTTTCGCAGAGTAACTCTGTTTATGTATTCCCCTATGCTGTATGGAGTGCAAACTTGAATACAGACCATATATTTAGCAGTATTTTTTAACAGCTTCTGTTCCGTTTCCAAAGTGATCAAAGATGAGGATGATGATGAAATGTTGATATCAGTGAAGAATTTAATAGTTGATAGAAGCAGAGCGCCATGAAGTCTGACCTCTTACTTTCTTCTGATTACAGAAATCAAAAGCACATACCTGAAACACAGTGATGAGTGCCTGAGGGAAGCTGTCGAATGTGCTACGGGGTTTGGGTCTGTTGGGAAAGTTAAACTTCCCTCCGAAGACCTGCATCCCCAGCAGGGAGAAGATGACGATGAAGAGGAAGAGGAGGAGCAGCAGGCAGGCGATGGAGCGAACTGAGTTCAGCAGGGAGGCCACTAAGTTACTGAGTGACGTCCAGTACCTGGAAAACACATCAGATACATTCAAATCACTCGTGTTCCTAATAAACAAACATCTTCCTGGCAGTAGAAACATAAACCACCAATGATCAGACCATCAACATGAGATTTACGTCCATCTGTACAAAACACGTGCAGCGCATAACTTGAATACAAACGATAAAGTTAGTCTATGGAGATCACATTGCTCGTTTTAACTGATGATTTCATTTAAGTTACCAAATAAACTTCAAAAATCCTGACAAGATGCAAACTTGGTATGAGACAACATCTCCAGTCATCTCCTGACAGGAAGTGAGGTGACAACATCCTGACAGGAAGTGAAGATGACAACAGGCTCACGGGAAATGAAGGTGGCAAAATCTTGACAGGGAGAGAAGGTGACAACAGGCTGACAGGAAATGAAGATGACAACAGGCTCACAGGAAGTGAGGTGACAACATGCTGGCAAGAAGTGTGCAGCCCCGTCATGTAATGGCGGACTCACCTGGTGACCTTTAGCAGGCGGAGCAGGCGAATGCAGCGCAGCACAGAGATTCCCATGACCGACATGAAACCCATGTGCACAAGGACAAGCTCCATGATGCCAGTGGAAACAACAAAGCAGTCAAAGCGGTTGAAGAGAGACATGAAGTAGGACGGCAAGCCAAGCGCATACATCTTCATGAACATCTCCAAGGCAAACATGGACAGCAGCAGCTTGTTGGCGCTATCTGATGACGTCATCATGGCCAAATAGGAAGGAGAGATAAAGACACAAAACCAAGAGAGCTGCTTATTTGTCCTTGGTCAGTGGATTCATTACAATTACCAACTCATTACGAAGTGAGGAAAAGGGTTCAGCTCCATTTTTAATGTAAGAGGACGGAAAATATCACAGTCATCACAGTGAATTGACCACAGGGGGGGCTTTTCCACCAGAAAGAACCAGGTTCTAGTTCTGTTCCAGGGCCAGACTGAGCGCCAGTTCTTTGTCTTTCCACTGCCAAAGTCCTGGCCAATCATGGGCTAAACGGGTGCTAAGCTGGCCCCACTTCATTGCTGGGCCAGAGAGGAGCTTTCTGACAACTACAGCGAACACGGAGCCCCAAAGTGGTTTTAGAGAAAAAAAATAAAGATAACGCGTGGGAACGATATAATAATAATAATAATTATTATATAAATTATATAATCATTCGCGCGTTATTTTTATTTCTCTCTATGTCCACTCCGGGGCTCCGAACTAAAACAAGATGGACATGAAAAAACAACAAAAGAGATACGAAGAGACTTAATGTTTTCTGGCTCTTTGGTGCATCTCAGGTTCAAGTCAGACTAGATGGAGCGACCCGGACTAAACCGATGAATGCAGTCCGCCTCCTGGTTCTTGTATGAGCTGTCAGCGCTAAATCGGTGAAATCAGTGACGTATCACGTTTTGGAGTGACGCAATGACGTGGCTCTCACTTGGCTCTGTTGATGAGGGACAAACAACCGGTTCTTTGGCGGTGCTCATTTAAGAACCGGCCCTGAACTTGCTCCTGTTTCTTTTTGGTGGAAAAGCCTGAAGGCTGTATCAGAGCTTCTCTCAGGGGTCAGAGGTCATGATCACTGAACCACTGCAGCAGGCTCTCACTAGACGGACATCTCCTCCTGCAGCACAACAGAAGCTGACAACGAGGCGGGGGGAGATCAGGATGACCTCTGACCTTGCCAGCTGGTCAGCCTCTCAGACTGGTTGTGGTGCTCCGTTGCGATGGCCAGCGTGTTGAGGAA
Organism: Lipophrys pholis; assembly: GCF_963383615.2. Taxonomy (NCBI): domain Eukaryota; kingdom Metazoa; phylum Chordata; class Actinopteri; order Blenniiformes; family Blenniidae; genus Lipophrys; species Lipophrys pholis. The sequence continues at coordinate 3,134,414 of NC_137637.1, forward strand.
CACCAGCAGGATCACCCACCAGTAGAAGAGTCTGGACTTGACGTAAACTCTGCAGCGACACCGTAACCAGCGGTTCCACTTGCGGGCCAATTTGCTGCAGAAGAAGAGACAGGGACCAATGAGCTGGAGGCTTTCTGTCAGTCGAGTCTTTTCTGAACGACTTACAGCCATGTCAGTCGTGAGCACTCCAGTGAAAGCATTAAACAGCGTGTCGTGTTTCCTGAGTGAGGACTTTGTTCAATATGAGCACAGATGTTCAGTGACTGGTTCTCATGGAGAGAGCAGCTAAACCACATCGCCATCTTTTTTTAGTAAAAGGTTCACATTCAGCTTAGTTTTGATAGAACATTTAATTTTGTCGTTTTTCCTAAACAAAAAAACATCATTCAACAAAGACTGCTTTTACTTCCAATGTCAAAGCATTTCAATGAGTGAACACAGTCCAGGAGAACAGATTGAAGACGTTACTCAACCCCTCCAGAACAAGCAACACAACCAGGACACTGACTAGTAGTAGACCATCCGCTGCACCGTGTCCATGGTCCCCGCGCTGCCAGCCTCCGAGCCCTCACTCTCCAGCGGGAGTAGGCCTGACACACACACACACACACACACACACACACACACACACAGAGTACAGTCATTGCTTCTGTACTTTGATGGACGCTTGGTGTTCTGAGGCAGTGTAGCATAATGTAATATAATGTAATGTAATGTAATGATGAATTGGTGTCATGTGATACGATGTGATGTAATGATGCAATGTAATGATGGGCTGGTGTAATGTGATGTAATGTAATGATGCGATGTATTTGTTAGGATCTCACAAGACCAATGAAAGGTTGGTTTATTACTAGGAAAATATAATCTTCATTTGTCATGATATTAAGTCATGAGATGTGGAGTCTGACTCAGGAATCTGCCTGAGCATCACACCCAGCAGGGGGTCCTGCCTCCATGCTCAGCTAGTCACGGATTAGTGAGGCTCCCAGGATTTGACACCTCTGAATCCTCTCACCTGATCAAAAGCCTTGGGAGAGACTTTCTCTGGCTCCTTTTGGCTTCTTGCCCTGTGAACACCGGGCAGAAAGGAGCTGCATCCCAGCAGCTCAGCTGTAGCGCAGCCTGCTAACAGCTAACTCCAAGAGGCCTGCAACCAAAAGCCTCAACTTCTCAACTCCTCTTCTGCCATTGTCCTCCACCACATGGTGCAGATCCAGGACAGACTTCCTGCTCTCTGATAACCTCCATTCTGAATGTAGTTTCTTGTGATCGGCCACCTTGTTTTGTAGTTCCATCACACATCACACACACACACACTCCTTGCACCTCTCTCTCTCTCTCTCTCTCTCTCTCTCTCTCCAAACACACACACACACACACACACACACACACACACACACACACACACACACACACACACACACACACACACACACCAAGCTGTATATAGGTAGTTCGAATCTGTGTTTTATTTGTCTTCATTGTTTATAAATATCATTTTTGGAATCATAATTGCTGTCTTATTAATGTGCACACAAGTGAATGAAATGTCGACTCTTCTGTGTCAAGAACTCCAAAATCCTTCAAGCTTTTCTGTTAATTCTGGTCATTGTAATTAATTTAACTGTTAATTCAAATTCCTAATTAATTGTTTCGTATATCTTATGAGATTGATATAACTGAATAGGCTGTCATTTCCTGTGTAACAGGTGGTGCTCCCGAGGTATCTGATACAGATCAGATTAAATTTTCAATAACACAATGAATAGCTATCTGTGATAATTATTCATCACTATAAATAACCAAACTGCCAAAACCCAAGAAAATTGGTACCCCCGTCTGCAAACCGCACATAAATGGTACCACTCGATCTTTATGAGGTAAGAAATCCCTACATATTGATGTGATTTACCAGTCGATCTTCGTTCCTACCCTCACCTATGGTCATGAGCTTTGGGTCATGACCGAAAGAACGAGATCCCGGATACAAGCGGCTGAAATGAGTTTCCTCCGTAGGGTGGCTGGGCGCACCCTTAGAAATAGGGTGAGGAGCTCAGTCACCAGGGAGGAGCTCGGAGTAGAGCCGCTGCTCCTCCGCATCGAGAGGAGCCAGCTGAGGTGGCTCGGGCATCTGTTTCGGATGCCCCATGGACGCCTCCCTCGGGAGGTGTTCCGGGCATGTCCCTCCGGTAGGAGGCCTCGGGGCAGACCTAGGACACGCTGGAGAGACTATGTCTTTCGGCTGGCCTGGGAACGCCTCGGGGTCCCACCGGAAGAGCTGGAGGACGTGTCTGGGGCGAGGGAAGTCTGGGCTTCCTTGCTTAGACTGCTGCCCCCGCGACCCGGCCCCGGATAAGCGGAAGAAAATGGATGGATGGATGGATGGATTGATGTGATGTAATGTAATGATGTGATATAATGTAGTGATGTGATGTAGTGATGGCCTTGTGTAATGTAATGTAGTGTAATGTAATGTGATGTAATGATGACCTGGTGTGATGTAATGTAATGTAATATTCTGTCCAGGTCCTAGAAGATGACTTCAGGTGTTCTCACCTTGTCGGTCCAGGTCCTGGTAGATGACCTCAGCCTGAGTGATCCAGTCCATGTAGCCCTTCAGGTCCTCATCCAGCTGTTGGGTTTCCCGTAGCTTCTGGAATTCTCCACGAGACTTGGCCTTCTCTCGCTCCTTGGTGAACTCACTGAGGGAGAAACACAAGGCGGCATCATGCAACCCCTGATCAGACTGGACCCAACACACCTGTGTGTGTGTGTGTGTGTGTGTGTGTGTGTGTGTGTGTGTGTGTGTGTGTGTGTGTGTGTGTGTGTGTGTGTGTGTGTGTGTGTGTGTGTGTGTGTGTGTGTGTGTGTGTGTGTGTGTTGGGGGGGAGGGTGGTTCTGAGGCAGACGGTAGAGTGAGACTGTAGATAGAAGAGTGAAACTGACTGCAGTACAGGGAAGGTACGTACCCACTGAGCACGCCCAGAACCAGATTGAGCACAAAGAAAGAGCCGACCAGGATGAGGGTGGTGAAGTAGATCCAGGGCCATTCCATTCCAATGGCGTCATTCACCTGTTGGATCAATCACATCACATTTACTTCCTTTCAGTTAAGTGAGACGATCAATACTAGTTACACATTTGCTTTATACAAGTATACAAAAGTAAATACGGCTTACAGAAACCTCGAGGGTTGGACCAGACAGTGAGAGTTTGAAGGAGGGTTGGTGTGTAACTGAATGATTGAACCATGAGGTAAACAATGACAACAACACATTTCATAACTAGATGACAGAACCATGAGGTAAACAATGACAACAACAAAACGCGTATTGCAGAAAGGAGGTTCAACAAATCTTTCCCTGAACTCTGAGTTGACTCACTCTGAGATGAGAAACTCTGGTCGTTGTGGTTCCACAACAACAAGAGGCTGTACTACAACTCAGGGGCATCATCTATAAATCTTTGCGAAGGATTCCTACAAAAAATGTTTAACAGCTCATCTCCCGCCCTCAACACGCCCACTTTCTACCATAAATGGTCAATGCAAAGTGCCTGGTCAATATTTTTGCATCTCAATCAGCCTGTTGATCTCTGGCATTTGACGCTAAATTCTGACAGAAAAGACAAAGAAAAGGAATTTTACAGAGAGAGAAATAGTGATGGAGGAGGTGGAGGTCAGGAGAATGATCTTTTTTGGTAGTGGCTACTCACACAGTAGTGGAACCACTAATAAAAGAAAAAAGAAGAGATCACCAGCTCGTCGTCATCGCTGTAAATAGCGTGAGTGACTGTAGAGGTGGAGAAGAAGAATCTGATCTGAAGGTGGAGGCCAAAGGAGAGTGACATCATGGGGGCAGCACCAGAGCTCACTGCTGGACACCAAAACAGCCTCATTGTTGTGACGCCACCATGTGTCAGAGGGTCGGAGAAGGAAGGAGACATTTTGGTGGAGACACAGCAGACCGATAAAGTTCAGTTTCATCTGTTTATTTAATGTATAAATAAAATATTTGAAGAGGGACTTTTGAAAACGCTTAGTGGTCTGTGTGTTTTATCCTCAGTCACTCGAGTGTTGGAGGCGGAGGGTGGAGGAGGTCGTCTGCAGACCCAGTGCATCCCGAACGCATGACCGTACCAGAGCAGCCACAGTGCAGCCGTACGCACGGCTGTCACTGCGCTATTTAAGTGCTTTCTTAGCAATGACACTGGTTGTTACACACTTTGTCACAATTGATAATCAATCGGTTCTATCCAGCGCTCTGTATCATTTGAAGATTAAAATCTGACAAATGAACATAGTCCTGCTGATTCAGTAGTAACGTTCCACTAAAGAAACATCTATACCACTGCAGCGTGGCTGTTTATGATTACGTGGATCAATAAGTCTGATATGTGAAGATATTAAATGTATGAGATGAAACTGGCTTAATTTCTCCACCTCACCATCAGCGCTGCAGGTTCCCCGTCTCCATGATGTGGGTGCGCAAGGTTCAAAGTTTGCGTGCCTTTAAGCACATTCTCCCACAAAGTTTATTTTGTTAGATGACAAAGTTTCCGTGGGAAGTGGCGTTCGCATCTTTCAGGACCTATTTTGTGCTTCAGCAACCTTTATAAATGAGGCCCCTAGTTTTCTCTTATCGAGGTAACTTCAGGATTAACCCAGGGTTAATCCGGAGCAGGTTATGTTCTGGATAAGATCACAGTGACTGTGAGCCTTGGGCAAGGCATTTTACCCACATTAGCTTGCCAGGGTTACAAAGAAGCTGCGGCTGGACAGCGCAGTGGATCGTTGTTGTCAGTGCGCAAGCAAATACTGCAGCATACGGCACAACGCTCATCGTAGGAGCCGACGAAAAAACAGGCCACCCTCGAGGGTCACATGCCCCAGTTAGCGGGAGCAGTGGGTGGCGTAGAGGAGTTGTGCCCACCGTCACTACAAACACAAATAATTCTCTCTCTATGGAAGTGGATGAATGAAACACGGGCCTCAGCCTATGCCAAATAAATAAGGAGAGGAAAAAGCCGTTTTTGGAAAAACACTGACAGAACGCAGACTGAGGGTGGAGGTGGAGAGCAGACTGAGGGTGGAGGTGGAGAGCTCCTACCCAGTAGAGGACGTCGGTCCATCCCTGTGTGGTGATGCACTGGTAGACGGTCAGCATGGAGAAGCCCAGGTTATCAAAGTGGGTGATTCCGTTGTTGGGGCCGGGCCACCCGCTGCGGCACTCCGTGCCGTTGATGGCACAGCGACGACCGTTCCCTGCTTGTGCACACGGAGCTGGCTTTTCATTCACCACCGTAGCAACGATATCTGATGATGAGAAGACAGTCACACTCAGTACAGAGCCAAAGTGCAGACGCTGGTTTTGATTTTTCATGAACATTTGCAAAAACAGACCACTTCTCACAATGTGAACCAAACTCAGTTAAAGCTGCGAGCAGCGCCAAACGGTTCCTCAAGTCCTTACGGGTCAGCAATTGGAAGCATGTCCTGCAGGTGGCGCATGCTTGACTATATTTTGGCCTATAGATCTGCTGTGTGGGGATGCTATGGAGGGATCCTCTGGAGAGATGTTATGAGGGTATATTATGAGAGGCTATAAGGGTTGCTATGGGGAGATGGAGAATTCTATGAGAACCTATAGAGGGATTCTATGGAGGTGCATCAATTTACCTAACCCTGCATCAATGGTTACAGTCCATTCAGACCATCTCTCTAGATTCATGCAGCCAAATTCTGGAGTTTTATCTGACAGCAGATTCTGGATCTGCATCAACAGATTCTGGTTCTCCATCAGCAGGTTCTGGATCTCCATCAGCAGGTTCTAGATCTCCATCAGCATGTTCTAGAGTTCCCTCCATTAGCAGATTCTGGCGTTCCCTCCATCAGCAGATTCTGGACCTCTATCAACAGGTTCTAGATCTCCATCAGCAGAAGCTGGACCTCCATCAGCACGTTCTTGACCTCCATCAGCAGATTCTGGATCTCTATCAACAGATTCGAGACCTCCATCAACAGATTCTGGACCTCCATCAGAAGATTCTGGACCTCTATCAGCAGATTCTGGGTCTCCATCAATAGATTCTGGATATTCTGGAGTTCCCTCCATCAGCATTTTCTGGATCTCTACCAGCAGATTCTGGACCTCCATCAGCATGTTCTAGAGTTCCCTCCATTAGCAGATTCTGGCGTTCCCTCCATCACCAGATTCTGGACCTCTATCAGCAGGTTCTGGATCTCCATCAGCAGAAGCTAGACCTCCATCAGCAGATTCTGGATCTCTACCAGCAGATTCTGGATCTCTATCAGCAGATTCTGGACCTCCATCAGCAGATTCTGGATCTCTACCAGCAGATTCTGGCGTTCCCACCCTCAGCAGAAGAAACACTTTAGAGATGCACTCAGTGCCAATGATATTACTACTACTACTACTACTACTACTACTACTACTATTACTACTAAGAATAAGAATAAGAATAAGAATAAGAATAAGAATAAGAATAAGAATAAGAATAAGAATAAGAATAAGAATAAGAATAAGAATAAGAATAAGAATAAGAATAAGAATAAGAATAAGAATAAGAATAAGAATAAGAATAATGCGTTCCAGCAGGGTCTCAGTCTAGGTGCAGTCTCTACATTACCTGTGCCGATGTAGTAACAGGTCTTGTGCATCTTGCACTTGAAGAGCTCCAGGCCCATGATGGAGTAGATGGTGACCATGAAGAGGACCAGCAGCGTGATGTGGAACAGGGGCAGCATGGACTTCAGGATGGAGTTCATCACCACCTGCAGGCCTACAAACACCACAGCTCTTCTCAGCTTCCAGTACTATCAACAAACATGTGGTTATGTTCACATGCTTCCTTTTCCTGGCAGTACAGCTGGAAATGACCAGGGTGCTTCCTGCTATTGATTAGTATTTGATTAGTATTGAGTATGTTGATAAGATCTAATCTGACTGAAGATCTAATCTGATTGATGATCTAATCTGACTGGACACATTACAGTCAGGAACAAGACGTCAAGCCTGAGGATGTTGTGATGCTGATACTTTCCTTGAGGATGGTACTTACTGGGGACTCCAGATACCAGCCTGAGTGGTCGCAGGACTCGAAAAGCCCGCAGAGCTTTCATGTCAAAGCCCCCACCCTTCTCACCCACCGGTGCCTCCACCCCACTCAGGTGGTTGATGGCGTCCACGACCACTGTGAACAGTCTGCAAACACAAACCAGACAGGGAGCTGAAGTCTCTGCCTCTCAGCACTGAGTCATACAACGCGTTGGTACTTGGAATATTAAACATCAGCATTCAGGGTAATTCAGGAGCTAAAGATGGTACCACTGCTTGAGCAATGACTTTTGATTGAGCTTCACTAGAAAAGAACAGTACAGAGTTGTACTCACCCAACAGATACACAGACAAAATCCAAAATGTTCCAGCAGTTTCTTAGGTATGCATCTGCATGGAACAGGAATCCATAGGCAACAATCTTCAGGAAGCACTCTATGGAGAAGATGATGAGGAAGATGTACTCCAGACTCTCCTGCAACACAGCAGCAGTACACTGAGCTCATGTGGTTTTACTGATGATTACTGAGCGCAACCAGGGCTCAACTGTGAAAACTACTTCCAGAAACACTGAAACAGAGTCAAGACATGATGATGTAGAGTCGAGTGGAGACATGATGATGTAGAGTCGAGTGGAGACATGATGATGTAGAGTCGAGTAGAGACATGACGTGGTTGTTTGGGGGTCTGTTACTTCTAATAACTTGGTCCTGGACAATAATCCCTGTCTATTCATATCACTGAGCTGAGCAGCTCACAGACCTCAACAATGTTTAACAGCTTCTCTTATTTCAGCAGGCGGGCAGTGGAGCCTCTTCTGGAGCCGCTCTGCCCTTCAGTGGTGTCACACCTGACATGAGCCTCATATTGTCCAGAAATAACTGCACTACACTGCACCGCACTACACTACACTACACTACACTACACTGCACCACACTACACTGCACTACACTACACTACATTACACTACACTGCACTACACTAGTACCCGACACTTCACTGCACTACACAATACTGCAATGCACAACACTACACTAAACTACACCACACCACACTACATAACACTACACTACATTACACTACACTGCACTACACTACACTGTGCTGCAATACACTACACTACACTACACAACACTGCACTGCACTGCACTACACTGCACTACACTACAGTGTACTGCAATACACTGTACTACACCACACCACACCACACTACACCACACCACACTACATAACATTACACTACATTACACTGCACTAAACTACACTACACTACACTACACTACACTACACAACACTGCACTGCACTGCACTACACAGCACTACATAGCACTACAAAGCACTGCACTACACTGCACTTCACTACACTATACTGCAATACACTACACTGCACTACACTACACAGCACTGCAACACACTGCATTACACTGCATTGCACTAAACCATACTATACAACACTGCACTACACTAAACTACACTACACGACAGTACACGACACTACACAACACTACACTACATTACACTACACTACATTACATTACATTACACTACACAACACTGCACTATACAGCACTACAAAGCACTATACAGCACTGCACTGCACTGCACTACACTGAACTGCACTACACTACACTACACCCCACTACATTGCACTACACTATACTACACTATGCTACAGCGCACCACACTACACTGCACTGCACTGCACCGCACTGCACTGCACGGAATTCCAATGTGTGTGAAATACTCACGATTCTCACAATCAGAGCTTTGAAATATGTTTCTTTTTGTATGTGACATTACAAATAATGAGAGGGATTGCAATTTCACTGAGGATACACTTTGAAAAATTGACAATAAAGATGTACAATACAGGTCCAGCGATTCCACACAAGAGGCTCCAGAATCCAGGAAATTCAAGTACGACCGGTTTGCAATGTGTGTTTTTGTTGTAACTTTACATTTCTACCACATTATATTTAATGGTGCTTCAGGAATCTCCATGCATGATGAGACACACACACACACACACACACACACACACACACACACACACACACACACACACACACACACACACACACACACACACACACACACACACACACACACACACACACGCTTCTGCCATGCCCCAACAGCCAATGGAAGTGAGCGTGACCAGGCCGTACCAGGTTGCTGTTGGTGTTGTTGCTGTCCTCCTCTGGCATTGGCAGGTACACTGCCAGCGCCACGCAGTTTGCAAAGATGGCCAGCAGGATGATGATCTCAAACGGCCTGGGAGCCTCTCATAGGAAGTTTACAAACCAACGCACGCACGCACGCACACACACACACACACACACACACACACACACACACACACACACACACACACACACACACACACACACACACACACACTCTCTCTCTCTCTCTCTCTCTCAGGATACTTCCACTCCACGATGGTGATGCAGGCCTTGCGGAAGGGGTTCTTCAGATTAAGGACGAGCAGCGAGCGGGCCGGCCGGGGGTTCCCTCCGGTGGCCATCAGCTTCTTCAGCTTCTCCTTCTGCTTCCTCTTCAGCGTTTCCTCGTCCATGATGAAGGACGACAGCTGGGGGCTGCCGCTGTCAGCCATGGTGGTGAGGAGAGGAGCAGTCTGTCTTGGTCCTGCTGAAGTCCCACTCAGGTCCGGAGAGTACTTCCTGGTAGTGGAGCAGCTCGCCAGTGGATCAGGCTGGTGTCCGACCGGCCGCTCTGTCTGAGCAGTGACAGCTGCTCCTTCAGCCTCCACCGTCCTCAACAGCTGTGTGGAGCAAATATAGACCATGACAATGTGTCCAGCACGTCACAGGACGACACTCACACACACTTCTGTTTCTTTTTTAGAAACAACTTTGTCTCACAGTCCTACAACGAGAAACACAAACCAAAGAATAACTTGATCATCCAGAAAAAGAAATCCATGAAATGGCACTTCTCTTGCAGTGGAAGGATTCCAGATGTCACCAGTGCCGTGCCGCGCCGTGCCGTGCCGTGCCGCGCCGTGCCGCGCCGTGCCGTGCCGTGCCGTGCCGTGCCGTGCCGTATAAAGTTAGTTACAATCTGTGTCTTTTACTTGTTTTCATTGTAAATAAATGTAGTTTTTGGAATCATCCTTGCTGTTTTATTAATGTGCACAAAGGTGAATGAAATGTTGACTCTTGTGTCAAGAATACCAAAATCCTTGTTAACTGTTATTAATTTAAGTATTAATCAAAATTCCAAATTATTTGTTTAATGTTTATGAGACTGATACGGAAGAGTTTTAGGGCCACCGAAGAAAAAAAAAAAATTCGGAGGCTAAAAAAAACAAAAAACCCTTGTGGCCCCAGAAAAAGTCGAAAATCAAAGTCGAGATTTATTTTTTTCACGGAGAGACGTCTATCTCTCCCTCATCATTTGCCGGTAGATGTGAATTCATATTAAATCACTTAATTCTGACTATATCAGGTTGCTTACTGCTTATGGACGTGTGATTTTACACAGGATTTCCTTGATTAATAAGAACATTTAAATAAGCAGCCCAGGATCCGAGCCTTTGTCCTTCGTACTCGACGAACTTCCTCTACAGAACCAGGCAGCAGGCTGCTCCGTCTCTTCTGGTCCTGATACTGATGATAACTGTGTTCCTCTACAGAACCAGGCAGCAGGCTGCTCTGTCTCTTCTGGTCCTGATACTGATGATAACTGTGTTCCTCTACAGAACCAGGCAGCAGGCTGCTCTGTCTCTTCTGGTCCTGATACTGATGATAACTGCACCGTGTTTATGAGCTCCATTCTGTCCTGAAGCATCTTTTCATCACTTCATTAAACCGCCTGATATGCATTTTGAGGAAGCAGTCACACGCGCTGGCAAGTGGATGGATGGACTTTTTTTTCCCAAAAAATCTCGTCTTTGATTTTGGACTTTTTCTGGGGCCACGAAGGGTTGTTTTTTTTGTAGCCTCCGAATTTTTTTTTTTTCTTCAGTGGTCCTAAAACTCTTCCGTAGACTGATATAAACACACTGGCTCTCATTTCCTGTTAAACAGGAGGTGCCCCGAGGTATCTGATGTCAGGTTTCCACGTACTCCTACGCATTTACAAAACAGTGATATATCTCTGCGTTTCTTATATTTACACATAAACCAGCTACAAGTCTCCGCTCACGATGATTCCTGAAAACTCCAGCCACAGTGGCGATTTACAAAAACTCTGTGTCTCCGTTTACATCTAAAGACGGCAGGCTGAGATTTACGTCACAATTGGTGATGTTGTGTTTTTTCCAGGACTCTGATTGGCTCTCATGGATTCATGCTTCTTGTTACACTGCCCCCTACAGGTTCATAGCAGCTCTGAACCAGGAATATGCGGATCTGTGTAAAGGAAGGTTTTTTTTCTAAACGTGGAGATTTTCAACAAATTTGGGTACGTATAAACATGGCTTGATACATATCAGATCCCATTTCTGAATGAATTAATAACTATCTTTGATTATTATTGATCACATAAGATTTCTTTTGTGGGTTTTTTTTTTTTTATACAAACTGGAAATGTCGGTCTCCTCTGATCCATCCACATGCCAGCGCATGTCACTGCTTCCACAGAATGCACTGCCGGCAGTTTGATAAGGTGGTGAAACGAGGCTTCAGAACAGGTTTGAGCTCATAAACACAGTTATCATCTGTATTAGATTTTGAAAAGAGGCCGCCGGGAGCTCTACGAGGGACAGGCACTGACCCTGGGGAGCTTATAAACTGTATTATTGTTATTAAACAAGGAAATTCTTTGTGAAATCAGAAGTCCAGAAGCAGTAAACGCAACCCTATATATTCCGAAATATGTGATCCAATGTGGATATTTCAACATCCACGGGCAAATGATAAGGCATGGACCAGAAGAGACGGACGACTCCAGTTTGTGCTATTTAAAAAAAAAAAAAAAGCTCTTGAAGACAACTTTTTTCTTGAAGTGCCTGAGGATATTTTCTTTTCACCTCGGAATTAGTTTTTTTCTTAAGTGGCCCTCACACTCTTCCCTTCGTAAAGCAGGACGTCCAGCAGAAAGTGCTGAGTCAGGACGTTTACAGCTGGCGCCTTCTGGCGGCCATTGACGGTAGGAACCACAACTTCCCTCCCTCACATACATAACTTTGTGTGAATCGTTTACGATGCTGCGTCAGTTCTTGAACTCTCCAAAGTTTCACACGATGTTGTGGAGTTCCTGTGATTGTTTCCTGTCAGTGTTTGCTGAACTGATATCAGCTGATAGTGGAGAAGACGACGTCTCACTCAGTCTGCACTCTGGGACTCCAACTCTTGCTGGTTATAAAGCAATAAACAGAACTTCTGCCTGAAGGAGGGAGTGGAAGGTCATAAGATCAAAAGGTCATAAGCAGTAGTGGTTGGTGATAAAGATTTCTGAGGTGGGGCTCTTCATTATTATTTGATTTCAGCCAATGTTAACTTCATTTAAATACAGTGTGTTTATAAACCACATTACAACAATATTGCCTGTTTTAGACTGAGAGAGGCCCCCAGTGATGGAACATTATAGAGCTTTTAAACAGCTAGTGATTAGAGAGCACTAATTAAGATTATTTTATTAAAAGATTTATAAACAAATACAAGCAGATGCTTCATTAAGTCCTTTTTAGAAAATTAACGTGTTTTGGAGTTTGTTTACTTGAATGAGAGTTAGTCTGAGTTTAAGGAAAACAAAAGGTATACCCGGTATATTTTCAAACAACACATCAATTCATCTTTTGAAGCATTTTAGAATGCTTTGAAGGAAACCTAAAAAAAAGAAATAATTTTTAGTCATTAATAGACATGATCAAATCTAAACATTTCTAAACATTAACAAACATGGACACATTTACAAAAACTTAACAAATTTCAAGTTTTTGTGCATTTAAAAATAATTATAATAGAGAAAGTTGCAGTTTTTCAGGCAAATCTCTCCTTTCAAACGAGTAAATTAGAAGAGATGTGACAGAGTTAATAATCAGAGACTCGCCGCATGTGGTCTTCATCTCAACATCTGGTAGAAACACGCGAGAACAAACCAGAACTGACTTTAAGTCAATCACTGAACTAGGGGCAATTTAAAAGTCGCCCCAAGTCTCAGACATGAAATGACGCTGATTAGTTTAATTTCATGTGAATCACTCTGGTGTTAATCAGTACTTGGTGAGATTGATACTAAGATGATTTATCAGAGGACAAAAGCATCTACAAGTTTGGTTCTGCTCAGTGTACAGTAGAAGTTTGGTTCTGCTCAGTGTACAGTAGAAGTTTGGTTCTGCTCAGTGTACAATAGACATTTTGTTCTACAGTGAACTCCGGATCACAAAGTGAGAGGTAACATGAAGAACAATGGTTTATGGATTGTTTGCTCAGTGATGGTGCAAAGAGTTTATTGCAGTAACACCACCCCCCCGCTCAGGTGAGATTACTGCAGTAAAACTTGGCCCCTCCCCTCTCCTCAGGTATTTGTCTTCCTGGCAGAGCGCGGCCAGTTTCCAGTAAGCTACGTGCTGCACACACATTTTGGCTGGTTGCCAAATATACCTGTTGGACAGGAAATACACCTGATGGACTGGTGGTGGTGGTGGTGGTGGTGGTGGTGGGGGCGGGGAATATATCCTTCTCCTGTGATAATAAAGTAATGGAACTGGAGTCCTGCTGAGTACATGAGTCCGTGAGAGTACACAAGTCCTACTGAGTACATGAGTCCTACCGAGTACATGAGACCTGCTGAATACATGAGTTCAACTGAGTACACCAGTCCTTCTACACTGTCAGGACCGCTACAGTGACATGGTTCATCTCACACTGTGTGGAACTCTGAAACGGGAACAGCCGGTGTGAGTAAACAGATGAGCTGAGTTGTTGGTTCCACTCCAGCCGTCAGTCTGTTCTCCACACTCTGGCTCCGTGAAACCTCAGGACTCGTCCCGGGACTGGTCCAGCCTCATGAGCTGAGAACCAAGGAACACAATCTACTGCACCTAGTATGTCAGCACAATCATGACTCCATCCACATGATTTCACCAAGTATGTCACAAGGTTCTTGTGGAGTTCTACTCAGTGGAGAAAGTAACTAATGGAAACTCACTTCATCAATCCAGACTGACAATAGTAATAGTCGTGGGACGACTGACAGTCGTAGTGGGACATGAGTCAGGCGTCAGGTCTAGCGTTCAGCTGCTGGTCTCTTCACGGGAAAACAATATCCTGATCATCCTCCTGTTTCCTCGTCACTGCCTGATTATTTTCAAACCCATTGAAAGATGATTTAATTAGTTCTTCAGGGGTTGGTCTGTGAACTTCCTCTCCTCCCTCTGCTGTAGTTTCTGATTGAAATTATTTAAAATAAAAACAGTGACTCATTTCAGAGTTGAATTCTACATGTAATTATTGAGACTTCCGCTTTGGGTGATGAAAATCTTTGTCTTTATTAGGTGAACAGAAATCTGTATGATGATGATCTGATAGTTACAGCCCCTTAAACATATCTGTCATCGTTTTATTCTCTACAGAAAGTTATTGTTTAAAATACAAGTGATTCAGCAGAGGAACAGTCGGGACCGTCTGTAAACATTACAATTATACCATTCAACTCCAGTAAAAATATGACAAGTAGAAATACATTCAAAGGAAGTACTGAGACTAGAAAAAGATACAATTTACAAATATGAAAAGAGAAAAACGTCATCAAGCTCACAGGCAGATAAATTGTATGCACCAGAGTAAGTATTATTTGAAACTAAAAGATAAACATTGATTATGAGGAATTCGATTAGTTTTAATGACGTGTAGCAGATCAAACTAAAACCAGCCGTGTTCTACAGCCGATAACAAGCATCCAAACGATGTACCTTTCACTTATTGTTTGTTTTAGTTACACAACAATGAAAAAAATTTATATATATGATGTTGGTTTACAAAACCTACAAAAGCCAAAAACAGTGGCTTACATTTTCTGCAATATCTTCCTTCTGTAAAAGGAAGTTGGTCCTAAAGGTTTCTGGCAGACATACAAGCCAGATCCAGGTCTAGGCCCAGATCCGGGTCAAATTCCAGATCCAGCTGTCCCGGGTGCCAGCTCAGTGGCTCCCTCCTGCTTGCTGGCTCTAGAGATGCAGGCCGATCTCCTCAATTTTCCAACCGCTGGAGTTTTTTCCAAACTTGTAAACCAGCCTGCGGCCGTCGACTCGCTCCAGAATGTCCCTCTTGTAGTAGTACCTGCAAGGACAAGGCAGTCCAGGATGAACCGGTGGCCTCCACTAACGGAGCCTGCTGTCCACCAGCGGACAGCAGGTCCTGGCATCCAGCCCACCAGGTGGTTCCTCCTGGTGGGCTGAACAGGAAGTGCATCCGATCAGAACCAAACGTACCTCATGGCTCGGCTGAGTTTCTCATACGTCATGCTGCTGTTTCTCTTCTTCTGGCCCCACATCTGAGCCACCGCCTCAGACTTGAGGAACTTGAAGACCCCCTCATGACGATCCTCCCACTTCATCAAGCCCTGGTTCTTCTCTGGGTGGATCAGGATGTCCCGGATGAACTCCCACAGGTGAGTGCCACGAGGTGCTGTGGGTCCAGGATATTTATTTATTAAACTCCCATCATAGGCTGAAGACCCAGAACCAGCTCATCAAGACTAGCACATACTAAAGGTAGCACGTCTAGTACCTCCAGAGGAAACTGAGTTTTAACAAATACTGCCGGTGATACTGGAGGCTTTTTTGAGATCCTGAAACTTCAAAGAAAAGAACTTTGTCTTTCCCTCTAGTGATCCAAATATAATATTAAATGTACAAATTTTACTGTGAATTAGTGTTGGAATAATATGAACATGAGGTCCAGATTGGTGCTGAGATACCTTTAATAAACTGAGTTTGAAATACGCCATAATGGAGTCCTTCCTGAAAAGCACAGATTCACTGCAGCTCCTGAACGAATCTCATGTGTTTTCAATGTCAGAGCAGCTCGTTCCAGAGCCTGGCTCAGGCACAGCCAGGCACTTTGTCACTAGTTCCTCTGGAACGCTACTGCGGTGGAAATGCACTTTGACTTATTCATATGTTTGCTGACACGAAGGTGTGTGAGCTGGTCCTGCAGGACAGACACGTGTGGAAGAGTTCCTCCTCAGCCTCACCGTGCTTGGTCTTCTTCGGACTGCTGAAGATGCTGCCGCGCTGCTGGATGACCTTAGGAGGTCGCCCCCGAGGTCGCTTCACTGGAGTCTGTTCCTGCTCTACCTTGATTTGCAGCTCTATCAACAGACACAGGGTGTGAGACATGCTGTGCAGGGGCTGAGGAGAACCTGTTTTCAGCAGCGACTCACTTGAAATGAATTGACAGGACAGCTCCGGGTCCGACTCGTTGCTGCCAGAATCTGAGGGGTGAAGGTCAACCAGCTTGTAACCTTCATGTCTTCAAGCAAAACCAACAGAATTGTGTGAGCCGGAGCACTCACCATTGAAAGAAGACCTGTCGTCCCCGTCAGAGAGGTACTCGGGCGCCAGGGGCTCCAGGGTCATACTGGGCAGGTCGTAGTCGTCCTGGAGGTCAAAATCTCGCCTGCTGACGGATTCTTCAACTGCCAATCAAAGAGCAGGAGTGTGAGCCAGGTAACCAGGTAACCAGGTCCCGCTGGTGTGCCGTCTGACAGGGTCAACGTACCAGCGCCAATCCTGATGGTGCTCAGCAGAGGGAAGCTCAGGTTGTCCAGGAAGGTGTCCAGCAGCTGGCAGGTCTCGTTCAGCTCTGGTCCAGACAGGCTCTGCACTTCTGGACAGAAAGGAGAGACAACGACAGGAACCTGTTTAGTCACACTCCTTTCTTGTCCTAGTGTGAAGACACAGTGACCAGAGAGGGGCTGAGGGAAGTCACCGTGTCTGGACCGGAGGTCCTGGAGACTCTGGTGGAGCTGTGGACCGAGCTGTGGCCCAAACCCTGCCACCATCTCCTCCGCCTTCATCTGGCACAGCGTGGGTCCGTCCACAGCGCAGAGGGACAGACTCAGTGTGCTGGCGTCCAGCCGGCTGCTCTCCACATGGTCGCTGAGCCACTCCAGAACCTGGTCCTCCGACCAGCAGGGGGGACTGCTGAGCCTGTAGGATGCAGCTGCACGCACACACACACACATACATAATGATTCTTCACTTCATTTGTTACATTAATGAAACATGCTCAGCCACCTGCTCACAGGTCTCTGTTTCTTTAAGTACAAGCTCTGACTGGGTCAGTCTGATCTGCTCAGTCCTGACTGGAGATTCACTCTGACTCAGTGGTCTTTGTTTAGCAAGGTGATTTGATTCACTCAAACCTCAGCAGGTTTCCCTCTGCTTCACACTAGACTAGATTACTATTTACTAGAATACACAAGACTAGTATACACTCGACTACATTAGATAACTTTAGATTAGACTGAACTAAACTAGATTAGATGAGAATAGATACACTAAACTAGATGACTAGACTAGGTTACACTAGACTAGAACCCTCTGGTTCATAAATTACATCAGTATAAATAGGGTGCGATGATGATCCTGTATCACAGATGCTTACTTTGTTTGCCAATGTGACCCTAAGGGTCCTGCCCCTAAAGGTGCTAAAGGAGCAGACCCTACAGCAGGGTTCCCCAATTCTAGGCCTTGCGGGCCACTGTCCTGCACGTTTTAGCTCCTTCCAGCTTCAACACACCTCAGTCTGATCATGATGTCATCGTCAAGCTTGTAAAAAAGTCAAGTAACGAGGCCCTTATTGGATTCAGGTGTGTTGCAACTGGGAGAAACCTAAAACATGCAGGACACCGGCCCTTGAGGCCCAGATTTGGGGAACCCTGCCCAGTGACTTGCACTTAAACATGTTTGTTTCAACAAGTGATACTTTAGTGAGTTGAACTCAGACTTGCCTGACTGATGTCACTCTGACCTCTTTTATATCATGGGCGTGTAATTTCCTGTAAAGCACTCCAGTGACCAGCCTGACTGATCCCATCCTGACCCTTTTTCCATTCTGTCTCAAAGGTCGACCAGCAGAAAAGAGTGTGATGACATCACATTCCTGCTGGTCAATCATTGACTGCCTGGTTAATCATTGATGGTGAGAAACAGGTCAGAGCGAAGCTTCTGACAGCGAAAGATCAACACTGACTGCGATTAGTCTTCACCTGAAACCTTGCCTCGCCCGGCTGTAATGGTTAACCACATGTAGTTATGCTCGAAGCCGTTACTACGGCGACAGACAGGCTGCAAACCTTACCGCTGGTCCTGGAGCAGCCTGGAGGGGTGCTGGGCTGGGGCATGTCCATCAAACCCGTCTGGTACACAGTGAGGTTGGCGTGCGTCAGGACGCTGCTAAGGCACGGCGACGACATGGAGATGCTGGTGGGACAGTTCCAGACGTTACACAAACATCTACCAGAGCTACGCCGGGTGACTGGTTCGTCCTTTACCTGGTTACAGGTGGAGCCACGGTGTGTTGCAGGACAGGGAGAATCCAGTAGATCCAGACTTTGATCCTGGCAGTCTCTGTACCTTCCTCCTCGCAGGTAAATAAGCACCTGTTACATTCTCCCAGCAGCAGCAGGCTTTATGCTGTGGAGGAGGCGGGGCCAGACATCGGTGAAGTCAGGGGAATTCCAGGTGAAGCTGGTCACACCTCTCTCTCTCCTCCGCCTCCACTTTCCACAGAACTCAACCAACCCAACAAACCTGTCCTGCTTGGTTTTATCCCCGCCTCCCCAACGCTGCAGCCGGGTCGGGTTTCTCATCATCTCCGTTCAACACACATTTCATGTTCACCTTTCATCTCGTTTGTGACTGATCATGAGAAAACATCATTCTGTTTGTGACTGTTCATGAGAAAGAAAACGTTCTGCTTGTGACTGTTCATGATAAAACATCATTCTGTTTGTGACTGTTCATGAGAAAACAACTTTCTGTTTGTGACTGTTCATAAGAAAACAACTTTCTTTTTGTGACTGTTCATAAGAAAACAATGTTCTGTTTGTGACTGATCATGAGAAAACAACGTTCTTTTTGTGACTGATCATGAGAAAATAACGTTCTGTTTGTGAATTTTCATAAGAAAACAACTTTCTTTTTGTGACTGTTCATAAGAAAACAACTTTCTGATTGTGACTGATCCTGAGAAAACAACGTTCTGTTTGTGAATTTTCATGAGAACAATCGAACACGATGTGAACAACAACAAGACAATAGAACACAAGATATAAAGAACAATAGAACACATGATGTGAAGAACAACAGAGCCATGGACACATAATGTGAACATTAATTTGGACTAGAGAACATGATCATGACCCAGGATCAGAGACCCTGCCTTTGGCCCCTGTGTGTGTGTGTGTGTGTGTGTGTGTGTGTGTGTGTGTGTGTGTGTGTGTGTGTGTGTGTGTGTGTGTGTGTGTGTGTGTGTGTGTGTGTGTGTGTGTGTGTGTGTGTGTGTGTGTGTGTGTGTGTGTGTGTAAGCTCATGAGAAAGAGGCCTGAGTTGCACTTGTTCAGTTCACCCTATGAGGAAGAGTCAGAGCTGATCACATATTGAGAAAGAAGTGATGTTAGAGCAGGTTGTTGAATCCTGAAAGAAAATAGAAACCAGCTGAATCAAACACGGGTCCCCTGCTTGGGTGGCAGCTCTGCTCTCCACTATACCACCATCACTTCTTCTGATGTCTGCACCTGTCAGCTGATGAAAAAGGGATGAGAATATAGAGAGAAGATGTAGATGGACGTCAAAACAAAACAAAGCACAGATCGTATCCATAAACCAAATGGATTCTATGAAAATAAATAGCTTTGACCAGCGACACACTGCTTCATTGATTACGTCTTTAATACCAGATTACCTGGGTAATAAATGTACGACAAAAAACTCTTCCCATTTCAGAAAAGTCTGAAACATTCTAATATAAAATCAAAAAACATATTTGCGTCTATGGTAAGAATACTAAACTTGAATCTCTTGTGTTCACATAAAGACCTACAGTCACTTTTACAAATGATATGATATGAGGCACTGCTGGAATTTGA
This sequence comes from Lipophrys pholis, assembly GCF_963383615.2. Lineage (NCBI taxonomy): Eukaryota > Metazoa > Chordata > Actinopteri > Blenniiformes > Blenniidae > Lipophrys > Lipophrys pholis. Next base: position 3,154,558 of record NC_137637.1, read on the forward strand.
ACGCAGAACCTCCTGATTACTAGACAGGCACTTTGACCAGCCAATGACAGGCCACCTCGCTCTGACGGTGCGTTCAAGTACCATAAAATCATAGGAACCAACAAACATCATCACTGAATCATTGCGGCAATAACCACTGCAGAGATGAAACACTATTTTTGTAATTTTATTTTGTAAAAAGATATATTGACATTGTTGAGATGTGGGGGATGTTGTCGGCAGCTGCTGAAAGTAACTAAAAAGTGACTTGTAATCTAACAGTTACTTTTAAAAGCAAGCAATCAGTAAAGTAACTAAGTTACCTTTTTAATGTAGTTACTAGTAATCAGTAATGACATTTCTTTTTCAAGGTACCTGTGGTAACCCTGCTCCCAGGAAATCTGAACGTTTCAACTGACTGAACAAAACCAGACGATGTGAACGTCCACGCTCGTTACTGGAGCTCTAAACTCTACTGCAATAGAATGAAACTAAACTGATGTAGAGTTCCGTTCTACTGCAGTAGAACAAACAGCAGCTCTAAACTCTACCGCAGGACAATGAAACTCTACAGCAGTAGAATGACACTCTACTGCAGTAGAATGACACTCTACTGCAGTAGAACCAATGATTGTTCGGTTGTCCTGGCAGGCTGCTGCTGGTCTCACCATGGTTCTCCTCAGCTGACGCCCAGCAGGGTAATCAATCACATTGATCGGTTGTCCTGAAGCAGCCGTGTTAATAAAGAAACATTGTAACTTGTGACGGTGAATCTTTGATCAGGAAATCGATCATCCTGGACGGCGACTCGACTGATGCAGCAGAACATTTATTAATTTTTGATTTGCGGTACAGAAGGTCAGAGGTCGTCTTCCTCTGCTTGTTTGTTTTTCAGTATCTTGCAGCTGAAGAATCAGGATGGAAACGTTCTGCTGGAGGGTCTTCCTGAGAGACGTGATGTCACCTGCACTGTGAGTATCGGTTACTTTCTGAGTTACTACCGGAGTATCAGTGAGCTACTATCAGAGTAAGTGAGTTACTATCTGAGTAACTGAGTTACTATCTGACTATCAGTGAGTTACTATCTGAGTAACTGAGTACCTGAGTAACTGCTGAGTTGTAATGAAGAATTTACAATTGAGAGTATAAATACTATACAACATTGAGCTTCATCATGACGCAAAGAGAACCAGCTCAGTCCAGAAGACCTTCCTCTTCTCCTCCTTCCTCTTCATCACTGGCTCTTCATGCGTCTGTTGCTGATTGGTCGAGGAGCTTGTCACCATGGAAACCTTCACAACGGCTCAGAAGATCAACCAGCAGCTCCGCTCCACCAAGTCTCTGTTCCACAGTTTACCTCCAGCCTGTTGAACAACTCTGGTTTGGTTTTTCAATCGCTGGTTAGGAGTCCTCCGTGACAATCAAGCCTTTTTACACGAAACCAATCATTTTAATTTGTGAATGTATTGATCAGTACCATCAATGGTTCTGTGTGCAAGACTTTGAACAGGAATCTTTACTGCAGCCACATGTGGCGCTGCAGAGCACCAAGAGATTCCACCTCATTGATCCACACAGAAGGACCAGATGATAATCAAACATCTGACAGCAAATTCATGTTGGCAGAGGACCAAACTGCTGACCAAACTTCTGACTGTGGGGGCGACTTCTGACTGCTGGGGCAACTTCTGACTGCTGGGGAAGCTTCTGACTGCTGGAAAAACTTTGAAAAGATGGCACGACTTCTGACTACTGGGACAACTTCTGACTACTGGGGAAAATTCTGACTGCTGGAGAAACGTCTAAATGCTGGCGTGACTTCTGACTACTGGGGTAACTTCTAAATGCTGGAGCCACTGCTGGGACGACTTCTGACTGCTCGGGAGACTACTGGGGAGACTTCTGGGGAGACTTCTGGGGAGACTGCTGGGGAGACTTCTAACTGCTGCAGCAACTTCTGACTGCTGGGGCGACTGCTGGGCAACTGGTGGGGCGACTACTGGGATTCCATTTGGTTCCTGTGTTGACAGAGAAAGAAAGAGGAAGAGAAGGACACAGAAACATCACAGTTAGAGAAAACAGTTCCAGACCAATATAGGATTTAAAAACACTAGTTTACCATAAAATAACTACACACACATACAAATAACTACACACTGTGACTGTGTACACTATAACTATCTACATACTCTGTGTACACTATAACTATCTACATGCTGTGACTGTGTACACCATAACCATCTACATACTCTGTGTACACTATAACTATCCACTTACTCTGTGTACACTATAACTATCTACATACTCTGTGTACACTATAACTATCTACATACTCTGTGTACACTATAACTATCTACATGCTGTGACTGTGTACACCATAACTATCAACATATTATGTGTACACCATAACTATCTACATACTCTGTGTACACTATAACTATCCACATACTCTGTGTACACTATAACTATCTACATGCTGTGACTGTGTACACCATAACTATCTACATACTCTGTGTACACTATAACTATCCACATACTCTGTGTACACTATAACTATTTACACACTGTGACTGTGTACACCATAACTATCAACATATTCTGTGTACACCATAACTATCTACATACTCTGTGTACACTATTACTATCTACGTACTCTGTGTACACAATAACTATCTACATACTCTGTATACACTATAACTATCCACATACTCTGTGTACACTATTACTATATACACACTATGTACACTATAACTATTGATTTAAAACACTAATTTCTTTTGCTTTGAGAACAACTTTATTTCCTGGATCTGACTGTTTTACTCGGGTGCCACGGTACTGGTGACAGTGTGGAGAATGCTGAGCCGACTGGTCCCTGAAAGTACCTACTGGCTGTAGTAGTACATGGTATCAGTAAGTACTGATTGTAGTAGCAACAGAAAAATTGTTGTCAAACTTCCTCGCATGAAGGACAGAGAGCTGATTCTTTCTTCTGCCAAGAAATTAAAGAGCACTAAGATCAACATTAACGAAGATTTCTCTGATGCTGTGTAACTGAGGAGGAAAGTTGAACGCTGCCAGAGAGAGAGGTGATAAAGCGAGCTTGAAGTATGATAAACTGATCATTAGCTTCAAAGTTCTTTTTGAATTTTTTTGCGAGTGTAGTATCTGTGTATATGGATGTGTGTCTGTGTGCTCGAAACAGGTTTGGAGGTGGCGTGGCCGTTTGCATACGTAATTATTATCCTGTGAAAATGAGACACGACTTAATGGTTGATGACGTTGAAGTGTTATGGTTGCAGGTACAACTTCCATATTGAAAACCAATAGTTCTTGGCTGTTGTTATTGTCCGCATAGTGCCAGGATAGAGTATTTAATGGTTTATGTAATATATTAGACAAAGTGACTGAGGAAAACAGAGAGCCAGACTGGCTGGGTGACCAAAAGAACTTATAGGGCATTTAAAGATTTTCTAAATGAACCTGATAACATTAAATGGGATTTGGCATGTGCCATTGGTGATGTGGATACCTCCCTTAATTTATTCATGGTTCTTTTCATGAGAGTTGTTAACAAGCATGCCCCGTTAAAGAAATTTACTGTTAAAGCCTAAAGTGCTCCGTGGGTTGATACTGAATCAAAGAGCTTGATGGCTCAAAGGGACGAGGCCAAACAAAGGCTGCTGTTCCTTCTGGCTCTCTTGAAGACAGAAAACTTTGTTGTACTTTAAGGAATCATGTGACCAAGGTGAACAGAGTGGAAAAGAAAATAATATTTTCAAAAGAGAATCTCTGATAGTGGTACAGATAGTAAGAGAATGTGGAATGTACTCAATGATATCATGGGGAAACAATCTACCTGAACTTCTTTTGTTGAATTGAATGGAGTTTATTTGACTAAGCCATCCCAGACTGCAAATGATTTCAATGATTATTTCGTTAATGTTTCCAAACTTGAAAAACAGAGAAAATGGATTGTACTGCCGATTCCAACTCCGATGAGCTGATTAAAAAAATGTATTATGAAGGATAAACTGTGTAATTCTGAATTTCATCAAGTTGATGTTGTGCAGGTGGAAATGATACTGTGACCTTTGACTATTGGTGGGGCTGCTGGTACAGACAACTTGGATAGCAGGCTGTTGAAATTATTGGCTGTACATATTTCTAAACCAATCTGGCACATAGTCAACAGATGTCTGATTAGTGGAGTGTGTCCAACGCTTTGGAAGGAGGGTAAAGATCATTCCTTTACCCAAAGACACAAAATCAACTTTCTGTGGTTGGAATAGGAGGCCTATTAGCATTCTGCCTATTCTGAGTAAAGGATTAGAAAATATTGTATATGATCAAGTGCAAGATTACTTTTCTCACAATGATTTAACTGCAATGTTCCAACATGCTTATAGGTCTGGTCATTCCACCTGCACTGCAATGACACAAATGTCAGATAGCTGGTTAACATCAATTGATGACTCAATACTCGAGGGTACAATATTACTTGACTTCAGTGCTGCATTCAATGTGATCGACCATGACGTTTTGAATTCCAAACTTATTAGTCATGGTTTTGCTTCTTCTGCTATCAAGTGGTTTAGGAGCTATCTGTCTGAGAGGTCGCAAAGAGTTTATTTTAATGGTGCATTATCTTGTAGTAAGTCCCTGGACTGTGGAGTCCCTCAAGGAAGCTGCCTCGGACTTCTGTTATTTCAATTTTCACTAATGACATCCCGTACGTACTCAGTAAGGCTACATTGACTATGTTTGCCTATAATTCAACTCAAATTATTTAACTGGATCAAAACAAATAAACTTATTCTAAATATATCAAAAACAATGAGTATAATATTTGGTTCCAAGTATAGATTATCACATAATGCGAAATTGAATATACAAGTAAATGGTCAAACTATACAGCCAGTAAAAACAGTTTCTGGGACTTCTGGGTCTGATCACATCAACAAAGTTGTTGCCAAAATGGGTAGAGCTGTTGCCTTAATGCATAAATGTGCACCGTTTCTTAATTCACAGTTACTTATTCGTGTTGTTTGTACATTGGTTTTATGTAATTTAGATTACTGTTCAGTTGTATGGGCTGCTGCATCGCTCGTCTTCTGAGAGAATTACAAGTGGCTCAAAACAAGGCTGCAAGACTGGTTCTTAGTTGTTCTGCAAGAACTAGTGTTGTAGAGACACATGAACGTCTTGCTTGGCTGATTGTCAAGCATAGACTATCTGATAAGATATTAATATACTTTCACAGAATTATTAACACAGAGACTAAATGTCTTTATGATAATATAATTTACTGCTTAAATGCACATTCACATTACACTAGAGGGGCGAATAGCCGACAGATCACTTTACCTGTACCTGAGTCTAACTCTGTGAAGAGGACAGTATTCTATAGGGCAACTGTGCTTTGGAACAATCTTCCAGTTGTAGTTCGGGATATTAAAGGAAAAACTGGTTTTAAAAAGAGACGAAGAATGTATTTTGTTCTCATTATACAATCTTGATTATTTGATTGAGTGAGGTTTTGTCATGTGATACAAGAAGGGTATGTTGCTTTTCTCAATTTTTTATTGTCTATATTTTAATAAGAGCTTTTAGTGTTGTTGTTTTTGTTTTGTTTTTTTCTTCTGTTATTTGAGATTGTGAGTAATTGAGATGTGATGATTGTTTTGCATGTACTGTCTGGACCCCAGGAAGACTAGCTCTCGTTTTGGCGTCAGCTCATGGGGATCCTTTTAAATAAATAAAAAACAAATAAACCTGCTATCAGTACTGATTGTATTAGCACCTGGTATCAGTATGTACTGATTGTAGTAGCACCTGGTATCAGTAAGTAATGACTGTAGTAGTACCTGGCATGAGTAAGGACTGACTGTAGTCGCACCTGGTATCAGTAGGTACTGACTGTAGTAACACCTGGTATCTGTAAGTACTGACTGGCTGTAGTAGCACCTGGTATCAGTAAGTACTGACTGTAGTAGCACCTGGTATCTGTAAGTAATGACTGCAGTAGAACCTGGCATGAGTAAGTACTGAGTGTAGTTGAACCTGGTATCAGTAAGTACTGACTGTAGTTGCACCTGGTATCAATAAGTACTGGTAGAAGTAGTACCTGGTATCAGTAAGTACTGACTGTAGTTGCACCTGGTATCAGTAAGTACTGACTGTAATAGCACATGGTATCAGTCGGCACTGAATTTAGTAACACCTAATTCCAGGAGAACGTGTGCCGGCTGGTGGCTCCCTCTGCTGGTGAGATGTTGCACTGCCAGCAGGGTGTTGATAGAACATTTGATAGAAAATAATCACACAGAACTTTTACCTGAATTCTGCTCCTCTGGGACTTTTGACAAGGTTTTGATAAAATTAAGTCAACTTTAACTCATCATCACTAAAAAATAATATTGTGTCTTGTGGTAGCGCTCCACTGGTTCTAGTTCTGCTCGTCAGACTGAGCTTCACCGGTTCTGGTTCTGGTCCTCAGACAAAGCTGAGCTGGTTTTGGTTCTGGTCCTTAAACTGAGCTTTACTGGTTCTGGTTCTGGTTCTGGTTTTGGTTTTGGTTTTGGTCATCAGACTGTGCTTCACTGGTTTCTGGAGCTGGTTCTGGTTCGGGTCTTCAAACTTAGCTTCACTGGTTCTGGTTCTGGTTCTGGTCCTAGTCCTCAAACTGAACTTACTGGTTCTGGTTCTGGTTCTGGTTCTGGTTCTGGTTTTGGTTTTGGTTCTGGTCCTCAGACTATGCTTCACTGGTTTCTTGTTCTGGTTCGGGTCCTCAAACTCAGCTTCACTGGTTTCTGGTTCTGGTTCTGGTCCTGACCTCCACCCACAGGAAGACAACAGTCATTAACTCCGCCCACAGGAAGTCTCTGCACCGGCCAAGTCACTTCCTGCTCTTGTCACTCCGCACCGAATTCCTTCTGATAGTTTGACGGTTGATATCAGACAAACATAATCTTTCATCTATTTTCGATCCAAAGTAAAATGTTCATCACTGTAACTTTGTCCAGTCGGACCTGAACCTTCTTGTCCTGCTTTAGGCTCCTGAAGAACAAGAAACAAATATAGTAGTAGAATTACCATGAAGAGGATTCATCCTTTATCCTCATCTTAAAAGTACTGCAAACCTGGCAAACGGTCCTCTAGAAGAAGAATCCTCCCCTGTGTACTCCTGTGTACTCCTGATTACTGTCCAGCACTGGCTGGCTTATCGGAGCCGTCCTGCTGATGTCAGCTGCCACGCTCAGTAAAGAGGAATAAACTGCTTTGTTGCTGAGACACCATCAATTAAAAGAGGTATAGTGTGTGTTCTTGTTGTGGTAGTATTCGTAGTGTGTACTTACTGTGGTCATTGCAGGATGTCAGACAGCTTGTCGTGGTAATATTCGTAGTTTTCCTTGCAGTCCTCCCACAGCTGCAGGGCTTCCTCCTGGTTCTCCACGAAGGTCTCCCAGGTGTAGGAGAAGTCCAGAGGCTTCATGACCCGGAGCTTACAGCCGGCGGCGTGCAGAGCCTTCAGCCCCTCCTGGATCTCTGGCTCCTCCCACTCAAACAGCCGAGCCGCGAAGACGCTCAGCCGGACGTTCTTCCAGGACCTCAGAAATTCAACCATCTTGGCAGCGCAGGCTGTGCAGGGACTGCTGGACACGTACCTGGTCGGGTCGTCAATAGACAGATCGGATCAGATCAATGTGGAAGAAGCATGTCAGTGATGGTTGAAGTGGAGCAGCGTCAGTCGTCATGGAGGGACGACATGGTTTGGTTAGAAGATGAAGACGGGACTGTTCTCGTCCTTTGGTTGTATATTGGAGACGTTTTCAATTCAATCATCATTTTATTCCATTTAAATGTTCATGAGGAAAACATTGTCAAAATGTTTTTCACACATGATTACAACCATCAAGCTTTTTTATTTAGCCGGTTCAAGCCGATCAAACTCTGTTGCACAATTGTTTTAAAAAAGCGAGCCAGGTGGGCGGGGTGCGTACCGGGTGACGGTGTATTTGCAAGCGGGTTCATAACAAGTGATGGTGCATTTGCGTACCAGGTAACATGTTCTCGTGGGCGGGGTCTACCAGGCGAGTGGGCTCGTACCAGATGGAATGTACTTGTGAGCGGGATCGTACCATGTGATAGTGTATTTGCGAGCGGGATCGTACCATGTGAGGGTGTGCTTGTGAGCGGGATCGTACCATGTGATAGTGTATTTGCGAGCGGGATCGTACCATGTGAGGGTGTGCTTGTGAGCGGGATCGTACCATGTGATAGTGTATTTGCGAGCGGGATCGTACCATGTGATGGTGTATTTGCGAGTGGGATCATACCATGTGAGGGTGTGCTTGCGAGCGGGATCGTACCATGTGAGGGTGTGCTTGCGAGCGGGATCGTACCATGTTACAGTGTATTTGCGAGCGGGATCGTACCATGTGACGGTGTACTTGTGGGCGGGGTCGCAGTGAGACAGGCACTGAGTGAAGAAGGCCTCTTCAGCATGCGATCCGGCGTGCTCGTCCTCCAGGTAGCCGCGCTGCAGCCCCGCTGCCGCGTCGCCGTCGTCCACCAGGTAACACAGGAAGGTCTTGTTGCGGCCAGAGGAGTACTCCACATTCTTGAACTGGAACTTGAAGGCGAAAGGATCGATTCGGTCTCTGAATGCACACACACACACACACACACACACACACACACACACACACACACACACACACACACACACACACACACACACACACACACACACACACACACACACACACACACACACACAGCAGGAATGTTTTACTACCAGGCAGATGAAGGACTTCTAACAAAGAGGAAGACATTCTGCTGCTGACTGGTGACTGGTCGTCATCGGTCCTGATATAAAACCATGAGGCGGAGTCTGACTGGCCGCTGCCGCCATGTTGTCACTGTGCCGTTGGAAATTGTTCCACTGAGCAGAGATTACGTCAGGTTGGCTCACTTTCCTGTGAGCTGGAGTTTCTTCCTACCTTCTCAGAACATGTTTACGCCTACCCAGGATTTTACAAAAACGGCTATTTCCCCTCCACGTTTCGAAAAAAAAACTTCCTTTACACAGACCCGCATATCCACCTGACTCAGGGCTGCTATGAGCAGCCACACCTGTAGGGGGCAGTGTAACGAGAAGCATGAAGCCATGATAGCCAATGAGAAAAAAACCCCACATCAAGAACTGTGACTCAAATCTCCGCCTCCTGTCTTTGGATGCAAACGTAGTAGTATGTGCAAACCTGGCATCAGATACCTGACTTGTTAATGCTGACTTAGTGAGATTTTACCATATTAATTCATGGGACAATGTAAACGTACGGCACTGTGGTCACTCAGTTTCACTTTATTACAGTAGAAACGTTTCAGGCAGAGCTTCCTCACTGCTCTTCCTTTAGTTAACATTTGACATCCATGTGAGTGTGTTTCGTGCTGGAATATTAATTCATCACCGTGACGACAGGAGTAGTTCTGCGTTCCATAAATTCCTCTTTCTGCAGTTCCGTCAGCGTGAGCATTATTAAGAAGCTCATTATTACTGGAGCGAAACAGACTTGGAATAAGTCAAGAACAAAAACATCCTTCAAAGCTTCAGTGACCAGGATTTATTTTATTATGTCAAAAAGATTGTTCTAAATACTTTCTCCTCTCCTCTCCAGCTCAGCGCTGAACCTGCGCACCAATCACCATCATTTAAGAATGGCCGGGTCATTTTCCAAGAGATCTGATTGGTCAGGAGGCGGCGCTTTACACTCACTGTGATCTTATCCAGAACATAACCTGCTCCGGCGCAGGTTAGACATTCAGAGTCAGTTACCATGGTGATTGATCACGGAAGAAGTGAACCAGTGTCGCAGTATGGAAAACCAGAGTTAATCCTGAAGTTACCTTGATAAGAGAAAACCAGAGGGGTGGTCCGGCCCTCACATCGACAACCCAACCCCCTCAGATGGACAGCCCCGCCCCCTTAGATCAACAGTCATGCCCCTTCAGACCATGGCCCAACCCCTCAAATGTACGGCCCAACCCCGTCAGATCCATGGCACCGCCCCCTAATGGCGTGACATTCATGGGCCATCATCGAAGAGGATTGTTTAAGTCAGTGGCGTTGAAAATGACTGACATTGACACAAGACGACACTGAACCGCTGTCAGAACTTATCATCTCCCAGTACACAGTTTTACCGAATGGAGCCTGAACGCATCACAAAGTATCAACGTAACCTCCGTCAGCTGGTCCGTACCGCCGGCTGCTCAGAGGTCAGAGGTCAACTAACTCATCTCCTGATTTCAACATGCATTCACTGTTTGACTGTATTTCTCTCCACACACACTTCTCTCACTTACTGATTCACCCTCCGACTGGTGGACATACGGGGGGTACCGACTGGTGAATGCTGACAGACATACTGGTGAAGGTCAATGCTCCATCATGTCATCCAGGTCACTGACATTCGAGAACCTTGTTCTTAAGCCACCAGACGGATGTTTCACAGTGAGCTGAGGAATCCAAACAAACTGTTGTCAAAAGCCCCGTTTCCACAGTGCCCCTTGGTACCGGTGCCGGTCAGGTGGGGGTTGACTATCCGTAACCAGACCCGTATCAGTGCCGCGTTTCCATTACACGGGGAACGGTTTGAAATGTAGGTGGGGTTATGAACGGTTGTGTAATCATGCAGGATGTGACGCCATAACGGGAGGACATTTTCAAAAAAGTTTCCTGATTGCTGCAGAAGAACTGATTGGAAATGGCTGCTTGCTGGAAGAACAGCGGTTGTCACGGACCAATGAGCAGACGGCAGTGTTGAAGCTCCTCCCCCTCAGATCCGGCACATTGTGCCTAGTACCCCAAGTGGAGGGGTAGCGAGAAATGGTTACCAATGGTACCGGTTGGTAACGGTTCTGAGTCAGTGGAAACGCACAACAACCGGTTCCGACCTGACCCGTACCGACACCAAGGGGCACTGTGGAAACGGGGCTATAGAAACCATGAGCACCTGGACCCTGGCCGAGCCTCTCAATGCTGCAGTGGAATGAATGAATGAATGAATGAATGAATGAATGAATGAATGAATGAATGAATGAATGAATGAATGAAAATCAAAACAAAAGTACTCAGTAATGAAGAGGGAAAACAACAGAGGAGCCTCCAGAACCTTCTTCATATTTATGAGGAATGGAAGTTATAACAAATAGTTCTAACTCATAAAAGAATAGATACTAAATTATATAAATACTATATAATATACGAATACTCGAGTATATAAATACTAGTTCAACACTATGAAAGTAAACAAGAAGAGATTCTATAGATTCTAAAGAGATACTACTGTAATCAGGGGGGCAGCAGAGAAGTAGGGGGGGTCTGTTACTGCAGATCTCCTGCACAGTGAGAGCAGGGGGGGGGCTGTCACTGCAGATATCCTGCACAGTGAGAGCGGGGGAGGCCTGTTACTGCAGTTCTCCTGCACACTGAGAGCAGGGGAGGTCTGTTACTGCATATCTCCTGCACAGTGAGAGCGGGTGCGCCTGTTACTGCAGATCTCCTGCACAGTGAGAGCAGGGGGGCCTGTCACTGCAGATCTCCTGTACAGTGAGAGCGGGGGCGCCTGTTACTGCAGATCGCCTGCACAGTGAGAGCAGGGGGGGGGGGGGGGGGGGGGGGGGCTGTCACTGCAGATATCCTGCACAGTGAGAGCGGGGGAGGCCTGTTACTGCAGATCGCCTGCACAGTGAGAGCAGGGGGGGGGGGGGGGGGCTGTCACTGCAGATATCCTGCACAGTGAGAGCGGGGGAGGCCTGTTACTGCAGTTCTCCTGCAGAGTGAGAGCAGGGGAGGTCTGTTACTGCATATCTCCTGCACAGTGAGAGCGGGGGTGCCTGTTACTGCAGATCTCCTGTACAGTGAGAGCGGGGAGGCCTGTCACTGCAGATCTCCTGCACAGTGAGAGCAGCATTTCAAGATGAACAGTGCGCTGAGCGCCAGCAAGAGGATGAGGAATGAAGCAGTGAAACAAACTTACCCGGCGATTATTTCAAAAGGAGGCAGTTCCAGGGCTTCAACCTGCAGGTCTCCGTTCTGCTCGTCAGCGTCTGCAGCACCAGGCTCAGCTGGTGCTCCTCCATCGTCCACCGGCGTCTCCTCCTTCTTCAACTCTTTCACATCCTTATTCATTTCAACAACTTCTCTCTCCTTCCTTTCTCTCCGTCTCATCGCAGACTTTCTGTCAGCCATGTTGAAGAAACGTCCTCAAGTTCAACAGCTGAGCTCAAACAGCAGCGATACACCCAAGCAGCAGTAAGAGGAGGAGCCGTGTGTGTGTGTGTGTGTGTGTGTGTGTGTGTGTGTGTGTGTGTGTGTGTGTGTAAAAGTAACCAGAGTAAGTTAAAACAGGTTACCAGAGTACTTTCACTATTACAGACACACTTGTTTTTATGTGTGTGATATATTTTTGCTTGTCAGCGATTATTTAACAGCCACAGACAAAACAGTGAGTGGATCATGTGGGACCAATTGAAACTCCTATCATGAAAAGTGTAAAACGATCTTCAGGGCTCTGTCATTCCAGGGCCCGTCTTGGTGAAACAGGCAGACAACCAGCAGCAGCTGCAGAACAGAGCCCCAGCAGAGCTATTTCCAGCCCGGGTGGAGGAGGACAGGGACCTGTACGGTCAGCGGAGAGTCTATTTTTACTTGCATGTGTATATGTACTGCAGCTCGGAGCAGAGTGTGTCACTACTGACAGGCAACTCCTGGGATTCAAGCTGATTGATCATATGCATGATCAGAAAGGTCTGAAAACAGTCTGGAAAAAACCCGGGAACCATATATGGTCAATTGGAGGCGTATCGTTTCATATTTGGTAATGATAGCCAAATAAGGCTTCATCAACCACTGTCTTTATTTTCTGACTCCACCAGATGGCGCTATTGGTTTGGAGATAGAGGCTGAAGGAGAAGGGTCCGTGTACCTTCCGGCCATTCGATTTTCGTTTTGATGTCGGAGAACGAAAAACCGGAAACCATCCGATTTTCGTTTTTCGATTTGATATCGGGAAACGAAAAACGGGAGACAGCTCATCTCCCGTTTTTCGTTTTACAATTGAAAATCGAAAAACGAAAATCATATGGTTTCCCGTTTCCCAATATGCGTTTCTTAAACAAAAATCGGGAAATAAAATACGACCGTGATTCTTTATTTCAAGTTTGATTTGCCGGAAAACCCGGAAGTCGACCCTCTTCTTCGTCTGTTGCTACCGCTGCTTTACCATCCAGACTCGTCTGGCTTCCCCCTCGGTGATATTCTTGTATAAATTTAATGATTAAAAACTTAAAAAAATTTCTTTGGACGGTTGCGCCAACGTAATAGTGGACACGGACCCCAACGGCATGACTACGGGTGAAATGAGAGTTTCAGGGAGGAATATCTGAAGATGGATCTCCAGCAGAGCCAGGCTTCTCCACCTACATGATGGAGCATCACCTCCAAGCTGAAGCTGCTTCAGCTGCCGCTGAGGTGAGCAGCGTTGTACGAGATTAATTTATGATATACATTACATCATTAAAATCGCGTCTTTTCATTGATTTGACTGCAGTCTCACAGCGCCCCCTACTGTCAGAAGCAGCACACTTGCAGATTGTCCTCAGAGCTCAGCCATCACATTAAATGAAATATTTCTCAGGAGAGAAAAATCCAAATTGAAAACTAAATAATGATTATAAATGTGAGATTCAGTAGGGTTCATTTTTAGTTACACTATAATATTTACACATTCTAAAAAACAAACCGTTTTGTATTTTGGTTAAAATATAATAATAAAATGTAAAAATGTATTATTAGTGTTGTTTTTCTTGATACTATTACTATTAACTACCTGATGCAGCTCTGTATGCAGTTTTGTGTCATTTTCATCATCTTACTGATTTATGTGTTGCTTTAATTGATGGTTGAGATGATGACAGGATTGTGTCTTCTAAAGGAAGACGTGCCAGTGAAAGGACAGGATTGTGTCTTCTAAAGGAAGACGTGCCAGTGAGAGGACAGGATTGTGTCTTCTAAAGGAAGACATGCCAGTGAAAGGACAGGAGCAGCTTTACAAGTGATTCAACACCACAAAACACATTTTCTGCAGACAGCATCAAAATCGGTAGGTTTTCTTTGTTGCTGTTCTTTTTCTGAGCGGTACTTTGTGAAATTGACGTGCTCTGATAATTAATATTCTGATGATTAAATCTCGATGTTGCTTTGCAGGAATGGTATTGTTAAAAAAAATTACGTTTTACTTTATCATGTATTTAAATCTTTTGTTGTTGTTTACATGCACTCAGAGGTTATTTGTGATATGCAAATCCCTTTTCTTTACTTTCAGAACCATTACATTGAAAGGAGTTGGGGGGAGGATTGTATGTTTTTCTTACTGTGAGCCATTAAGTTCGTTGAACTAAAATTGGAATTATATTCAACTGAGCTCCAACAAAATGTAATTGTCATGTTTGCATGTCTTATTTGTTTATTGGAAAGGTTGTACTGTGACATTCTCTTCTTTCAAGAATAATGGAATAAAATGGTGTTAAACTTTGTGTATTCTGTCTCCCTGAGGTTTTTACTAGGAAATTCCCCTGACAACTTTGTAGATGAATATCAACTATAAAATAAAGGGCTGCCTGACTCATTTGCTGGATCAAGAGTTCCTCAGTCTACAAGATGGGGTTGCCAGGTTCTTTGTCTCAAGCCTTGCCTGCCAGGTCACCAGCTTTGGCATCAGCCAGTTTGAGTCCTTACTGCCACCGAGTGCCGACCCTACGTCCTTTCTGGAGGCTCTGCAGCTCCTCATCCGGCTCAGCAGTGAATGAAAAAGCAAAGGAAAAAAGTGCAACATGTGATTTTAACAAAATATTCATTCTTAATGAGAGAATTTGCTCTTTCAATAAAGTTAGTTGAAAAAAGGTGGGATTTCCATTTTGTATTTAAATCTTTTTTTATATTACATATTAAGACAAGGTTTGTTCATGAATTAAATGAATAAAAAAAAAACATTTAACCAACACCTGGGATATGAAATAATGCTAAATTTATTCCATGCTATTTCAAAGAACATAACAAAAGTAAGGTTTTATTTAGTCATTTTTTGTTTAATTTCAAACACAAAAGGGAAAAAACATAGATTGTAGTAGAAAAGCTAACGTGCGTGAAAAGGAGTAGGGGTACGCTTAATAAATCCTAGCCCCTCTGTTGTCAATCCATTTGCACCGTGTGTATTTTTTATTTATTTTTTTATTTAAACTGCAGCAGCCAGATAAACATCTAAATCAACTTGTGGGCGAGTTCGAAGCTCACACAGACAGCCTGAAGAGGGCAGCAACGCGATGCGCCGCTAGAAATAAAGAATTACGGTCGTATTTTATTTCCCGATTTTTGTTTAAGAAACGCATATTGGGAAACGGGAAACCGTCCGATTTCCGTTTTTCGATTTTCAATTGTCAATCTTCAGCCCGTTGGAGACCAGAAACTGTATAGTATCCACGTGACCGCACAGGTGCAGCGCCGTGTTGCCTTGGTAATCTGTAGCCAACAGATCGGCCCGAACTTGTGCAGGAGGCGACATATTTCCACGTTCCCCCGTGCGGCGGCTAGGTCGAGGCCCGTGCGGCCTCGGTTGTCGGGGATGTTGGGGTCGCAGCCGGTTTCCAGGAGCCTCTTGGCGAACGGCAGGTCTCCATCAATGCAGGACTGCAGCAGAGGCACGCTGGTCTGCGACGAGTCGTTGATGAAGACATAGGACATGTCCGAGTGGGTATCAGAAAAGTCCAGTGTACCTGCATGGATAAAAGAGAGGACGCCTGGAAAATGAGCGGCGGAACATGCCAAAGAACACAAGAGAATTCAAGGTGTCCAGAACCTTTCATAACAAAAATCCACAGTTGCCATCATGACAACAATAAAAATTAAATAACAATAAGAGCGGCAGCACAGGTAGCTTGTCGCACACAATGATGTTACTGATTATTATATTTTCTAATTACACGGGGGACCGAACCTCTCAGTCCTTGTCCTTTTAGCCTAACCCTTGTGTGATCATATATAGTTCAGGCTTTTTCCAAACACAGAGGCAGTACTCTTTCCCCCGTTAACACAAGGGGAGTAAAAAAAACAACAAAACGATAACATGAATTACTACGTAAACAAACTGGCATTCATTTCAAGTTTATTGTCATTATGCACACAAGAAAAACATGTTTCTCATGTACAATGAAAGTCTGTCACTGCTGTCCAGAGACAATGTCAGCAGTAAAATAGCATGTAAAAGAAAAGAGTGCAAGGCAAGTGAAAACTGCGTACAATGCGTAAAAAAAACGTTGTGCAAAAATAGGTAAAGGATGGCCGATGGCTGATGGCCTGCATGCCATCGGCCGGGCTGATGGCAGGCAGACGGGACGTCTGGTCACCAGCGGCCAGAGTGAAGCGACAGGAGGGATTTCTCACACACACTGAATGTGTTTCCTGATTCCCCGTGAGCAGGAGACGCCCTGCGGCCGGAATGGTACTGCCTCCATCAAAGAGCCATGGACGCCGCGAGAACCGAAACCAGTCAGTCACTACTACTTCCGGCTTCGCTCGCTCCTTCTTCTTCTTCTTCGGTTGGGAAACAACGTGGTGCATTACTGGTATGGAGTGCGGATCAAAACAACTTATCCCTCCCTTTCAAATTTTTTTTTAAATATTACATCCGCCCCACTAACCTGTGGTTCCGAAGAAACGCAAACACAAACTGATATCACTTACTCCCTGAGTGCTGCTGTAGAGATTAAAAGGTTCCTTTTTATTTCTCAACTTAAAGGAGACATATCATGCTTTTAAATCCTTCCTTTTTACATATAAATCATACAGTTGTGGTCTATATAAAGCGGAACTGCAATGCTTGGGTCTGAATTCCTCATTATTAGAGCTCCACAGGCCCCTTTTCTACCCCTTTTCTGATGTGCTTCTGACAGCAACTCGTTTTGGGGCGGTCTCTTCAAATGCAAATGAGACACTTCATACCCCGCCTCCTCTCCAGGTTGCAGAGGTGACACTCGGTTCAACTCCACCCTGTTCGGCCATCTTTGTAGTTTGGTAGAACAGATACAATTATCTAGCGGCGCAGAAAATTTATATTCAGACATTATTTAAAAAATGTCAACAACGGAAGATTTGTCCATCCAGCCATTCATGTTGGAGCCAGAGTCGGACCCGGCGGAGCGAGATGAAAATGACGATGATGCACCTGAAGAACAACGTCTTCATATGGATGTAACGCAATGGTGTGTTACTATATTTACACTAACTTCTCCATCCATGCCCACTACTACAATACTGCCTGTATTACAACGACTATTTAACACAGAAGTTACATTATAAACAATTAAAGAAAAGCACTAACGTAATCGTGACCTTTTTGTATTACTTTATCGTGTAAAGTTTATATTACTAGTCCAGGGATCAAATTTTAGATGTTGTTTTTTTCTGTTTGTTCTGAACATGCTGAAGACAATCTGTTAACAGTTCAATCAATATTGTAAAGTATAAGGACTATACTGCTGTCTTGGCAACTGTTTATGGGTGAACTGCACCGAAGTAGTATACAGACATGTTTTTGAAGCATAAATTAGGTGTTGACGTTCTTGTGTAAAAGTAGCGTGCCGTGATAAAGGAATTATAAAATAAAATGTTGGAGACCCTTGTGCTAGACCAGTGCTTTGCATCAAATCAGAATTCTAGTTAGAAATACAGCCGTTTGATATATCTATGTAATCTTCATTTTTCTATTGTGTATATGCTAACTTCACATCAACATGTGCTTTATTTACTTGTTCCACAAAACTAACGTTTTTGGTTTTGTTTTTATCTTTATTCCAATCATGTGTTCAGGCGTTCTTGTGGTAACTGTGCAACTATGCCAAGTGAAGTTGAAAATCGATGCTGTCGAGAAACTCCTAAGGTCAGTGTGCTTTGTTAGTACATATTACATATTCGTACATATTGAGTATACACAATCCTCCATTATAAATTAAACATTTATTACAGGTTACTGCTCGAATGGAGCAAGTATCCAGTCAGCTGACATGCATGGTGGATCACCCTGGTTTTGAGCCTGTGTGTCTCAATGAATATTCTCTACAAAATGCAATAAATGTTTACAAAGCACAGTATGGGCCATTACATCTAAGAGGAATGGTACAGTAAGTTAATTTTTGTTTTGTCCATTTATTGAAATACAAATTTACAAAGTTGCATACTCACTGCAAACACACACAAATTTTTCTAAATACAAAGAAACAAAATATTAAAATGTTTTATTTGCAAACGTAGTAATTTCTCCTCTTTGTGTGTTAGTCGTTACAGATATTGTGCATACAGGTGCTTTGTTTCCTGGTGCTGGGATATCTGGGTCGGAAAGTGCGTGTTGTCCTGCCGTCTTGTGTTGTCTTGAGGATAAGACGTGAGTTTCCAGACGATGAGGGACAGTATGCGGGCTTCAGACCGGCGGTCCTGGATTGAAGCGGGAGACGTAAGCGGAGACCACTGTTGCCTTGTCTGGTCCTGGATGCTGAGATGAGAGGGTTGGTGGGATGTGGATCTTTTCTACCTCATCTATATACGGAGTTGGGTTCGGGAAAACTTGTTCAAAGACCAGCTCCATAATGTCGTCAACATAATCTGTAATGACAGAAAAGAACTTCCATAACCTATTTTGCTTAAGTTTGTATTTATAGTGGCATTGAAGTTATTTATTTTTGTTGTGTGCCTTTGGTTCAATTGTTTTTTTATGTTATTAAAATGCTGCTACAATAATGATTTAGATTTATTGAAATCAGGTTACCACATTAACACACAGACACATTAATGGTCCCTAAAAGGACTTACTCAAGGTTGCTGGTGTTTTGATGGGCTTAGAGGTTCTTTCTCCCTTCTTGTACTTGGGGCAAGACATTCTGTACATGGGCTCTCCAGATGAGGTGGTAGCTTGCAGACGATGAGAATTTTCATTGTAATGCATTGCCGCCAGGTAAAGCCTAGTAGAATAGAACAGTATATATTTATATATATAGTTAAAAATAAATCTTTCAACACAATACATTTAAAAGTTATATGAAAATTCACACAGTGAATACAAACACTGAACAAACTAAACAAATACAGTGGCCCTCTGGTGTGGGTGTTGTTTAGGACAGTTAGTGCCGGTAGGATTAATTATTTCTTGAAGACCTTTTTCCTTGCATTTGAAACTAATCAGGGTGAAAGTAAGGGTGAAATGTAAGGGGTGGGTGGCATCCTCAGTGATAAGTGATGGTTCACTGAGGGGGTTCTGAGGTTTTAGGGTCATTTTGCTTGCCTAATTTAATATTCTTGAGAGTTTTGTGTTTTAGAGTGAGAAAAAAGTAATTTAAAAAGTGATAGAGCGATTATAACACCTTCGCAATATTTTTTACCTGCACAACATTCCCAGGAAAGGATAGTGATTGATTTTTGGGGCAAAGAGCAGGATGACACTGTGGAAAGCTTCAACGGCTGAAGTCTGCAAGTGGGGACTGAGTTTTTCGACATCCTTCAGAATCCTCTTGGATGTAAGCAAGTTCTCCAGCCGGCAGAATGCAGGTGTAGCTATAACAAATATAGATTAAACTGATTGCCTTCATAAATGAAATAGTAGAACGTAATACAATCATCACCTGGTTTGAACCATTTCTTTTTATCCTGTGTAGTTTGCAGTGGATGTAAACACTGGGGGAATGCAGGATCATCATGTGTGTTAATGTCGGTAACATGGTTAAGAATGGAGGTCCACTTTGCTCCTCTTTCCTGGGCGGTCGTTGAGGAAGCAGCTGTCCAGTCGATATGATTCTTTATACTGCGAAGCCATTTGCTTAGTTCTGTGCAATCTTTGTTTTTAGCTACTTTTACCATCTTTTTGGAGAGCCCTAAAGAAAAAAAATTAAAGACAGACAACTAAATTATTTTCAGAGTATAGTTATACATGTTATACAGCTATAATTTCATCAACATTGATTAAATACCTTTTTCTATGTGCCACACATCGTAGTAGTGGGTGATCTTGGCTTCTTCTCTCAAGTATTTTTGCACCTGAGGATGACGGTCTGTGACAATACAGTCCAAAGGTAAATTGTGTGCATTCAAAACACCAAGGCTGCGTTTCAGTCCCTCAAGCTCCATATGATAACTTCCACCCACTTTATTGCTCTGAAAGTACAATAAAAACATGATTCAATGTGGTTTAATCTCAAAGAAAATGAACTGTTATTTTTAATTACTTGAACTAGTTGTAAGTCAATGACTTTCTTGCTCCTCAGATCCATCATTGTGTAACTTCCAAACTTTGCAGTGTGTCCTTTGAGATCCACAAAATGAATATTAGTAATTGCATCAATCCTGGCCTCCAAAGTTGTAACAAAAATGTAAGCATAATAATGAAAGAGGATCCGTACATACCTGGAGAGTCAGCCCTCATGTCACCACCAAGTATGGCATTTTGTGCTTTAAGCGTCTCCATTATACCATCCTGTGTTGACTTCCACTTGTGTATAATAGCTGGCTCTATGTAAAGTCTGGCATGCCGTCTATAGGTGTTGTACTGGAACATTTGCAGCCTCATTGCTGGGAATATCTAAGCAAACTGTTGTGGTCTTTGTTGTAGGAAGTTGTCCTGGGCCAGATGCGTCGACAAAGACCATACGAACATTTAACTCTACTTGTTGTAGCTATCCTGGTACTCAGTTATTCCAATGGTGCAAAAAAGACTGAGAGAGTGGAGCTGAATGCTGAAGTTTTATTTCCAAAACCCGGTGCACCGATTAGATCCCAGCGGACACGACGAACAGACACCATTGCTAGGTCCGATCGGAAAACACACTGAGTCATTCAGACTCCCTCCTTATATGCAGTGACTAAGGTCCACCTTCCCGCATAAGGTGCGACCCCTTTTTTTGCTCGTCAAATCATCGTTTGAGTAAATATGATCATGTCATTTTTTTTAGACCCTACTAGTGCCTTCGTTTCTAGGCAACGAAGGTCGCATCTCCTTTTGGATCTTGTGGGATTTATGTGAGGCCTCTTAGGGCGTGAAGCTATTGGCATCATCCCTTTTTCTTTTTTTGGTCTTGTGTGATTTACAGTGGACACAGTTAGGATAGCCCAACGCTGCATTCCAATTTTAAAAAACATTTAAGAGTTTAATACATTGTTTTAACTCAGTTGGCATGCATAATTCACACAGAGATATCTGAATAATTATTCAACAAAAAACAAACATGTTCTAATATGCAAATATTTACAAATTAACATTGCAACTTTGACGCATTGAGTGTAAAGTTAGAACCTTTTCCACTTTGAAAAATGAGCCACCATTGGAACACACAGCAACTGAAAGCTGTAGATTCCCTGCTGGGGAGCCTCCATGTAGTGGTTGACTCTTCCAATTTCCTACAAAATCACAGTGTGGACATCGCTGCTCTACACATAGAAAAGTCCCAACTGTTCTGGTCCGCACCCTTGTCCCTCGCTGACACACTGGGCACACCTCAAAAAGTTCCAAGAGGCATTTTACATATACAATATAAGTACGCATTTTGTAGGTCGGGGTAGAAGGGTCCATGCTATAGAAAAAAACAACAACAAGCAAACATAAATATACAATACAACTAGTTCATGAAATATTTAATGGTATTGTTATGCTTACATGTGTTCAGTATCCTCTGTCAAAGCACTTATTGAGTCTTCAGGGTTGTAGGTTGGATCATGTGGCCTCTGTATCATTGTTGAGCTGCCTTCTAAAGAGTCAACACCCACTTCGGTCTGCTCCAGACAGGGTCTCTTTATTGGCGTGATTTCTTCCTCAATATCAAGCAACGGGCGTCGCTTAACTGGTGTGGAGGACAGAAAAGCATGTGTTCGCACAAAGGTAGTAGTTGAAGTGCGGACTCCAACATCTGAGCACTTTGGTCTTGCCTGTGTGCCTTTTGAGTAAATAAAAGAAGAGTAGTATTAGCAACACTGTTATATTAGCTTGATTTTGTTTTTGTACTAAAATTTACACCGTTTTGCTAACCTGTGCTTTTAACTTGGGGTAGGAGAGTTTTCATAGAAAGCTGTGTCCCAACTGAGCACATCTGGGGTTTTGTTTGACAGCCTTTATCAGCAAATGTTGGTTTATGCCTCGTTGGTTTAGCCATCTAAATGAAGTGAAAGTCAATTATTTCTTTTCTTAAAACAAGCACACTAATAAGACAAACGACTACTGTCTAATCTTACCACTAAAAATTGGAATTGAGAATATGCTACTTTATAAAAAGCATCAGCAACCACAGCAGCTAAATGACCACTGTCATGACACTCAACAACAGTAATACTGCGACAGACATGTACTGCTAAACCATGACCGTTTCTTTTGCTAACGCAAAATATAATTCATATAGTAGCCTACTGAACATCTTAGTTTACAGTGACAACAAATGCTGTGGTTAATCTTTTTGTTAACATTAATGACAAAACTTAAACACAATCTACATGTCAGATACCATACATACTACAATAATAATAATGACTAATAATTGTAAACAAGGTTTTCGACCTCGTTAACAAGTGAGCTAATGCTAGCGCCAAGCTAACGTCACGAAATGCATTTTAATACAGTCTTTTCAGAGACAAAAACGGCAAAATGAAATGACTGAGTAAAACTTTAGACTTAAATTAAATCACGTAGGCCATATCATAGGATCATAGGATCCAAAACGAGCACACAGCGCTAACATATGAAGACGGTGCAACTGCTAATGCTAACAAAACAATGACAGGGATGTCTTATCATCACACTTTTTAGCGTTATATACAGCTTACCGAAGTGCTCTGTTCGTCGTCTCCATAGATAGAAGGAACTGACCGCTCAATCAGACCAAGTCTTTTGGCAAATCCTTCTTCATACTGGCGGAGGTTGCTGAAACAGTCATTCTTGAAGTGCTTTGAGGACACAAAAATGACCTTACCCACAGATGTGGGTACATTTCTTTGAAAAATAAAACTCAACCAGGCACTTCGAAAAGGTTCTGTTGCTGGGAGACGGTGTAACGAAGCTTGTGGGTAACTACATCCAACAACCGAACATTTAGACTTATCCTCTCGTAACTTCGGCATCCTTGTGTTTGGACTACAAAATCGCAGCGAGAAACAAAAATGGCGGATTGCAAGAAAGGGTTGGGCGATGTCCTAATTTGGCAGTTCCGCTGCGAATACTGTGACGTCATTGTTCACAAAACGTAATAGAGAATAGAAAAATCGAAACCGATCGCAAAATATGACCAAAACAGAATATAAAGATATCAACGGAGCACCTGAAGAGACTACTTTGAACTTTTCTGTACTTCTAAACACTCTAAATATACAACAAAATGCATTTAAGGGCTAAAAAAGTGGATTTAGCATGATATGTCCCCTTTAATAAACCACCTGTGTCTTGCTGTATCGTATCCCTCACAATGTACCATGACATGTTCCACTGTTTCAGGTTGTCCACATTTCTCACATTCCGCTGTATTATCATGTTTCCATATTCTGGATTAAAGGCTAATAAATCACCTGGTAGTGATGGGTTTCCTTCGGAACGGTATAGAATATTTCAAAGTGAATTAACACCTTTACTCATGTCTTCCTTTAATTGGACTCTGAAAGAGGGAAGGGGCCCCCCCATTGTGGCGAGAGGCATTTATATCATTGATTCCAAAGGGAGGCAAAGATATAGAACAATGCAATAATTATAGACCAATCTCAATCCTAAATGTCGACTGTAAAATTTATACCTCAATACTCTGCAGAAGATTCGAGACCTTCATGTCAGAAATCCTCGATGAGGACCAAACTGGGTTTATTAAAGGCCGTCAAACACAAGACAATATTAGAACACTACACATCATAGATCAAATACAAAAAATCGGGACGAAAGCCACAATAATATGTTTAGATGCAGAAAAAGTTTTTGACAGTGTCAGTTGGGAATTTCTATGCTTGGTACTAAAAAAAAATTGTCTTAAATTAAAAATTAATCCAGAATATTAAAACTATCTGTCAAGAACCAACAGCAAGGATTAAGGTAAATGGACAACTATCAAAAAGGATAACATTAGAACGAGGCACCAGACAAGGCTGTTGCTTGAGTCCCACACTCTTTGCCCTTTATATTGAACCTTCAGCACAGGCAATTTGTCAAAACACCAACCTGGAAGGACTAGAGATTAAAAACAAAGAGCATGTGATTGGCCTCTTCGCGGACGATGTGGTGGTGTTCTTGCCAAACCCAGACAAAGGGTTTCCCCTGCTGATGAAATTTCTCAATACCTATGGTCACTATTCAGGATATAAAGTTAACATTGCAAAAACTCAGGTTCTCACATTCAACTACTCTCCATCGCAAAACATTGGGGACACATATAGCCTAAATTGGAACTGTAAAACCATGAAAGATCTTGGAGTCACAATAACAAAATCACTAGTGTGGAGGCTGAGAATGATGAGACGGACGAAGGAGTCGAGTCGGCTTTCTTTATTGCCTCCAGCCACATGACAGTTCACCTGTCAAACATCATTACCTGTGCGTCACAGCACTTCCTCTTTTAACACCTCCCCATCACCAACACACCCCCGCACGTCACCGACACACCCACTCCATTCTGCTTGGGAGAACCTCCCTCAAGGTGCACACCACACAGGCCCCCCCCGAACAATCAGAATGGTACTACTATCAAAAAAACAAAAATACGCACCAAAAAAAATGTTTGCTTGTTTTTTCTCTTTTTTAGTCCCTTTTGGGAGGTCTTAGCACCCGACCAAAACGGCTGCGTTGCACCTCCAATGGAGTAGGTGCAAGTACCGGCACCGGGGTTAAGGCAGGTGCAGGGGACATTGCAGGAGCTGATGACTTAGGGGGGCGCCCACGTCTCGGGGGTTGCGCCACCTCCACTGGCTGCTCTGGCATGACATGGGCAGGTTTCAGACGGTCCACTGAAACCCGGACATGCCTACCCCCCATGTCCACCACAAAGTTCTTCGGCCCTGCCTCGAGGACGTGAAACGGGCCGTCATATGGTGGCTGAAGTGGGGAACGATGAGCGTCATGTCGAATGAACACATATTCGGCTGCCATCAGGTTCTTCGGGAAATAGGACCGGGGCAGACAGTGATGAGCTGGAACCGGGTTGAACATGCGGGCCGGCTCCTTGAAGACTGGCCGCCTTGCTGTAACCAACCAGGGTTCTGATGGTTCTGGCAGGAACTCTCCGGGGACCCGCAGAGGCTGACCAAACACCAGCTCTGCAGATGACGAGTGGAGATCTTCCTTCGGGGCCGATCGCAGGCCCAACATGACCCACGGCAGTCGGTCGACCCAGTTGCTGTCAGTGAGGGTGGCTCGGAGAGCGGCCTTCATCGTGCGATGGAAACGCTCACACAGTCCATTGGCTTGAGGGTTGAAAGCCGTCGTCCGGTGTAGCTGCACCCCCAGGCCTTTAGCCACCTCTGTCCACAGCTCTGAGGTGAACTGGGAGCCTCTGTCCGAAGTGACGTCCAACGGCGTGCCGAACCGGGCCACCCAGGTGGATATGAAGGCGCGTGCCACCTCCGCAGACGTCGTCGATGCCAGAGGAATCACCTCCGGCCACCTAGTGGTCCTGTCCACCATAGTGAGGAGGTGAGTGAAGCCTTGAGAGGGAGGAAGTGGACCCACCAAGTCCAGATGCACATGATCGAACCTCCTCTCAGGGATAAGGAATGGCTCCAGGGGAGCCTTGGTGTGACGGTGTACCTTGGACCGCTGACACGCCACACAGGAGGCCGCCCAGCTCCTGACATCCTTCTTGAGGCCCGGCCAGACGAACTTTGCCCCCACCAGCTTCACGGATGCTCTTACACCCGGATGCGATAGAGCATGAACCGCATCAAAAACCTGCCGTCGCCAGCCAGCAGGTACCATGGGGCGGGGCTGTCCCGTAGACACGTCACACAGGAGTGTGGTCCCACTGTCCTGGAAGACCACATCCTGCAGCCGTAACCCTGTGGTGGCTGTCCTGTAGGCCTGGATGTCACAGTCAGTCAGCTGGTCGCTGGCCATGGCAGCATAGTCCACTCCAAGGTGCACAGAGTTCACGTGTGCCCGGGAGAGGCAGTCGGCCACAGCATTGTTTTTTCCAGCTACATGCCGAATGTCTGTGGTGAACTCTGAAATGGCAGACAGGTGGCGCTGCTGCCGCCCAGACCAGGGCTCCGAGGTCTTGGACATGGCGAAGGTGAGGGGCTTATGGTCCACAAAAGCAGTAAACTGCCGGCCTTCCAACAGAAACCTAAAGTGACGTATGGCGAGGAAAAGAGCCAAGAGTTCTCTATCAAACGTGCTGTACTTCCTCTCATTGTCACGCAGTTGTTTGCTGAAGAATGCCAGAGGCTGCCAGGCTCCAGCCACCCACTGTTCACATACTGCCCCCACTGCGTAGTCCGAGGCATCGGTGGTGAGTGCGACCGGTGCGGTTGGAGATGGGTGGGCGAGCATGGCAGTGTTGGAGAGCGCAACCTTGGCCTTCTGGAAAGCCAGGATCCTTTCTGGGGACCAGTCCACGTCCTGCTTGGCCTTCTTGCCCCTCAGAACTTCATACAAGGGACGCATTAGGTGAGCTGCGTGTGCGATGAAGCGGTTATAAAAGTTCACCATGCCCAGGAATTCCTGCAGTGACTTTATGGTTCTCGGACGTGGAAAGGCAGTGATCGCTTCCACCTTAGCCGGTAAGGGCACCACTCCCCGTGAGGATACATGGTGGCCCAGAAACTCAATTTCTGATAGTCCAAAGCAACACTTCGCTGGGTTCACAATCAGCCCATGCTCATTAAGTCTCTCAAAGAGCTGCCGCAGGTGTAACAGGTGCTCTGCAGGTGAGGCGCTGGCCACTAGGATGTCATCCAGATATATGAACAGGAAAGGCAGTCCCCTTAACACGGAGTCCATCAAGCGCTGGAATGTTTGTGCTGCACCTTTTAGTCCAAACGGCATCCGCAAAAACTCAAAAAGTCCAAATGGCGTGATCACTGCAGTCTTGGGCACATGCTGCGGGTGAACTGGTACCTGGTGGTAGCCTCTTACCAAATCCACCTTGGAAAAAACCACTTTTCCTGTCAGATGGACGGAAAAGTCTTGGATGTGTGGAACGGGGTACCGATCATGTGCGGTAATATTGTTGAGGCGCCGGAAATCCCCACAAGGCCTCCATCTTCCATCTGATTTCGGAACCATGTGCAAAGGTGAGGCCCAGGGGCTGTCAGAGCGCCGCACAATCCCAAGCCGTTCCATAATGGCAAACTCTTCTTTAGCGATTGCCAGCTTAGCCGCATCCAGCCGGCGAGGGCGAGCAAACACCGGCGGCCCAGTCGTGGGGATATAATGTTCCACTCCATGCTTGACAATGGAGGCTGAGAAGGTAGGGACCGTCAGTTCGGGAAACTCAGCCAGAAGCTGCTGGTACACATCCCCTGAAGCTAAGATATTGGCGAGGGATACCGCCTCCCCCTTCCCCAAAGTGCAGGAGTAAGAGGAGAACGAGACGGCGTGCACCAGGCGGTGATTCGACATGTCCACTAATAGTCCGTGATCGCACAGGAAATCTGCTCCCAGGATGGGCACAGACACAGCAGCCATGACAAAATCCCATCCGAACTGACGGCCATTGAATCCCACAGTCACGAACCTGGTGCCAAAGGTGCGGATGGGAGTCCCGTTAGCGGCATCCAGAGGCGGCCCTTTCACGCCGCTCGCGACGTCGGTGAAGGAGGCGGGGATGATGCTCCGCTGCGCTCCGGTATCCACGAGAAAACGCCTCCCGGATACAGTGTCTTTAATAAACAGCAGCTTCCCGGTGTTCCGGGTCTGGCGTTTCCCTGCACAGAGAAGGAGCAGGGTGGCGTGCAGCGGTGGGCTCTGCTCCCGAAACGCCGGTGGAAGAAACACAGCTGGACGTCTTTCTTGAGTCGATCCGTAACTGCCCTGATCGTAGCCTGCGCTTCCTCCTCCGGCTGGTTTCCAAGTTGCGCCGGTAGAACTGTTTGCACTCCGTACGACCGCGACGCGAGCAGGATCCTGTCAGCCTCTTCCGCCAACCCACGATAGTCTTTAGTGCGCACGAGCGGAGAGCTGGCCAGAGCGGTGCGCACCTGAGCAGGTAGTTGACGCAGGAACAGCTGGATGAAGAGGAACTCAGCGTCACCTGATCCCCTCAGCGCCAACATGTTCTCCATCAGCTCCGTGGGTTTGCTGTCTCCCAAGCCGTTGAGAGACAGAAGGCGCTCCGCTCGCTCGGCGTCGGACAGCTGGAACAGCCGGAGGAGTTGAATTTTGAGCGCGGTGTATTTTCCGTGAGCCGGCGGGTCCCGAAGCAGCCCCATAACTCTGCGGGTGGTGGAAGAATCCAGCGCAGCGACGACGTGGAAGTACTTCGTGTCGTCTACCGTTACCCCTCGTAGATGGAACTGAGCCTCGATATGCTGGAACCACGGCTCCGGATCGTGCTGCCAAAACTCCGGCAGTTTGACAGCAGCGGCGTACACCGCGGGAGCTCCGGCTCCCGCGCTGCCGGCGATTGCACCGCTGCTGGTTTCAATAGACATGTTCAAATGTCAGGGTCACCAATGTGGAGGCTGAGAATGATGAGACGGACGAAGGAGTCGAGTCGGCTTTCTTTATTGCCTCCAGCCACATGACAGTTCACCTGTCAAACATCATTACCTGTGCGTCACAGCACTTCCTCTTTTAACACCTCCCCATCACCAACACACCCCCGCACGTCACCGACACACCCACTCCATTCTGCTTGGGAGAACCTCCCTCAAGGTGCACACCACACTAGACAAATTATACGAAGCCAATTACAACATTATTGACCAAAACATTGAAAAAGACCTACAGAGATGGTCGACTTATCCCCCTGGATCTTGGCTCCAGGATTAAGGTGGTCAAGATGAATATTATACCAAGGTTGCTGTACTTCTTTCAATCATTACAAATATCAATACCTCAAAACATATTTACTTCCTGGGACAAGAGCTTATCATGGTTTATTTGGAATGGCAAAAAACCCAGAACTAGATACAAAACTCTTCAACTTGCAAGGAGTAGGGGTGGAATGTCTTTGCCAGGTTTGCAGGAATATTTTCATGCGGCACAGCTGAGGCCTGTGGTATGTTGGTGCATGTCCGAGTATGAAGCAAGGTGGAAAGATATCGAAATTGAAGTCGCAGGCATACAAATACAAAGTTGTTGGGTATGAAAGTACAAACCGAAATCATAAAGAAGACAGTAGATCCAATAACAAATTTTACATTGGAAATTTGGGAAAAGGTAATGAGGAAATATGGATTGCAGGGAGAGAGACAAATATTGAGTTGGGTGGCCTATGATCCAAAGTTTTTACCAGGTCTGGATGACTCGAGGTTTAAACAATGGACCGAAAAGGGCATTACCGCTCTCTGCACAATCTGTAAACAGGGGAAGTGTATGAGCTTTCAAGAAATAAAACAGAAATTTGGATTACAACAAGATTTTTTCAGATATTTACAAATTTGGGATTATATTAGACAACAATCGATTCTAAAACAGAACTTAATGGGATTATTCAAATTATAGTAGATGCATATAATCAGGGTAAATCTGGGAGTATCTTGGCTTTTTATAAAGTATTTGAAGAGAATAGAGAAAGCTCAACACTTTACCTTAAAAATAAATGGGAATTAGAGCTAAAGATTGACATTTCAGATGACGATTGGGACAAAATGTGCATGACTCAATGTTCTACCACCAGCTCACCAATATGGAGATGGCTTGGAACAATCTCACTAGATTCTTTATAACACCCCAAATTAAGAGTAGACAATTAAAAACCCTAACCCCCTTCTTAAGTGTGTTATTTATCAAATGCTTCCTGTATTCATTTCCTTGCATATACTAAATGTTGAATATTTGTGTTCAAATCCTGATCTTCTTCTCCGGCTGGTTTTGGTTCTGGGTCGCCGTGGCGTCGTCCGCCCGAGTTCGAGAAAGCCCCGCCGAAGAGAAACGCTCGGCGTTTCCCAGCAGCTCATTGAGACATTCCCGCCTGAAGCGTGCAGCTTTCAGATCAGCCGCGTCGTCGTGGTGAGCGTCTCATTTTAGGCCCAACGCGTCCAAACGGTACAGTAATAATCCCACCTAGTGGACATTTAAATCAACATAACTCACAGTTGCTTAAACTTGTTTTTTTAAAAAAAGGAAAGTCAGTATTTGGGGTATTTCAGTCATGTCAGATATTAATATATACCAGATCCACACTTGAGAAATAGGTGCTATTAAACATGTTTAAAAAAAATAATTTAAAATAAAAAAGGATTGCATTTTTAACGCAGCTTTATTAAGCGCAACGAGCACAGAGGTGTTGGTAACACCGTGGACGAAAAGGCTGCAAAATGTCAGGAGGCTGTCCGTCTACGCCGCGTCGCCTGGCGAGCGTCCTCAGTTGAGTTCTAGCTCCTCCCGGGCCTCCCATAGGCAGATGAAGAAGGCCTCGAGGGACGCGAGGGCCTCATCTCTTCCCTGCTGCTCTGCGGGGTCTTTGCCCGCCTGCCACTTGTAGAAGGCGTTGTCGGAGATCATGGCCTCCTCTGCCAGCCAGTCGAAGAAGAACTGCAGGAGATCTGGAGAGGAGAACAATGTCAGTTTGTTGCTTCTGAAAATGCTTTTGTTTATGTGGAATCGAGTTTAACGAGCCGGTTTCACGTCAAAGTAGGAGCCTTTTAATGCAAGGTGAAGATTTCACTGACACGTTCAGCATGACTGCTTCAAAACACTGCTAGAATAATGCAACTACTCAGGATTAAACTGAATCAAATGCTTTTCTTCTTCCTTCTACTCCAAGTTTTACCACTCAAGTATCACGCCTTATTCTCCAATAAAATAAAAAAAAATGTAAACAAATGGAGGAAAATCATTTCTCCCCACATTTGATATTGTATAAGCTAAATCATACAACTATTTAGAAACTGCTTAGTGAATTCACTGCAAGTGTCAATGGTGCTCGTGAAACTCTATATAATGATCCAGAGAAATGAAAGCACCATGTGGTGCCCCCCAGCTTTGACTGCAGGAAATAAAACCCTGCTTCTCTAACTCCTGTTTAGTCTGTATTTTTGTGGAAAAAATAAGAAAATAAAAAGAAAGTGTATGAAAGCTATCTCTCTACGCGTCGTTAGAAGTAGCACACGGGGATGCAGCACTTACATGGAGGATGCCCGAGGGTGACGTCCAGCGCTTGGAGAGCATAAAGAGCCTGCAGCTCTTGCTCACTGCCCATGTGAAGGTACTGGAGCAGGACCGTCCGTCTCTTCTCCATGGCAAGGAAGTACTTGCCGTGAAAGGCTGCGCAGCAAAGCAGGAGGAAGAGTGAGTGCATGCCGAGCGGCTCCAAAGTGGAGATACTTCAATCGGCGTTGCTATTAGAGCAGAACACAAGAGGCGGTAGCGAGCTTACCTATAACTGCTGAGCGGCACACAGCGGTCATCAGAGCCCTCAGGAAGGACGCCGACCTCCTCTGACCTTCGTCCAGGTTCGCCTGATAAACAGAGCCGAGAGGAAGAAGAGCAGTGGTAAGTAAAGACATCCTTTAAAGGGGACATATCATGCTAAATCCACTTTTTTAGCTCTTAAAGGAGACATATCATGCTTTTAAATCCTTCCTTTTTACATATAAATCATACAGTTGTGGTCTATATAAAGCGGAACTGCAATGCTTGGGTCTGAATTCCTCATTATTAGAGCTCCACAGGCCCCTTTTCTACCCCTTTTCTGATGTGCTTCTGAGAGCAACTCGTTTTGGGGCGGTCTCTTCAAATGCAAATGAGACACTTCATACCCCGCCTCCTCTCCAGGTTGCAGAGGTGACACTCGGTTCAACGCCACCCTGTTCGGCCATCTTTGTAGTTTGATAGAACAGATACAATTATCTAGCGGCGCAGAAACTTTATATTCACACATTATTTACAAAATGTCAACAAGGGAAGATTTGTCCATCCAGCCATACATGTTCGAGCCAGAGTGGGACCCGGCGGAGCGAGATGAAAATGACGATGATGCACCTGAAGAACAACGTCTTCATATGGATGTAACGCAATGATGTGTTACTATATTTACACTAACTTCTCCATCCATGCCCACTACTACAATACTGCCTGTATTACAACGACTATTTAACACAGAAGTTACATTATAATCTAAAATGAGCACACAGCGCTAACATATGAAGACGGTGCAACTGCTAATGCTAACAAAACAATGACAGGGACGTCTTATCATCACACTTTTTAGCGTTATATACAGCTTACTGAAGTGCTCTGTTCGTCGTCTCCATAGATAGAAGGAACTGACCGCTCAATCAGACGAAGTCTTTCGGCAAATCCTTCTTTATACTGGCGGAGGTTGCTGAAGCAGTCGTCCTTAAAGTGCTTCGCGCACACAAAAATGACCTTACCCACAGATGTGGGTACATTTCTGTGAAAAATAAAACTCAACCAGGCACTTCGAAAAGGTTCTGATGCTGGGAGACGGTGTAACGAAGCTTGTGGGTTACTACATCCAACAACCGAACATTTCGACTTATCCTCTCGTAACTTCGGTTGGACTACAAAATCGCAGCGAGAAACAAAAATGGCGGATTGCTCGAAGTGCCGATGTCCTAATTTGGCAGTTCCGCCGGGAATACTGTGACGTAATAGTTCAAAAAACGTAATAGAGAATAGAAAAATCGAAACGGATCGCAAAATATGACCAAAACAGAATATAAAGATATCAACGGAGCACCTGAAGAGACTACTTTGAACTTTTCTGTACTTCTAAACACTCTAAATATACAACAACATGCATTTAAGGGCTAAAAAAGTGGATTTAGCATGATATGTCCCCTTTAAATGCATTTTGTTGTATATTTAGAGTGTTTAGAAGTACAGAAAAGTTCAAAGTAGTCTCTTCAGGTGCTCCGTTGATATCTTTATATTCTGTTTTGGTCATATTTTGCGATCAATTTTTCTATTCTCTATTACGTTTTTTGAACAATGACGTCACAGTATTCGCAGCGGAACTGCCAAATTAGGACATCGACTCCAGGCCCAACCCTTTCTTGCAATCCGCCATTTTTGTTTCTCGCTGCGATTTTGTAGTCCAACCTCAAGGATGCCGAAGTTACGAGAGGATAAGTCGTTCGGTTGTTGGATGTAGTAACCCACAAGCTTCGTTACACCGTCTCCCAGCATCAGAACCTTTTCGAAGTGCCTGGTTGAGTTTCATTTTTCACAGAAATGTACCCACATCTGTGGGTAAGGTCATTTTTGTGTGCGCGAAGCACTTCAAGGACGACTGCTTCAGCAACCTCCGCCAGTACAAAGAAGGATTTGCCGAAAGACTTCGTCTGATTGAGCGGTCAGTTCCTTCTATCTATGGAGACGACGAACAGAGCACTTCGGTAAGCTGTATGTAACGCTAAAAAGTGTGATGATAAGACGTCCCTGTCATTGTTTTGTTAGCATTAGCAGTTGCACCGTCTTCATATGTTAGTGCTGTGTGCTCGTTTTAGATCCTATGATCTGGCCTACGTGATTTAATTTAAGTCTAAAGTTTTACTCAGTCATTTCATTTTGCCG
Organism: Lipophrys pholis; assembly: GCF_963383615.2. NCBI lineage: Eukaryota > Metazoa > Chordata > Actinopteri > Blenniiformes > Blenniidae > Lipophrys > Lipophrys pholis. Next base: position 3,188,298 of record NC_137637.1, read on the forward strand.
TTTTTGTCTCTGAAAAGACTGTATTAAAATGCATTTCGTGACGTTAGCTTGGCGCTAGCGTTAGCTCACTTGTTAACGAGGTTGAAAACCTTGTTTACAATTATTAGTCATTATTATTATTGTAGTATGTATGGTATCTGACATGTAGATTGTGTTTAAGTATTGTCATTAATGTTAACAAAAAGATTAACCACAGCATTTGTTGTCACTGTAAACTAAGATGTTCGGTAGGCTACTATATGAATTATATTTTGCGTTAGCAAAAGAAACGGTCATGGTTTAGCAGTACATGTCTGTCGCAGTATTACTGTTGTTGAGTGTCATGACAGTGGTCATTTAGCTGCTGTGGTTGCTGATGCTTTTTATACAGTAGCATATTCTCAATTCCAATTTTTAGTGGTAAGATTAGACAGTAGTCGTTTGTCTTGTTAGTATGCTTGTTTTAAGAAAAGAAATAATCGACTTTCACTTCATTTAGATGGCTAAACCAACGAGGCATAAACCAACATTTGCTGATAAAGGCTGTCAAACAAAACCCCGGATGTGCTCAGTTGGGACACAGCTTTCTATGAAAACTCTCCTACCCCATGTCAAAAGCACAGGTTAGCAAAACGGTGTAACTGCCATGCTGTAAATTTTAGTACAAAAACAAAATCAAGCTAATATAACAGTGTTGCTAATACTACTCTTCTTTTATTTACTCAAAAGGCACACAGGCAACACCAAAGTGCTCAGATGTTGGAGTCCGCACTTCAACTACTACCTAACTTTGTGCGAACACATGCTTTTCTGTCCTCCACACCAGTTAAGCGACGCCCGTTGCTTGATATTGAGGAAGAAATCACACCAATAAAGAGACCCTGTCTGGAGCAGACCGAAGTGGGTGTTGACTCTTTAGAAGGCAGCTCAACAATGATACAGAGGCCACATGATCCAACCTACAACCCTGAAGACTCAATAAGTGCTTTGACAGAGGATACTGAACACATGTAAGCATAACAATACCATTAAATATTTCATGAACTAGTTGTACTGTATATTTATGTTTGCTTGTTGTTGTTTTTTTCTATAGCATGGACCCTTCTACACCGACCTACAAAATGCGTACTTATATTGTATATGAAAAATGCCTCTTGGAACCTTTTGAGGTGTGCCCAGTGTGTCAGCGAGGGACAAGGGTGCGGACCAGAACAGTTGGGACTTTTCTATGTGTAGAGCAGCGATGTCCACACTGTGATTTTGTAGGAAATTGGAAGAGTCAACCACTACATGGAGGCTCCCCAGCAGGGAATCTACAGCTTTCAGTTGCTGTGTGTTCCAATGGTGGCTCATTTTTCAAAGTGGAAAAGGTTCTAACTTTACACTCAATGCGTCAAAGTTGCAATGTTAATTTGTAAATATTTGCATATTAGAACATGTTTGTGTTTGCTTAGATATTCCGAGCAATGAGGCTGCAAATGTTCCAGTACAACACCTATAGACGGCATGCCAGACTTTACATAGAGCCAGCTATTATACACAAGTGGAAGTCAACACAGGATGGTATAATGGAGACGCTTAAAGCACAAAATGCCATACTTGGTGGTGACATGAGGGCTGACTCTCCAGGTATGTACGGATCCTCTTTCATTATTATGCTTACATTTTCGTTACAACTTTGGAGGCCAGGATTGATGCAATTACTAATATTCATTTTGTGGATCTCAAAGGACACACTGCAAAGTTTGGAAGTTACACAATGATGGATCTGAGGAGCAAGAAAGTCATTGACTTACAACTAGTTCAAGTAATTAAAAATAACAGTGCATTTTCTTTGAGATTAAACCACATTGAATCATGTTTTTATTGTACTTTCAGAGCAATGAAGTGGGTGGAAGTTATCATATGGAGCTTGAGGGACTGAAACGCAGCCTTGGTGTTTTGAATGCACACAATTTACCTTTGGACTGTATTGTCACAGACCGTCATCCTCAGGTGCAAAAATACTTGAGAGAAGAAGCCAAGATCACCCACTACTACGATGTGTGGCACATAGAAAAAGGTATTTAATCAATGTTGATGAAATTATAGCTGTATAACATGTATAACTATACTCTGAAAATAATTTAGTTGTCTGTCTTTAATTTTTTTTCTTTAGGGCTCTCCAAAAAGATGGTAAAAGTAGCTAAAAACAAAGATTGCACAGAACTAAGCAAATGGCTTCGCAGTATAAAGAATCATATCGACTGGACAGCTGCTTCCTCAACGACCGCACAGGAAAGAGGAGCAAAGTGGACCTCCATTCTTAACCATGTTACCGACATTCACACACATGATGATCCTGCATTCCCCCAGTGTTTACATCCACTGCAAACTACACAGGATAAAAAGAAATGGTTCAAACCAGGTGATGATTGTATTACGTTCTACTATTTCATGTATGAAGGCAATCAGTTTAATCTATATTTGTTATAGCTACACCTGCATTCTGCCGGCTGGAGAACTTGCTTACATCCAAGAGGATTCTGAAGGATGTCGAAAAACTCAGTCCCCACTTGCAGACTTCAGCCGTTGAAGCTTTCCACAGTGTCATCCTGCTCTTTGCCCCAAAAATCAATCACTATCCTTTCCTGGGAATGTTGTGCAGGTAAAAAATATTGCGAAGGTGTTATAATCGCTCTATCACTTTTTAAATTACTTTTTTCTCACTCTAAAACACAAAACTCTCAAGAATATTAAATTAGGCAAGCAAAATGACCCTAAAACCTCAGAACCCCCTCAGTGAACCATCACTTATCACTGAGGATGCCACCCACCCCTTACATTTCACCCTTACTTTCACCCTGATTAGTTTCAAATGCAAGGAAAAAGGTCTTCAAGAAATAATTAATCCTACCGGCACTAACTGTCCTAAACAACACCCACACCAGAGGGCCACTGTATTTGTTTAGTTTGTTCAGTGTTTGTATTCACTGTGTGAATTTTCATATAACTTTTAAATGTATTGTGTTGAAAGATTTATTTTTAACTATATATATAAATATATACTGTTCTATTCTACTAGGCTTTACCTGGCGGCAATGCATTACAATGAAAATTCTCATCGTCTGCAAGCTACCACCTCATCTGGAGAGCCCATGTACAGAATGTCTTGCCCCAAGTACAAGAAGGGAGAAAGAACCTCTAAGCCCATCAAAACACCAGCAACCTTGAGTAAGTCCTTTTAGGGACCATTAATGTGTCTGTGTGTTAATGTGGTAACCTGATTTCAATAAATCTAAATCATTATTGTAGCAGCATTTTAATAACATAAAAAAACAATTGAACCAAAGGCACACAACAAAAATAAATAACTTCAATGCCACTATAAATACAAACTTAAGCAAAATAGGTTATGGAAGTTCTTTTCTGTCATTACAGATTATGTTGACGACATTATGGAGCTGGTCTTTGAACAAGTTTTCCCGAACCCAACTCCGTATATAGATGAGGTAGAAAAGATCCACATCCCACCAACCCTCTCATCTCAGCATCCAGGACCAGACAAGGCAACAGTGGTCTCCGCTTACGTCTCCCGCTTCAATCCAGGACCGCCGGTCTGAAGCCCGCATACTGTCCCTCATCGTCTGGAAACTCACGCCTTATCCTCAAGACAACACAAGACGGCAGGACAACACGCACTTTCCGACCCAGATATCCCAGCACCAGGAAACAAAGCACCTGTATGCACAATATCTGTAACGACTAACACACAAAGAGGAGAAATTACTACGTTTACAAATAAAACATTTTAATATTTTGTTTCTTTGTATTTAGAAAAATTTGTGTGTGTTTGCAGTGAGTATGCAACTTTGTTGAGGATTGTGTATACTCAATATGTACGAATATGTAATATGTACTAACAAAGCACACTGACCTTAGGAGTTTCTCGACAGCATCGATTTTCAACTTCACTTGGCATAGTTGCACAGTTACCACAAGAACACCTGAACACATGATTGGAATAAAGATAAAAACAAAACCAAAAACGTTAGTTTTGTGGAACAAGTAAATAAAGCACATGTTGATGTGAATTTAGCATATACACAATAGAAAAATGAAGATTACATAGATATAGCAAAGGGCTGTATTTCTAACTAGAATTCTGGTCTAGCACAAGGGTCTCCAACATTTTATTTTATAATTCCTTTATCACGGCACGCTACTTTTACACAAGAACGTCAACACCTAATTTATGCTTCAAAAACATGTCTGTATACTACTTCGGTGCAGTTCACCCATAAACAGTTGCCAAGACAGTAGTATAGTCCTTATACTTTACAATATTGATTGAACTGTTAACAGATTGTCTTCAGCATGTTCAGAACAAACAGAAAAAAAAACCATCTAAAATTTGATCCCTGGACTAGTAATATAAACTTTACACGATAAAGTAATACAAAAAGGTCACTATTACGTTAGTGCTTTTCTTTAATTGTTTATAATGTAACTTCTGTGTTAAATAGTCGTTGTAATACAGGCAGTATTGTAGTAGTGGGCATGGATGGAGAAGTTAGTGTAAATATAGTAACACACCATTGCGTTACATCCATATGAAGACGCTGTTCTGCAGGTGCATCATCGTCATTTTCATCTCGCTCCGCCGGGTCCGACTCTGGCTCCAACATGTATGGCTGGATGGACTCTTTCGCAGCTCTCTCTGTTTCTGCGCTCTCTCTTGCTCCTCTCTCTCTCTCTCTGCTCTCGTTCTTGCTGTTCTCTCTCTCGCAGCTCTCTCTGTTTCTGCTCTATCGCTTGCTGCTCTCTTTGCTCTCTCTCTTGCTCTTCTCTCTGCCTCTGCTCTCGTTCTTGCCGCTCTCTCTCTCACAGCGCTCTCTCTCTTAGCTCTCTTTCTTGCTGCTCTCTCTCTTGCAGCTCTCTCTGTCTCTGCTCTCGTTCTTGCCGCTCTCTCTCTCGCAGCGCTCTCTCTCTTAGCTCTCTTTCTTGCTGCTCTCTCTCTTGCAGCGCTCTCTCTCGCAGCTCTCTCTGTTTCTGCGCTCTCTCTTGCTCCTCTCTCTCTCTCTGCTCTCGTTCTTGCTGTTCTCTCTCTCGCAGCTCTCTCTGTTTCTCCCCTCTCACTTGCTGCTCCCTTTTTCTCTCTCTGTCCGTGGAGAGCAGCTTCTGGTTCACTTGTTTCGCATTCTCTTGCTCTTCCATCCGAGCCGCCATGTGGATCTCCTGGATGGTTTTAGGACCCTGGCTGGCTCTCCTAGAGACCCAGTTGTGCTGAGAAAAACAAATGGTTTTTTTTATTAACGTGAATCAATGTGTCGCATTCTGCAGTTTCAATTCAGATACCAAAGCACATTCAGCTTGTGTTGGGTCGGACTTAAGGGGGCTTTCAGGTATTTCACAGCACAGATGGCTCTATTGAAATCATACATTTGTATTCTAATGACTGAAAATGTTCCCAACTTTTCAAGATTCGTCAATATTTCTAATTGTAATATCCCAAAAAGACTGTTTGGGTTTCTGTTTGTTTTACATTGCATTTTCTCCAATCACACTTTTTTTTCCCTCAAAATGAATTAAACATTACTTAGACTTCAAGTAGATGGACAGTCAAAATGTGAGTAGTTCACAAATATTGTGTTTCAGGAAGTTAAAGAAATCAAGAAAATGAATCAATGTAGGTTAAAGCATGAGCTTTGCAGGACGTCAGACTCTTGGAAAACATCTAAACCAAACACTCACCGATCTCAGGTCCAAGACGTCCTGGAGAAGGAATCGAATTCGAGAAGATGTCTGGCGCTCTTTAATGATCATTTTCATTTGAATGTAAAAATTATCCATTTGAGGCTGATGGAAAAAAAACACAGAGAAGGTCAGACATAGTTTTAGTTTGGTTTCTCTGTTTCATAACAACAAACAGCGGATCGACTCCCAACAGAAACCCTCACTAATGTCTCTGCAAACTGTGCCGAATCCATAAATCAGCTTTTTCGGTCTCACCTTGGTTTCCTGAGAGTCGATGTCCTTGCCTATAGTTGTCAGCAGCTTGCAGAGACATTCCAGGGACTCTTCATCGTGGCTGTTGAGGAGCCTCTCCACACAGCTCAACATGATGGCCGCTGACAGCATGTTGAGCCGGAACAGCTCGCCGATAAAGTTGACGTTTCCGATAGAGCGCCTCCGGGCCTTGGCCTGAGCTTGTTTCAGCTCCTCCTCGACCCGCTTGCGCTCCGTTGACTAAAGAAAACAAGACGAGCAACAATGAATATTAATTAAATATTAGCCTTGTTAAGTTATTCCGTCTTTGCAAGAGTTGTACTAAAAATCAGAAGTTGAATTAATGCATACCGATGCAGCAGAGTCTCGCTCCTTCTGCTGCCTCGCCAGCTCAGCATCGCCCTCTTTTTCTCGCTGGAATTCAGTTCTGCAGCGCCTCAAAAGCAGGCGGCGGAATGGGACCGTGCTGTTCGGATCGTCCTCCATTTGGACTTTCATCTGTGAACCACAGACAGAGGTTGAGGTTAGGAGAAGAAGCGGCGTAATATCGAATCCCCCACCACACTGGTGTCTGGAGGGCCGTTCTCTGCAGTGTGGCCCGAAGCATTTCTACATTTATAGAACTGTTTCAGTCATCCATCTTCTTTTTTAGAAGGAGACTTTCTCACCTTAATGCAGTTTAAAAGTACTCTTACAGAAGTTTTTTCTGAGAGGATTATTCACATTGGTTGGTTAAAACATCGGATTCACACAATCGGGGCTTTCATTATGGATTAATTTGCTTCATCCTCACAGTTTAACACATTTCGTAAAGCACTAATTTCCCCAGCTTGTCCAAGGTGGCGATTTCCAGAGAGCTTGGTCTAAAATGGTATTTTGTCTTTCATACAGGACAAAGAAAGCGAGCAGACCAACAGGAACATGCACATTTCTTCAGCCAAAAATTAATAAATCATGCTCACGGTGGCAAGGCTGCAGCACATCTTGGCATAGGTCACAGCGAAGACGGGCTCTGCGATCACCTTTTCAAACACAAGGTCGACCACACCTTTCAGCCTCTCTTCGCTGTTTATGTCCAGATCAGTGATCTGGGTCATCAGACGGTCGAATTTTTCGGGTGTCATCTTATTCAGGAGGCTCCGGACTTTCCTGAGGAGCTCCTGGGGGGAAATCAATTAGGAAAAATGGTTAAAAGCTGAGATCATTAATCAATTAATTCTTTCATTAAACACATTTTATTCAGGAATACTAGTGTGGTGCAGGTAGTGTGTTTCTCTTGTGAACTTATGCCCATACCTCTGTGTTCTGCACTTTTGGATCGACCACAGGGCTCTGCCTCCTCAAACCGGGCTTCCACGCATTTGCTGATGTCTTTAACTGAACATCCTGCGATGACATGTTCAGGATGATCCTCCTGGGAGGAGTTCGCAATTTGCCACTGTTCATCCCCTGTGGAGGCAACAGAAAGACAGAATACACACTGAATGTACGCAAAAACAAAAAAGGAAAATGAAACAAATTTCAAGTAAATGTTTGGTTTGTTCCTCAAGTCATAATATAATGAACTCTCCTCCACATAAGTGTACAGAAGAGTATTAGGACATCTCATGAGGGGGAAAAAATATGGGCGGTAGATGTTTTTTGCATCGTGTGCTCAGAGAAGAAAATTCAAAATACAATGTTGAGATGTGTTTTTTTGAGCAAGAAGACATTTTCTTTACCTTCTGTATTTGTTTTCTTGAGTGGCCCTAATACTCTTCTGCATTAACAGACCTTACTGCTAATTATAAGGACTATAACATTTGATATATTAAATGTTGGAGCTTGAAGTATTAGAGGATTTATAAAAAATTTTCCAGACTATAAGTTGGTGTGGAGTTTTACCTCACATCAGTCAAAAAATGTGTCATAAAGAAGAAGAAAAACAACATAACTTGCATTTACTTGGAAGCTCATTTCACCAAATCCAAGACCAAGAATAGATATTTAATGTGGAAAGGAAAGGATCTCCACAACACAGCAGCACCACTGTGAAGTGTGATTTCTCCCGACCAAATATATTATTTATATTAAATATAATAATAAATTACATATAATCTTACACATGAGTTTATAATGTGTTCATATTACTTTTCAACTATCAAATATCTGTGCAGTGCACCAGACTGAGCGGAGCGGCAACCGGACCAAGATGGCGGCGGCGTCTAGTCTTTATAATGTCTGATATCACCACAATATTCACACTTTTCTGTCTTTTCTCTGCAACAACATCCACCCGTGGGGACGTCGAACGTGACGGGGCGAAGCTGACAGTCGATGGCTACACCGGGAATTACGGTAATATCGGTGTACGTTCTGCCGAGACCTCATAAACCCGTAATAAGTTCTATTTCCAGGCAATAATTCACATCTAATTCTTCGGATCCGACAAATTTAATCCACTTTACTGACCTGATGGTTGTGGCTGTTTCCAGTCCAGGCGGAAGGGAACGCGAAGGGTGCAGAAGTTGTCATGGTTTGTTGGTTGTCTCACGAAACTCAAAAATAGGCAGAATTAGCCAAAAATAGCCAAAACTAGCCAACAAATGTGCAAAGAATAGGCCAAGAACGGTCAAAAATAGGCAACAATAGGCACCACTAGAGTGAATGCTTCTTGAATGCTTCTCGTGAAGGATTGGCAAGTCCTGTTCACAAATGAGAATAACGAATGCGTGAAATGCTTCCTTTTATAGCGGCAATGTTGGTGATTTCATAAAGACCTTTGTGACTCTGATGTCCCCTATGTCATGAAAGCCCTATCTGACGTCACATAGTCTCTCTCTCTCTCTCTCTGTGTACTGGGGAAATGGTGGCGGTTTTATTGGCGGCACAGTGGGTGGAAGAGACAAGACCATGAGGGGCGGTGATTTGTTCTGATTCAAGTACATCAATAAGAAGTCTACAGTATGGCCACTCAAACAGCAGGCCAGACATTTTGATAGAGGTGCAACAACCATTATACAGAACTCAAATGATGGGGATCACAGTGGCGTTTTTATGCGTACTAGCACACATTGAGGTGGAAGGGAAGGAGGCAGCAGACAACGGGGCAATTGATATGGCAGCCGACATTAGTAAATCATAAATCAAGCGTATAATCGAAGAAAGAGGAGTAAGTGGCGAAAGGAATGGGAGGATGAGAAGTTGGGATGGTGGTACGACACAATACAAAGGAAGATGGGGGAAATGCGAAGCACAGGACGGAACAGAAGAGAATAAACAATAATATCTAGACTCCGGTTTAGACAGGCTGCACTGAACTATACAGGAGCCAGAATAGGCCATCCTTTACCTATTTTTGCACAACTTTTTGTTTACGCATTCTTCTCTGGCTCTCAATGAAGGCGGTCGCATTTCCTCCCTCTCCGTTCCCTTATCTCTCCTCGCTTGCTGCTTGCTGCTGCTCTCTGTCCCGTGTGTCTCTCGTCAACTCTAATAAGAGCCTCTCTCTCATCTCTATCTGAACCCAAACCAACCATGGATTTGATCAGCTGGTCTCTGAATGCAATTGACAAAATCTTCTTCACTGGAAAAGCGGGCACAGGAGAGCCCTCATGTCCTGACGGAACTCACTTTGCCGGGTACACTCTCGACTCCTGGTCGACGTGGAGGTTAGTGTGCCTGTCGATTTTTTCCGTGGAGGACGTGGAAGACGTCTACATATTTGGATTTATGATATTAGGTTTGCTGCTGATTGGAGCGAGCAACTACCTAACCTATCGCAAAGTTGACAAAATGCTGGCAGCTGCATTGGGAAGGTTGTCAGTGATCACTGAAGGACTGAACAGGGCTCTGAACACTCAGACTCATATGATAAATGAACTCAGAAGCAGGCAGGATGTCACTTCTGGACGTTTGCATGAAATGGATTCCAACTTGGAGAAGCTGGGCGCCCTGAGGGGACGCTAAAATAAAGAAATGGCCACAGATTTGGATTGAAACTCGCTGGAGACCAGAGACTTGTACTCAGAGTGCTACAAAACAAGACACCCTGACCTCAAAACATCTCTAATCTTCATTGGATTCCCATGACAACCAGAGGTTGTTTACATTCTCTCCTAGGATAAAGACGCAACAAAGGCTCTGCCCCCACCTTGCCCTTATCTTCACACCCATTCCCCCTTAGGAACTATCTCTGACCAGAACTTATCCGAGGTCGTCTCACATCATCAGAGACTGACTGGAAGGAGGAATAACTCAGAACTGTCCCCGCCTCAAACAAAAATCGGGAAATAAAATACGACCGTAATTCTTTATTTCTAGTTTGATTTGCCGGAAAACCCGGAAGTCGACCCTCTTCTTCGCTTGATCAGAGTAAGCAATGGCGCATCGCGTTGCTGCCCTCTTCAGGCTGTCTGTGTGAGCTTCGAACTCGCCCACCAGTTGATTTAGATGTTTATCTGGCTGCTGCAGTTTAAATAAAAAAATAATTAAAAAATACACGGTGCAAATGGATTGACAACAGAGGGGCTAGGATTTATTAAGCGTACCCCTACTCCTTTTCATGCACGTTAGCTTTTCTACTACAATCTATGTTTTTTCCCTTTTGTGTTTGAAATTAAACAAAAAATGACTAAATAAAACCTTACTTTTGTTATGTTATTTGAAATAGCATGGAATAAATTTAGCATCATTTCATATCCCAGGTGTTGGTTAAATGTTTTTTTTTTATTCATTTAATTCATGAACAAACCTTGTCTTAATATTTAATATAAAAAAAGATTTTAATACAAAATGGAAATCCCACCTTTTTTCAACTAACTTTATTGAAAGAGCAAATTCTCTCATTAAGAATGAATATTTTGTTAAAATCACATGTTGCACTTTTTTCCTTTGCTTTTTCATTCACTGCTGAGCCGGATGAGGAGCTGCAGAGCCTCCAGAAAGGACGTAGGGTCGGCACTCGGTGGCAGTAAGGACTCAAACTGGCTGATGCCAAAGCTGGTGACCTGGCAGGCAAGGCTTGAGACAAAGAACCTGGCAACCCCATCTTGTAGACTGAGGAACTCTTGATCCAGCAAATGAGTCAGGCAGCCCTTTATTTTATAGTTGATATTCATCTACAAAGTTGTCAGGGGAATTTCCTAGTGAAAACCTCAGGGAGACAGAATACACAAAGTTTAAGACCATTTTATTCCATTATTCTTGAAAGAAGAGAATGTCACAGTACAACCTTTCCAATAAACAAATAAGACATGCAAACATGACAATTACATTTTGTTGGAGCTCAGTTGAATATAATTCCAATTTTAGTTCAACGAACTTAATGGCTCACAGTAAGAAAAACATACAATCCTTCCCCCAACTCCTTTCAATGTGATGGTTCTGAAAGTAAAGAAAAGGGATTTGCATATCACAAATAACCTCTGAGTGCATGTAAACAACAACAAAAGATTTAAATGCATGATAAAGTAAAACATAATTTTTTTAACAATACCATTCCTGCAAAGCAACATCGAGATTTAATCATCAGAATATTAATTATCAGAGCTCGTCAATTTCACAAAGTACCGCTCAGAAAAAGAACAGCAACAAAGAAAACCTACCGATTTTGATGCTGTCTGCAGAAAATGTGTTTTGTGGTGTTGAATCACTTGTAAAGCTGCTCCTGTCCTTTCACTGGCATGTCTTCCTTTAGAAGACACAATCATGTCCTTTCACTGGCACGTCTTCCTTTAGAAGACACAATCCTGTCCTCTCACTGGCACGTCTTCCTTTAGAAGACACAATCCTGTCATCATCTCAACCATCAATTAAAGCAACACATAAATCAGTAAGATGATGAAAATGACACATAACTGCATACAGAGCTGCATCAGGTAGTTAATAGTAATAGTATCAAGAAAAACAACACTAATAATACATTTTTATATTTTATTATTATATTTTAACCAAAATACAAAACGGTTTGTTTTTTAGAATGTGTAAATATTATAGTGTAACTAAAAATGAACCCTACTGAATCTCACATTTATAATCATTATTTAGTTTTCAATTTGGATTTTTCTCTCCTGAGAAATATTTCATTTAATGTGATGGCTGAGCTCTGAGGACAATCTGCAAGTGTGCTGCTTCTGACAGTAGGGGGCGCTGTGAGACTGCAGTCAAATCAATGAAAAGACGCGATTTTAATGATGTAATGTATATCATAAATTAATCTCGTACAACGCTGCTTACCTCAGCGGCAGCTGAAGCAGCTTCAGCTTGGAGGTGATGCTCCATCATGTAGGTGGAGAAGCCTGGCTCTGGTGGAGCTCCATCTTCAGATATTCCTCCCTGAAACTCTCATTTCACCCGTAGTCATGCCGTTGGGGTCTGTGTCCACTATTACGTTGGCGCAACCGTCCAAAGAAATTTTTTTAAGTTTTTAATCATTAAATTTATACAAGAATATCACCGAGGGGGAAGCCAGACGAGTCTGGATGGTAAAGCAGCGGTAGCAACAGACGAAGAAGAGGGTCGACTTCCGGGTTTTCCGGCAAATCAAACTTGAAATAAAGAATTACGGTCGTATTTTATTTCCCGATTTTTGTTTAAGAAACGCATATTGGGACATCAAAACGAAAATCGAATGGCCGGAAGGTACACGGACCGAGAAGCCCCTGGTTGCGCCATTGATGAGCTCAACGTGGCCCAATGTCGGCAGAGTCAACACTGAGTGGGTTGGGTTTGTGGGAGACGTGCTCAGGCAAAGTGTGGCGTTAAGGCCGATTCATCCTCCGTAAGAACAAGAAGAAAGTTCGGCACTCCAGGGTCCTCCGGGGTTCTCCGACGTTACTCCGCTCCACAGTCAGGGGTTATTGCACTAACATTTAGGAATGTAGGCGAAGTCAAACGTTTGAGGCATTTACGGTCCGGAGAGTAAAACGGAGAGACTAATTTAACTTATTTAGGCCCCTGCATACTCCCATAAGAACCCATGAGAACAAGAAGAAAAGTTGGGCTGTGACATCAACCAGCTAGAGAGTTCATACTCCGTGAAGAAGCTGCCAAACTCGTATGCCACGCCCCCTCACAAAGGCCACGCCCCCTCACAGCAGGCACACATCTGTGAAGCAGCATTTTAACTTTTCAACGGCAGAGCTTATGGTCCCGTTTACGCGACGGCAAATACGATTGTATCCGCAAAACTTTCTTCACTTTTGGGGGGTCCGTTTACACGACACCAGTGTGCAGATCCACTGTATCCACAAAGTTTTTATACCGGCTCCCAAGGTGGAAAGATTCTTTCATGGTCGCTATTCCCTCCTGCAGAGACTGGCGGAGGCGACGGAGCCTGTTACTGCGCATGGGCATACCTCTCCCCCTCCCTCCCCTTCCTTCTGCTCATCCACTTGTAAACAAACATGGCGGACCCGTAGTGGTATTACTCGCGGTCCTTACTCTAGTTTTATCGTCCATATCAGTAGTTTTATAGTTGAGACTCACCCCTGATAGCATCCGAGTCCTCATCAGTCCATATGGATGTTGGGTTCTCTCCATTTTCTTCACGTTTATAGTTTATTGTTCTCTTCACGTCTGTGTGGTTTCATTACAAAATCAAACAACAGCGCCCTCTCAGGGCCCAGCAGACTAACTACATCGTTGTCAGTGTGTAAACGCACTCCTTTTTGTGACGGATTAGGTGTTGTCACATGAAATGTGTGTGTGTGTGTGTGTGTGTGTGTGTGTGTGTGTGTGTGTGTGTGTGTGTGTGTGCGTGCGCGTGCGCGTGCGCGTGCGCGTGCGCGTGCGCGTGCGTGTGTGTGTGTGTGTAACATGTCTTCTGTGAGTGTGCTTAATATGAGTGGCAGCAAGCAGGAGAGGTAGGACTCGTCTTGGACCATCATGATGTTTGAAAGAGAAACACTCATCATGAGGCTGAGAGTTTGAAGCTTCTGGCTCCTCCTGAGGGACACTCAGGCTCTCTTCAGCTTTTCTGGAGGTTCTGGAGAGAATAACACTCTCTCTGAGTTGGACAACTTGTCCTGTCCTGTCACAATCGTCCTGTTTAAAATGCTCACTGCAAACCCCAGAGGACTCACTGGCAGTGAATCTTCCTTCCTCAAAGCCCCACCCCTCTTATTCCCTAAATCTTTGTCTTTGGGAAACCTTCAAAATGAAAATGGAAGATATGAAAGAGTCAACACAAAAACATTTTTAAAAAGAGATTAAGCTGATTTTCATCCTCCTTGCTATTTTCCTCCTTCACATTTCTTACAACCTTTCTTCAACAAAACTATTTTGATGCATATTTGTTGATGATAAAGCAAAGCTGCTGAAACTGTGACCAAACTTGTTTCAAACTAATCTACTGTCAGATGTTGTTAGTGTTTCTCAGTGGTGGAATGAGAGATGAGAGGTATCGTACTTCTGTTAGGGTGAAAGAATTACAGGTCCATTTTCTAGGGAACAATGATTAAACAGCTTTTAAAGTGGTATTAACTATTATAACACAATAACTATGAATGAGACAATGACAACCAGAGTGGAAATGATCATATCAAATTTTATATTTATATTAATATATTTTAAGCAATTGTTTTACTGTAATTGATAAAGCGGCTTTAAAGTTGCCTATAATGTTTTGCCTGGGTGATGGGAGGGGTGGCAGGGAGTGATGCACCAATACCACTTTTTTCCAAAATGAGTAGTGTATAAGTACTTGCATTTGAGTACTCACCAATACAGAGTACCGAGTACACACATTATTTGAACAACATTCCTAAGTTGTGATGTTCTGACATTCAAAATTAGGTTTTTTTCATGGCACTGCCACATATACTGCAAGAAAACATTAAATAAAACTTTAGTTATCAGAGTGTGTTTTTTATGATTGTGTGTGCTGTGAGTATATTCAATTCAATGTAACTATTTCAAGCACACAGACACACACACACACACACACACACACACACACACACACAGACAGGCAGACACGCACATCACAGTTGTCATCACAAGTTGTGTTGGAATAAATCTTCACCAAAACAATAAGGTTTTGGTGGTTTTTTTGTATTTTGGGGGCCAATTCATAGTGTCGGCCCACAGCCCACAGTATACTGCTCGTGTGTGTGTGTGTGTGTGTGTGTGTGTGTGTGTGTGTGTGTGTGTGTGTGTGTGTGTGTGTGTGTGTGTGCGTGTGTGTGTGTGCTCAGTGGAACAGGCCAAACACAGGCTCTAAAGCCAGTTTAAGTAGCAGTGGCTCCATTCCAGTCCACTGTTGCAGGCAGCGAGCCTCAAATCGTCATTTTGACTGTCAATTTTCCAAAAAGACAGTCAACAAAATAGCGATGCGCGCTCCGCACCGTGCCTTGCAGCGAAACGCTGTAAAGCGCACACTGCTGTAAAGCAGTATCGGGTGTCGTGGTATGGTTGGCAGTTTTATGAGTATGAGTACGAGTACTCATGCCTGGTATAAACCAATACTAATACTAGCATCGGTATTGGTGCATCCCGAGTGGCAGGTGATCGGATGAAGGATAAACGTTGGCCTATAATAACTGGAGCTGATAGGGTGCCCTCGTCCTCACCATGAACCTCATAGGAAGCTCTGGAACTCAGGTCCAATGAGCTGAAACATGCCCGAAATAGGCGGCTTCGCCACGAGATGGCGCTGTCTGTTCAACAAATGTTTGAAAGCACACTTCATTCTAGTGATCATAGACATAGAAAAATACTTAAATTAATTTGCCACTTCATTCATGTTTTCAATCACCTCACCGAAATGATTGTGTGTCTGTTGTTCTAGAATTATTGCCTGTTGCGTTGTTGAGAATGTTCCGTATACCCTTGTAAGTGTTTTTTATTTCTTTTAGAATTGTATTACAATATTCCTTTTGGACCTTTCAGTATATTAGTTAATTTTGTTTGGTACACGTTATATGTTTTTTCAGCAGTCGCCGTTCTAGATGTTAAGAAGTCTCGATAAAGGTTGTGTTTCTCTTTACATACATTGTGTAAGCTCTTTGTTATGCAGGGTTTTACCCTCAAACTACTGGACAGTGTTTGTCATAACGAGCCAAATAACACTTTTGCATTATTTATTTGTTCTGTGTTTCTCACTCCTGTTTTAACATAATTTCTGTGTGTGAGTGTGGATAAGTAAGTGAGAGGGGGTGTGCAGATATGTGTGTGTTTGCTATGTGTGCATGGGATGTCAGTGGTGGGGGTTCTTTGGAGGGGTCAGGGGGGAGTGGGTGGGGGGGCAGGGGGCCAGAACGCGGGTGGTCGGGATGCAGGGCTTCTGGGGGCGGGAGGTTGACTGTCCTCTCACCGGACCCGGCCAGGCGTTCTTTCTTCCTGGCCTGGGGGGGGAGGGGGGGGGGGGGGGGGGGGCGTGGCTCTGTCTGGCCTGGGGGTGTACCTCTCTCTGAGGTGGTTCGCTGGAGCCTTCCTGAATCTGGGGGCCCGCTGGATGCCGGAGTGGTGATGTCCGGGCCCGATGGCCTCGGGTCCTGGGGTGTCGCTGCAGGTCTCCCCTCAACAGTTCCGACCACACTCAGTGGACAAACCTCTCACACACACACACACAGACACACACACACACACACACACGCACACACACACACACACACACACACACACACACACACACACACACACACACACACACACACACACACACACACACACACACACTTGCCATTCCTCATCAATGAGATGTGCTGCTGCTGATGTTGCTTGTTTTCTGCCATTATTTGTTCAACTGTCAATATTCATGTACTTCTGTATTTATTGTTGCGACTATGCTGATTTATGTATCTGCTAATATGTTAATATCCAGACAGTGCTGCTCAGGTTCCTTCTAACAGCGGTCGGCAAGTGTTTGGATCGGTGTGATAATTGTAAGTTGTATATAAAACATTACCTAACATTACGGTTGTAAAGCTATTATTGATTTAATGTTGCACAAAACAATGTTACCCTACTGTCTAATGTGTCCAGAAAGTCAGAGGTTTGTTCATGTGTCCATATCTTTACAAGATCTATATTAAAATCACCACAGCGTGAAAGTGATTTATGGACATTCAAATTTTGATTTCATCTTAACTATCCTGAAGGTTTCTGCATTTGATCCTGGTTTCCTGTAAACACAAGCAACAACCATGTTTCTCCTTTCTACTTCAGTTTCCGTGGCGACAGACGTCGTTAGATCATCTATTGCAGCTGTTAAACCCTGCACTGTTCTACATTTTAAGTTATTGTCAATATAAAGAGCCACACCCCTCCACTCCTATTATCTCTGTTGGTGACGTACAAATCATAACCATTAATATGCAAGTTAATAGCCTTCACTTTAACAATCAATGTCTCACATAGAGCGATCAACTTAATTTTAAAATTTTTGAATGTGTCCAACAATTCATTGATTGGTAAACAATTCATGAAGTTGATTGTATTTTGTTGTGTTTCCTCAGGAAGCGGACCTGCCTGGCGATGTCAGCATTGTTTTTTGTTAAATGCTCATTTATTTGCACGTTTGCTCCATTCAGTTTCTTTCCCTGTTTGAGTAGTGTCTGTTTATGCTTCCTGTTTACAAATCTACTGATAATGGCTGGTTGATCATGTTTGTTTTTGCGAGGAAGAGGGTGATGTGCTTCGATGTTTCTACTGTCCACTGTGATGGGACTGTTGTGAAGGAATCTGATTATTTGTTGCTCCAGAGACTCCAGGTCCGACTCAGTGGGCTCCATGCTGTCCACCACTGTCAATGCCCAGATATCTGACCGGGGTCTCGTCTCCAAGTCACTGTCACTGTCACTGCTTGGTAATAAGACCAGGGTCTCGTCTCCAAGTAACTGATGATCAGGTCATTCATGCGGGTGCATTGTACCAGGTGTGAATCACGAGACTCCAGGAAGGAGATCTTATTGTTCTTCTCCTTGTTTAGTCTCTTAAACTCCTCGAATTCCACCGTTAGCTCCATTATCGTCCTTTGCTAATTGGAGATGGTCGAGATCTCCAGTGTCTCTTTCTCTCCTCCATCTCCTCATCCTGTGGCATCGCTCTGAAGCTGGTGGAGGAGCTGGTAGCTGGGTTAGCTCTCAGGCTGGTTGCTGGGTTAGCTCTGATGTTGGTAGCCTGGTTAGCTCTGATGCTGGTAGCCTGGTTAGCTCCAATACTGGTAGCCTGGTTAGCTCTGATGCTGGTTGCCTGGTTAGCTCTGATGCTGGTAGCCTGGTTAGCTCCGATGCTGGTAGCCTGGTTAGCTCTGATGCTGGTAGCCTGGTTAGCTCCAATACTGATAACTGGGTTAGCTCTGATGCTGATAACTGGGTTAGCTCCGATGCTGGTAGCCTGGTTAGCTCCAATACTGGTAGCCTGGTTAGCTCCGATGCTGGTAGCCTGGTTAGCTCTGATGCTGGTAGCCTGTTTAGCTCCAATACTGATAACTGGGTTAGCTCTGATGCTGATAGCTGGGTTAGCTCTGATGCCGGGTGTCATATAGAATTCTGACCCCATGGAAAAGTGACCCCCAGGGCATATAGAAT
Organism: Lipophrys pholis; assembly: GCF_963383615.2. NCBI lineage: Eukaryota > Metazoa > Chordata > Actinopteri > Blenniiformes > Blenniidae > Lipophrys > Lipophrys pholis. Next base: position 3,206,777 of record NC_137637.1, read on the forward strand.
TGTGACTCGCGGGTCAAATTTCTTGTTTGGAAAAAAGACCCGCCCCATAGAATTTTGACTCTTAAGAATGTTCTAATGTAGATATTTAATATAAATATTACTTTTTACATTTCAAAAGCCACTGCTTTTGTGTATTATTTGATGTTTTCTTTCATATATACAATTTCAAAATAAGGCACTACTAAATCCTATCACATCCACAGAAATGAAGTTTACAAGTCTGTATACAAAATAGAAATATAAACCTTTTATAAATGTATTCGTAAAATTTAATTTCAAGACTAAACAATGTTAAAGGTGTATTACTTAGATTACACATGTAAGAGGTACATTTTTATAATTTTTATTTATTAAGGTGTTGAGACACAAGTCACTTTTCCATGAGGGTCACTTTTCTATCTAACATGGGCAGCTGCGGATTCCCGCGGGACACACGCTGTCGGCTCACACGCTGTCGGCTCACATGCTGCGTTCACAGGCGCTGGACTGAGATGCTGTTTAGGCCTTCCTTCTGTGCACAATAATCCAAGAAAGTATTTCATTTGTGTGTTTATAATCCAACCGGGAAAACTGACCTGAGGAACATGGTGGAGCTACCTGGTGCAAACAAACCAGGAAACAGCCAGGGTCTTAATCCCTCCCCCCTGAACCAGGGTCTGAATCTTCTGAGGCTGGTTCTGCAAGTTTCTCCTCCTCCGAGCCTGAGACCCTGTCCACATGAGCCAAAACCATCTTTTTTCCTCCGCCGTTCTAAAAAAAAATTATGTTCACACATAGCAACTACGACCACAGTTAAACATGGTGTAGTGCATGTGCTAGGCCTTGGGGTGGCGCTGTAACTCAGCAAATAAATAAAAAACAGAATAGAAGACATGGAGAATCCGCCTGCTCATCTGGTACTTGACAAATCCACCATCTGGCCTTAATAATCAATCAATCAATCACCTTTATTTGTAAAGCACTTTTTATACAATCAATGTAATACAAAGTGCTTATCATGATTTAAAATCAATGCAACGATACAATACATATTAAGAAGCAAATGTACACACACATGCACACGCTCAGACACACACACACACACACACACACACACACACACACACACACACACACACACACAGATTCACACACACACATGCAGACATGCCTAGTGGTATTCAGACATGGCAGGGCACTGAGGACTAAGGTGAGGAAAGAGCCACATTTGGGGGTCGTCCACGCTGGGAGTGGCACAGCCTCTAACCACAGGGGGAACTGCCCCACGGATCCCCCCAGCCCGGGTAGACCGGAGAATCCCACAACATACATAGGGGACCAACCAGGTGCGCGGAGCAGGGAAACCCAAAGGAGTGCCCCACCAGCGGGGTACCAGGCCACCACCAGTGTAGCGGCCCCTGAGAGGAATCACTGAACCTAATAAAAGTAGATAAATAAATAGATAACAATACACATATCTGTACACACACATACACACACGCACACACACATATATATATACAGTATGTTAATTGAGCCTGATTTAAAAGGTGAGTTTTTAACCTTTCCTTGTGTGGCATTCAGGGCAAAAACGTCCACTCGGGGTCACTTTTTCCACTTAATTTCACCTTAACTTTCACTGAATTGGCTCAAATGGCATGATTTTTGCTGAGGAAGCTTACTTTTACATACAATTTAGAAATTTGATTTCAAAATTTTCACCAGGTCAATAATACCCTGTCCACAAATTTACTGCCTTTGGTGGCGTCTGTGGCTGTTTTCATCGTCTAACTTTACAGCTGTAAAATATATTGGATACATATTTCTTTCAAATTTTTTTGCATAAATCTGTTCATCAATCTCGGTCCTAATCAAAACTACCAAAAATTTCAAAAAAAATATTTATCCGATATATTTTTACAGCTCTAAAGTTAGTGGATGAAAACAGCCACGAACGTCACCAAAGGGAGTTTTTTTTGAAAATCTGATGCTGCACAAAAACTAAATATGCTTCAAAGTTAATTACATTACTAGTCTTTGACATATCCAAGACTGTAATAACATGTAAAACAATTCTGATGTCAGATCACATTTATATTGAAAATGGATCATTTTGTGTGTATTTTTTTCTCATATTCGTGCCTTTTTTTTCTAAATTGCCGTTTAAAGGGTTAATTTAAACTTAAAAAATATATATATTTGGTAGTTTTGATTAGGACTGAGGTTGATTAACAGATTTATGCAAAACAATTTAAAAAAAAAATTTTTATTTGATATATTTTTACAGCAGTCAATGTTAGTGGACGAAAACAGCCACAAATGCCACCAAAGGGAGTGTGTTTCTTTTTAAAATCTGATGCTGCACAAAAACTAAATATGCTTCAAAGTCAATTATATAACTAATCTTTGACATACCCAAGACTGTGATAACATGTAATAAATTTCTTGTCTCTGATCATTTATTATATTGAAAACAGGTAATTTTGTGTTTTTCCCCTCCCAAAATCAGTGACCTCGTCTTCTAAATCGGCATTGAAAGGGTTCATTTAAATGTTCTTTTTTAAAAATATTTGGTAGTTTTGATCAGGACTGAGGTTGATTAACAGATTTATGCCAAAAAATCCTGTTATATTTTTACAGCTGTCAAAGTTAGTGGATGAAAACAGCCACTAACGGCACAAAAGGAAGTTTTTTTGAACGCTGCACAAGAGTTAAAAACCTCAACGGTCTCTGCAGCCTTGAGGCTCCCAGGCAGGCTGTTCCACAAACGGGGGCCGTAGGAGCTGAATGCAGCCTCCTCGTGGGTCTTAGTCCTGCTTTTAGGCACAATTAAAAGGCCAGCGCCGGAGGACCTCAGGGCCCATGAGGGCTGATATGGTAAAAGCAGGTATGATAAATAAGAGCGTGCAAAACCGTTAGGACACTTAAAAACTAATTAAAGAACTTTAAAATCAATCCTGAAGCGAACGGGGAGCCAATGCAGCGATCTTAAAACAGACGTGATGTGGGCCCGCCCTCTGGTCCTCAGCATTTTCACATTAAAAGAACATAGCGTGAAATCTCAATAAACGTGACTCAGTCTGGCTCAGAGATAATACCGACCCCCGCAGTTCCTTGGAGACGAGAAACTTCCAGAAGACATTTCACAAACACACGTCTGAAAACGTGCGTCCAATCTGCACGGCTGGGAGAGGCCTATTAGAACACCAGCAACCGTGCGTGGTAGGAGGTGTCTGGTTGCCACGACGACCACAAGCATGCTCTTGTTGGACCAGTCCACAGTTGCCTTGGAGACCAGCTGGAGTTTGTACCAGCAAAATGATAGGAGAACTATTTCTTTTCCCTCAGCGGATGTCATCTGATAATTGCACAGTCAATAACACACGATGATCTTCTCAGAAGCAGCACATCACTTCAACACAGGATTTTTTCATTTACTTTCATAGACACAAAAAAATGCCTTGTGCACTCCTAAGAATGTATTCTGAGTGATAATGATGGATTTAATGAGAAATAAGTGCTTTATAATGATAAACACAGCTGCTCTGCAGTACCTTACAGTTTGATTGACTCAGTTCTCCAGTGAAATACATTCATATCTACATACTAAGATTAGCTGCAAACTGTAGAATTATATTGCATTGTTTGTGTGGCTTATAGTAGTTATAGAGAGATAAAAAGAGAATAACGTTTCTGCATGATAGAAAATATTGAAGGGGAGGATTGAATTATCTGCAGGACTTTGATTCAAGAGACTGGGGTCAGAGTCAGTTGCATGACACTACAAATGTGTTTTGTTTCCAGGCTGAATCAGGCTTTTTATTGCTACATAGTCAGCCATTTTAGATTTAGAACATTTGACAGCACACCTACAAAGCTAGGCTTGAATGTGTGACAGTTCAGTAAAGGACGTTACTCAGTTTGTACATCATGCAAACTTCTTAACAAAACTAATAGCATTGTCATTTGTGCCCCCCACATCATTACAACGCTGTTGTACTTGGTGGAATGTTTCTCAGAACTGTGCACAGATAGATTAGTCCAATCAGAGGTTTTTTTTTGTTGTGTTATTGATATCTTAGAGAGCTTGGTTCTTATCCATGTCCAACTCTTACTTGACAAAGGCTGGTTTGGACCTGGACTAGGATGTGACCTCCTGACAGGACCCGTCACAAGCCTGGAAAGAGGTACACCCTCTGTCAACCACAGTTTGCACACATACGATCTGCCAGCTAAACTGGATATTTTAAAAGTGTGCAAGCACCCTCAAATTCAGGTGTTTTGTTTTTTGGTTTTGTTTTTTTCAAATTGGGTCACGCCATACTTTTTGTTTAGCAGTGTTGTGCCGGACCTGCGGAGGAACGCTGCAGCCTGAAACACTTCTGGAGCAGATTGAACCAGCGTGCCCTCTGCGCTCCGACACAAAGCGAGTATGGAGGCGAGGCTTGGATGAACGTGCTGCCTGAACAGCTGCACCCCTGAAAAATGGTGGGAGATTGAACCTCCACAGCCTCTCACTCCTTCACTGCTCGTCCTTTTGCTCTCTGCTGGAGTGGATGAGAGCGAGAGAGCGGCGCACATGTGACAGCAACACTGGCTGAGTGGGTGTATGAAACAGTGTGGGAGGAAGTACGGAGGTAGTAGTGTGTTTGTGTGTGTGTGTGTATGTGTGTGTGTGTGTGTGTGTGTGTGTGTGTGCGTGCGTGCGTGAATGCCTGAATGCGTGCGTGCGACGCAGAAATCAGGAAGTGGCTCTAAAAGCTGTTGGTGGTGAAATTAATCGAGCGGATCAGAGGAGACGTGAGCTCGCTGCTGGTTTCACTTTACCGTTCAGCCTCCGTCTGCCTCCAGGGCCGTGATGGTGCAGTGTAATCTGTGTTTTCTACTTGGTCTCCGGAAGTCTTTGTTTGACAGCTACGCAGCCACCCATCCAGCCCCCCTCCTCTCCTCCTCATCCTCCTCCTCCTCCTCCTCTCTGCCTCACACTTTCACAGAACATCTTATGCCTCTCCATTTGAATTTCTTTCTCGTGAAGAAGCCGTTCCCGTCAGAGAGCTCAGAGCGGAGCAGAGGCAGAGACCTGAGGATGGAGCCGCTCAGTGTGAACAGCTTCCTGGATGGATGGATGCTTCTCACTAAGGCAAATGGTAAGTGACACTTCATTAGCTCTCAGCTGTTGCGCCTGTGTTCTCACTTACTTCTCACCTGCACTCGCAAATCTCACTCCTTTACAACTTTTCTGTTAATTACAGTGAAAACAATCCAGTTGGTGGTGAATTGAATCGAGAAATAATCCATAATCTTCAAATTAGTTCTTTGGATTTACATTTTGGAGATTTTGTTCTCACTTGTAACTGAATGGCAATTGAAGGAAGTGTTTCTGCATGGAGGCTGCAGCTTGTGCAACAACCCGATGTATTTACATACTGCAGCTGCGCAAAAGCAAAAGGGTGAGCAAAGTAAAGTCCTCAACATTCAACTCACTTGAACAATGTTTGAAAAGCACTTTCCACCCCAATAAAGTCTGAAACATGGGTATTCCCATGCAACCAAGAGAAGAGTGTCCCAGGCCAACTGGACCTCAGACACAATACAAACTCACATCAGTATACATGCACAGGAAGCATTGCAGCAACAGGATATGACACTTGTCTGCTCTAAAGTGTGGCGTTTCATCTTCTTGTCTTCTAACCCTAACCCCTTTCCTATTGGTGGCGCCATGCTTTGATTAGATTATTGCATTAGTGACAGTCTGCCACATGCTGCTGGTGCTCAGTGTAATCACTGCACAGACTGGGGACGGAGGCAACAACTAATGTCAGGAGACACTTTTCATTTCAGGGGGAGTAAAAAGTCTACTTTTCTTCTCTGCAACCATGGGTACTATATTGTAGATTATTTTTCCCATACGTTTTCTATACACAAAAAAATGACAAAATGAACATAATTCAGCAACCATGGATACTGTTGCTCTTCCCTTCAGTGATATCACTTAGATGTGTCGATTTTTTTAATCTCCAGGAAGACTTAACTGTCTTAACTGCTATAGCATATCTTTAACACTGTTAACATCATAACCTATCGCAGATTATTACCATTTACTGCATATTTTTCATTGAGTGAGATGTAGACAGCTCAAACTGGATCTTCCCTTTTTTATCTGAACCAAAGCAAAGGTCTGATGTGAACTGTTCTTATCTCTCAGGTAATTAGAGACCTGGAACTGGTACATCACGACAGCAGCAGCGTTACCATGGAGACTGGCAAGCCGGGATTGGCGAGTGCTCCAATGCACATCAGCTCAGTCGCAACACAGGCGGAGAATAGGATGGACATCCAGGCCCCTCTGACGGCGGTTTACATCCACACGCTGCCAGCTCTGCCGGCTCAGCCTTACCACCAGCCGCCGCCAGCAGTCTGCGAGCCGGCCACACTCCATCTGGCCGTTCCTCCGCTCTACTCAAAGAAAACCATCCCGTTCCTGACGCTCCACATCGCCGGTGAGCTCCAGTCTCAGCCGGGGCTGAGCACAGCGGGTGCTGCCGCTCCATCAGTCAGGCCCAAGTCTGCAGGGAAGTATGTGTGTCCTCACTGCGGACGGGACTGCATGAAGCCCAGCGTGCTGGAGAAGCACCTCCGCTGCCACACTGGGGAGCGTCCTTACCCCTGCACCACCTGTGGAGTTTCCTTTAAGACTCAGAGCAACCTTTACAAACACAGACGCACTCAGGCTCATGCACGCCTCTCATCCGAGTCTGAACAAAGCAGCGTGGGAAGCCTTGACAATAGCTCACGAGAGGCTTGTCCCTCCAGCTTGTCTCTTGATGAGCGCAGTGAAGAGTCAGACAACATGGACAAGGATCCTGGACTACCTGTTACTGAGAGCATGAGGATAAAAAGTCTCACAGAGTTTTACCCACAAGGCTCTGTTGGTGAACAAACTGATCCAAACCTCAGCGGTCACAACAGAGAGCAGAATGAAATTAAAAACACAATGAACGACAGTGAAAAGCACAATTTGGACCTTGGTAAACCCACTCTGACTGTGAATCGACACCTTCCACTCCAGAGACAAGAGGCCACGCTGTTCTCAAAGCAGTGGCAGAGTTGCTTATCTAGAGGGAAGTCACAGAGTCATGAGAGTACCGACTCTGGCTTCAGTGAGAGCAGCGATCACTACCTGAGTCCCAGCAGTGTTCTGCCTGAACGAAGTCAGGGTTCCCCCTCTGAACCCACCACGGAGACCCTCGAACCGATCACCTGTGTGGAAACAGGCTCAGATGGGCCAGAGCCCAAAGACACTGCAAGAAAGCAGGAGCAGGAAACTCTAGAGGAGCGCATATCCAAGCTGATTTCAGAAAATACAGCTGTTGTAGAAGACAAACAGCTGGAGAACATAAGACCACGAAAGACTGTTCTGTCAAAGCAGGGAAGCATCGATCTGCCAGTGCCTTACACCTACAAGGACTCCTTTCACTTCGAAATGAGGAATAGTCAGACTTTTGGCTCAAACTTCAACAGCAGACCAGCCGTGTACTGTTCTGTGCCCACCCAGCGCTCCTACAGCGTGGAACATGCCCCATTAACTCGCAGCAACTCCCTGCCCTTCAGTGTTACCCTACTGCAGCCCGAGAAGAGCAGCCTGGTCTCCCCCCATCAGAGCGATTACGTAACACTAGTCCGGAGGGGAAGCTCGGGTCAACTCAACCCAGCAGCTTTCACAATCAGGCCTGCGAACCAGCACTCATCCACCCACCGCCCACTGGTAAGGCAGACAGCCGTAGACTGCAACCACGCAGCCGATGCTCTCCTCACTAATTCATCTGTTGAGGAAGCGAGCGGCAGCTTCAGCTGCGACCTGGACACTGCTGACATTTGTGGAGAGCCAAGCAACAGAAAGTTCCGGAGGAAAAAAGCACAGAAGTTTGCTTACAACAAGTGGTACATGTACGGAGGAGGGACATTTAAAAAGCTCTACAGTCCTGAGAAAAGCAGTGAAAACAGTGTAATCAAAGGCAAGAAATGTTCCACGAACCCAGGGCACGATGGTCTGAAGAGGTTGACAACAGCACAGAAGGAGACAGGGATGCCATCTGGTTCTGTTGTCAACTCCTCTAAAAGTATTTCTCCTCCGGGCCGCCTCGACGCTGCTGTTGCCAGTTTACCCATCGTCTCTGCTCTGGATCTCAATCAACAAACAAGGACTGTCATGGCTCCTCTGAGAAGGAATTTGTCTTTGTCTGTCCTTCCTTCACTTTCTGTTGGATCACCTTTGAGCCACAAAACAGACAGTGTGAACAGAACAGAGGCTGGTGGACTAATTCAGGAACACAGTGGCTTGACCTCACAGCTTCCTGGACCTCACATTCCCTCCAACAGAAAGAAGCAGAGAACTGATTGTGAAATCACGTGCGCTCTGAAGGTGGACTCCAACCCAGTCACAGTGACTCATTCTCCTCCCTCCGTCCCTGACAGTGCACCTCAGCACAGTACAAATGTCCCGTACGTCAACCTCGACAAGACTTCCAAAGTACCTGGTATCAGCACCTCATCAGCTGTGTCCAACACGTCTCCTGCTCAGTACAGTTTCCTGCCCAAGTACCAGCTCAAGTTACCAAACACTGGGGAGAGTACTTCAACTCCTCCAGCAAGTTTGTCGGATAAACACATGGGACATTTCTCCTGCACTGTGTCTCCTTCTCAAAGTGAGCCAGCCTCAATGGCCCTGTGTGCCCCAAGTTACAGTGGATCTGCTGCCTCACCAGTGATGATGACACACCATCAGTCCCTCCTGCTGTGCAAAGTCACAACCCTTTGTCAGAATGTGACATCAAGTATGGCTGTGACTCACAGGCAATTTGCTTCAGCCACAAAAACTACAAGCTGCCTCCAAAATCATCAGGCGGGGCTGTGCAGCACTTCAGTGCAGTCTAAACCCACAACAGGCTCAGCACCTATGCAGATATCCCACCCTGCTATGCAGATACCCCCCCCTGCTATGCAGATGTCCGTCCCTGCTATGCAGATATCCCTCCCTGCTATGCAGATATCCCCCCCTGCTATGCAGATATCCGTCCCTGCTATGCAGATGTCCCCCCTTGCTATGCAGATGTTGCCCCCTGCTGAAGTCACAACCCCCCTTGCTGAAGTCATAACTCCCCCTGCTGAAGTCACAACCCCCACTACTGGACCAACAACCCTCCCAGCAGAACTCACCCTAACCACAGCAAACAGCCAGACATCTGCTGCTGGCACAGCCTTATCACATCTACCTGGTCTCAGCCCAAACCCTCTGTTACAAGTGTCAACCGAGTCGGACTATCTGAATACAGCTCACAGACCTGCTGGTCCACGCTCTCCTGCAGTACACTGTCACATTGTTCCACCTGACCGAGTGCAGCCCAGTCCTCAGAGGGTATATCATGTCCACACGGCAGACCTCCAAATCTGTCTCCAGATCATTTCTGATGAGCAGCTAGCCCTCATCGAGCCACAGATTGAGCGTCCTTCAGGTTCAGGCCTTTCACAGGAACTCACAGAGAATGTTGGGAATAAAGTGCAGAGCTCCGTCACCACAGACAGTACCATCGATGCACGGCATGGACAAAAGCAGATGGATAAAAGTGAGTGTTTGCTGAGAAAAACACCTCCGCTCTCTGTACATTTTGGGAAGCCAAACCTCCATCTGGCTGAAGGCAGTGTTTCCAATTGGGCTGCAGTGCCATCTATTCCCCCTGAAGCTCTCAGCCCGCTGCTACACCCACACGACTACGCTCTTGTAAACATGGAGACTGGGAGCTCTGCAGGCGATATCATGTCCACTGACGCTTCGTCTGGAGGTGTGAAGTCGGAGAGGAGCCAGACTTCAGAGGTGACACAGGCTTTTTCTCTCAACTGCTGTTCTGACAAGCAAGTTGGGCACAAAGTCGGTGGATCGGCCTCCTGCCAACACAAAGTACAAGGGAGCTCTCTATCTCCAAGCTCAGTATGTCAGAAAAACATGAGAATAACAAAAACTGAACAGTTGGACAAAGAATTCCTGAGACCTGAAAATGAAGGAGAGTCATTGAAAACAACAGGTGAAGGTTTAGCGTCCAGAAAAATCAGGTTTGGGGGTGGAGAGAAGCCCAGTCAGGCACCAGGTGGAGAGGAACTCTCCGCCTGCAGCAATCAGCTGGAAACTACTTTCTCTGAACCTCCGTTCAAACAGAAAAACATGGCATGTGACAAAGTTGAACCTTTAAATTATCCGTCGTTTGAATCGCAGGATGTAATTTGCCCAGTTTTCTCAGAAAAGGGCCAATCGACCTTTGAGTCCTCACACATGGAGAAACCCGACGACAGTCTTGCTGTTCATTCGACTCCACACAGCACCAACACAGGTATGTGTGACTCGTTTAACATGCTTTTAGAGCTAGAGACATTTACATGTTTTAAATAGCATCAAAGGAAAAAAGATGAAAAATTGGATCTGTGGAGGAAAAGCTTGTTTCAGGATGTTCACATCTTCTCAGTACCTATAGGCAGTATAATAGGCAGTATGGACACAGCAGGCAGGTTTCCAAAGTAACAATGGCAGAAACATGAGGCCGCCAAAGGAGACAGGATGATCAAATGCTGCAACAAATAAAAGACGATGAACACGACAAACACACGTTTTTTTCACATATGTATGTCCCGTATGCACAATATTCTAATTATAGTTAGTTACTTATCCATCCATCCATCTTCTTTTGCTGCTTAGCCTGTTGAGGCCCATGGGGCGCTGGAGTCAACTCCAGCTTTCTATGGGCAGGTTCACCTGGACAGGTGAGGACAGGTCCACCTGGACAGATGAGGACAGGTGAGGACAGGTCCACCTGGATAGGTGAGGGCAGGTCATTCAACAAGTCCTTTACTTTGTGTAATACAATATTTGTTTTTGATACTTTTACTTTTGTATAAATCATGTGTAATTTTCTGTTTAAATTTTCATCCACCATGACACCAAAACTCTTAGTTTTCCCCCACTCTATTCATTTCATTACATCTACATTAATCAATTAAACAATTAGTCTTTTCTTCTGTTGATAAATATTATAACGTTTCTTTTCCCTAGACTAAATGACAATTTATTAAAACATCAAACCATTGTTTTTTTGTTTTTTTGACCACATCAATCATCTGTGTTAAATTTTCCCTAGAATAAAATAAAGTGGTATCGTCTGCAAAGAGAATACATTTGAGCACTATAGATAACGAATTAAAGTCAAAGACCGACCCACATTTTATAGGTTACAATTCAGATTTAACATGGTCTATCCGCACATACAGCCTTATATAGTGTTGGTAACTGGAAATCCACTGATGAGCCTCATCTTGCTCAGTTTTTCTAACAGTATGGTGTGATCTATCATATCAAAAGCCCTTTCAAGGTCAACAAAATAATTTTTATCATTCATGGCATCATTCATATCATTTATTCTGTTAACTGCAGAAGTATCATAAATGTGGAGTGATTGGTTCTAAAACCATTTGAATAAAGCTTAAAGTCTTATATTTCTATGAATTTGTCCAACCTGGTTACAATTTTTTTTTTTAAGATTTTATTGAATTGTGGAATCAACACTGGCCTGTAGTTGCAAAACACATGTTCATTTCTATTTTTGTTTAGTGGAATAACTTTTTCTGTCTTCATATTTTCAGGAAATATTGCAGTTAAGAGTGATCGGTTGCAGATATGAGGAAAAGGTTCATTAATTATTTTGGTGATATTTTTGATTAATATCATGTCCATATCCATACAATCAGCTGATGCTTTACATGCACAATCTTTAACAATATTCATTATTTATTCTGTCTTTACCTAATGAAGACAAATACTATTCACTTTTATTCAGTCTTACGTTTTCATCACCGTTCATTGCTGCAAGATCCTATTTGAAATTCACTGTTCAGACACAGTGTTGACCCAGGGTGCTTCTGAATAATCCCTCCTATCTTCTTTCCTATCTACTTTACATTAACCCCCTGGATGACGTCACAGAGTTAAGGAGAGGTTTTAGGAGACTTCCTAAAGGAGTTAGGGAAAGGCGATCAGGTTGTTGTGATAATCAGACCGCACTTTCACTAGGTGACGTAATAATATTCAGATGGCGGAGAAGGTTAGACGCACCTGCCGTGGTGAAAAAACTAAGAATTTCTGGAAATTGATTAGAAAAAGCTCATTTCTACCACGTTCCCCTGAGGCTCTAACCACTGATATAATGTCAAATATCTCAAGGTTTGAATGTAAATCAAAGGAAAAGAGGAACTAAAGGTAAATGGCTGCCAGGAGAATAAATAACCAATCAAAGTGAGAAAAGGCTGCACAAAAAAAGTGACTTTACTGTGTTGGTTCTAACACATCCAGAACATTCCTAGTTGGGATCTGGGTTCTAGATGATTTCAAGTTGTTCAAGGCAGATTATTGCTTTGATAATTTAACGTGATCTGCTCCCTCTATACTAGTGGCGCCACCTTCAACTGAAAAACACTGAATAAGAATGGATGGATCAAACTACAAATGTTTCCCAATGATTCAGTGCAAATAAAAACAGGGACATGATGAAAAACTGCACATTTAATCAAACATCTCTCACACAGCCTGAAAATTTGATTGAGTGCAAATTTGATTTAGCGCAAAATATAGTTACATTTCAAAAGATTCATCTCCATCTCTATTTTTTCATGGACCATTTTCCCATCTAAAAACACATGTTACAGTCTGAGGCCACCTCTCCACACGAAACATTGATATTTCTCTGCGTTTCTTGTATTTATCCATCAACACAGCCACGAGTTTCACAAACGATGATTCTGTAAAACTCTGGCCACAGTGGAGATTTAGAAAAGCTCTGTGTCTCCGTTTGAATATAAAGAGGGGAGGCGGGGATTTAGGTCAGGTTGGTTCCAAGAGAGCGGATGCTGACCGGTGACACCGAGCCATTGTCGCTCCGGTGTCACAACACCGGCAAGTTAACAGGGGCAGTAAAACTGAAATACCAGACAGTGAAGCACAGTTGTAACAATCCACATTTTGTAATTTTTTTTGTTCCAAACAAAAAGAAAAAATGTGTAATATTATTGAAAAATACATGCAACTATATACTACTTAATTTATTATTTGAGCTGATATCCAATGCACGTTTGCTGTGCATCATATTGTGTACGAGAAGGAAAAGCTCCGATGACTCCCCACACACACACACACACACACACACACACACACACACACACACACACACACACACACACACACACACACACACACACGGCGACTCAGTGAACACACTCAGCGACTCGCAGTGAGAACACTCGGCAACTCAGTCCACTCTAGTCTCCAGGGTTCTAGTTTGTCATGGTACATTTGTCCCCCAGGTGGGAGATTGTGACTCCACACTTTAAAATGTAGAATAGAGAATAGATAGAATAGTAGATGTTTGGCTGCAGCTGTTGCTCCGTGGAAAAGGAAGGTGATGTGACACTGTTGACGCTGCAGGAGAAATTCTTCCATACGAGTGACTTCAGTTGTTTTCTAGAAGAATGCAATCAGCCGGTGGTCATTGTTTTAATGTGGCGTAGTTCCTGTCAGATTAATGACCTTGTGGCTCTTTTGTTTTTCTTCCCCGAGGTCTTCTGGAGGGAGCAACTCCCAGGCTGAGAGAAACTGTGGACCGGTGTCAAAACCAGAACCGAGCAGCTCCAGACCGGGAGGGGGGGCAGCATGGTGGGCTGGTGGGACAGGGGAGGACTGGAGGGACCGTTAAAGACCATCCAAGAGCAAGATGTGACACAGAGTCAGATTGCAGAGGTCCTCATGAGACGATGGTGAGAGTCTGAGAATATACAGAAAAGGGTTTGAGACTCATCAGGGCGGTGGGCTGTGACCGTCAGGCAGCAAGTGAACCCAATGGACCATTGTAAAGAGCAAGAGCAGAGATTAAGCTCCGACTAACGCTGAAGGTTGGAGTCCAGGTTATGGCCAGTGTATCCACTTCAGGGTTCTCAAAGTGTTTGACATGCTCCATCAAATCCCCACAGTAACGGTGACAGCGGCCACAGAACGTGTATCACACACCAGGGGTTCGTTCTATTTCTAAGAATAGAGACCACACTAGCTAGCATGCTGAGTTAGCTGAGGATTCACAAGCTTTTTCACACTCTCAGTCCGTTATTGTCACAATAACAGTTCATAGAATAAAGTAATAGAAGTACAGTAATAGAATAAAGCCAGGGCTATATCTCTGACTGGTAAACCCGTTGGTTTGAGTTTGAAGTTTGTGGTGTTTGAGGAATGAAAGAAGCTTATGAGATGCTTGAGTGGAGCTCTGAACACCCCGAGGTGGAGAGACAGAAATAATCCCTCTCATATTCTTCTTTTATTGACAGGCAACAGACCAGGACGTTATTACAAACTCCTGGCTTCCCCAGCAGCAACTTCTTTCCCAGACTGGCTCAGGAATGTCTGCTGCTGCGGCGACGGTCGTGTCCAGGAAGAGCATCAGGTCACTGCCAAAGACCTTCACACATCCACAACACCAGGCCCAGGAGCGCAGTGCTCTGTCCCAAATGCTCCACCAGCCAGTGGAGGGTCTGAGACCCCCGCAGAGCTGCCTGGACCTCAGCCAGGACTTGAGCCAAGATCTCAACAAGGACCTCAACCAGGACCTGAACCAGGACCTGAACCAGGACTTGAGCCAGGACAGCAGCAGCAGCGATGATGAGGGGAAGCTCATCATCGAGCTTTAGGGTGAAGTCCAGCACTCTCAGGGGGAAGAAACTATCCAGCACTGGATGGCCCAGCACGTTTAGAGACCATCAACTGGCATTATTCAATGAGCCTCTTACCATTTCCCCCCCCAAAGAAAGTCATATAATTATTGCACTTTTTGCTCAAGAAGACAATCTTGACAATTTACCAGCTTGCACTTTGGTCAACGCTAAGCTAAACACATGCTTTCCCTTAGTTGTAGGAGTCCTTCATTCTCTTCACTCAGGACAAATAGAAAACTAGAACGCCACATTTCTCACCATGGAAACCAATGGATTACAAGGTTATTTGATGCACCACGCCACTGCTTCTATCATTTGTCATGGTTGTTTGATTTGCTTCATGTTGTTGCAATGTTAAGGTTCAATGATATTCTGTTGATTCCCATTCTCTTGTGTTGAACGTTATGTTAGAGTGAGCTGGCCTGTGATTGGCTGAGAGTGGAGAAGGGGGGCCGGGAGAGGAGTTAGCAGCGTGCTAGCAGAAAGCTAACGGCGGAGCTCCAGTGTGTCGACAATGGAGGAAATGTCTTCCCTCCCCAGGAGCTGATCGATCCCAGAATCAATTGGATTGATCCTTGATGATGACAAATCATCCCTGAACCGTTCATGCAATTTGGGTTAATAGTTACATACATACAATAAATAAATAAATACACAAGGACAAAAACATAACCGTCACCCCATTTCGTTGGTGAAGGTAATCAGGCAGAATCTGGCTACATGATGACTCCTCGGTTGTCACAGCATTCACATGACGATGGACTGAACTGTGATGATTTGTTGTCTCTTATCAAGCAGTCGGAAGGAAGCAGAAGCTGGTTCAGGTGTGACTCACTGAGCGTGACTGACCAGCTAACTGGCTTCAAGAAATAAAGGCAGGAAATGTTAATTCTATGTGTCATCAATCTATAGAACAATTGGTTTCACTTTCTGAAATGAGTGACAAAAACATATTTTCATGATATTCAAATTTTTGGAGTTACACCAGTATAGTCCCAGTCCACAAGGACCACACCCGAGCCAACCAGAGGACTTCAGACTGGTGGCCCTGGCGTCACACATCACGAAAATCCTGCTCCTCCACTTTCAGCCCGGGGTTCAACACTCCAATGTGTGTATGTGTGTGTGTTGGGGTCATCACATTGATCCATAATGACTGTGGAATGTCAGTGTCCCTTATGTAGTTTACTAAACCTACTGCCTTGACATAGTGTAAATACTGTAAATACATACATCATACTTCAATACGTTTTTAAAGTAGAACTGCTTTATTTCTGTAGATTTTATACATTTTAAAAGTAGAAGTGCTTGATGTAGTAACTTTTAGTTTTGATGTTGGTCTGGCTCCTGACCTGCCAGTTACCTTTTTGTCCTTTTCTTCTTTTGTTGTGTGTGGGCTGTGAAAACTTGAATTTTCCTCAGGATTAATAAAGTCTATCTATCTATCTATCTATCTATCTATCTATCTCTCTATCTCTCTATCTATCTATCTTTTGGACATTTTGCAGGAGGCATAAAGTTGATATTGCTCCTATTTTTCTTGAACTTTTCCAGGTTTTGTAAGAAGTTATATGATCAAATGTTTTTGTACCTCTTTGCACTAAAACATTGAATACATATGGAATTGTCAAAAAAATATGGTTCTCTATCTATATTATATTGCATCTGTGTGTGACTGTCCACCAGGGGTCACCAAGCTTTTTGAACCTGAGAGCTCCTTCATAGGTACAGAGTCAAACGAAGGGCTGCCAGTTTGACACACTCCTCTGAAATGACAAATTTGCTCAGTTTGCCTTTAGTTACATATATTATTATTGATACTCATGTGAAGGCACTGATCACATTAATGATTTCTCCCAATGATGACTTAATGAGCTGGGAAAATGATCAGGTCAATATTTAACACTTTATTTCTATTAATCTCAGCAAAAAAAATTTAAAACAACATTTCATAGAAAGACAGTCCCATTTTCACTCTCCAGGGGTCGCGATTTTCCACTGAACAGAAAGTCTGGAGCCACAAAACCCTCTGGACATAAATATGAAGATAACACTGCAGACATCGATTTTAACCTCTATGCTGTGAAAAACATACCGAGGAATGGCAGATCTAAAATAAAAAGAATAGCCAAGGCAAACAAGGCAAATGTATATGTATGTAGCACCATTAAAACACAGGGCAATTCACAGTGCCTGTGATCGAAAGAAACGAAAGAAATACAAAACAGCTTTACGAAGAAATATATTAATAAAAGAAATACATTAATAGTGTACAAGTAAAGAAGAATCTCAATCACCAGATCTTTAAGTATTTTAGTGGGTGTTTCCCACAACCACTGACCATACGGTCCAACAAAACAAAAAAACCGCGTCTTTAAAATTAAGTAAACATATCTAAATATAGTCCAACCTTCGTCTCGCCACACTGCAGGTAGCACTCATAACCACTGGACCACGACGGCTGAACAAGTGATACAAAAAACAAGACATGAGTGAGGAGGAGGACAGAGGCGGTGGCGGCGGCTCCTTTCCAACCCAGAACCTTCTGACGAGTTTCAGCTCACTTGTTTGTTGTGCTATTTTTAGAACAGGCTTGCAGTCCTGGTGACCCGGGCACCACGTTGGTGACCCCTGGTGTACACCATGCTGCTGTTACACTGAAAATTCTCACTTGTGTGACTAATAAAGGTTTATCTACTCTATTGTCATGTAATATATTGTAATGTAATGTAATGTTCCCACACAACAGTCCGGTAAAGTGCACATGCTGCCCCAGCCCCAGACGACACCCGTTTGTGTGATTGAATAAAGACGATGGTTCCTGAAGCTTCATTTGGCCATCGCTAGTAAACCTGCAAACCACACCCACATGTTTTGGTCTGGTCCCAATCTCACTGGCTAATGTACATGCCTCTATAAATACAACCTTAGGACGGGGTGATGGAGGACAGGGAGGAGGTTCTGGAGGACAAGGAGGAGGTTCTGGTGGACGGTGAGCCAGTGGAACTTCTGGAGTACAGGGTGGAGGTTCTGGAAGACAGGGTGGAGGTTCTGGAGGACAGGGTGGGGGTTCTGGGAGACAGAGTGGAGGTTCTGGAGGAACGGGTGATGGGATGACAGGAGTTGGAGCAGGTGAGAAGGCAGGCAGCAGAGTTCTGGATGTACTGGAGTTTATCTCTGACATTGGAAGACGTAGAGAAGCTGTTGCAGTCATGGAGTCGCGATGTGATGGAAGCTGATGTAAATAAAATATTTTCTATATCTGTAACTAGTTAGTATTTTTCAGTACCTAGCACAACACTGGGTATCAGTAAGTACTGAATGTAGTAGTACTGGTATCAGTAAGTACTGACTGTAGTAGTAACTGGTATCAACAAGTACCGGCTGTAGTGGCACCTGGTATCAGTAAGTACTGGCAGTAGTAGCACCTGGTATCAGTGAGTGCTGACTGTAGTAGTACCTGGTATCAGTAAGTACTGGCAGTAGTAGCACCTGGTATCAGTAAGTACTGGCTGTTGTAGTACCTGGTATCAGTAAGTACTGGCTGTAGTGGCACCTGGTATCAGTAAGAACTGGCTGTAGTGGCACCTGGTATCAGTGAGTGCTGACTGTAGTGGCACCTGGTATCAGTAAGTACTGGCAGTAGTAGCACCTGGTATCAGTAAGTACTGGCTGTTGTAGTACCTGGTATCAGTAAGTACTGGCTGTAGTGGCACCTGGTATCAGTAAGTACTGGCTGTAGTGGCACCTGGTATCAGTAAGAACTGGCTGTAGTGGCACCTGGTATCAGTAAGAACTGGCTGTAGTAGCACCTGGTATTAGGAGAACATCAGCGAGAACTGCCCCTCACACCCCCTGCATGCAGCTGTGCTGGCTGCTAGCTCCCTCTGCTGGAGAGATGTTGTTTTGCAGCGGTGGCCAGTCTAGTTGTTTTGGGACTTAGTCCTTAGAAAAAAAAGAGTCCCTAGTTTTTTATTAATTAATCCCCATTTTCATGTACATTTTCTGCTTCTTTGATTTTAACAGTGAGCTCACCGCCTGAACGTTTTTCAGAACCTACATCAAATTATCTTTTAACTCATCAACTCTCAAACCATAGAAAAGCATACATTTAGACTTTGGAATTGTTGGTGTTTTCACTGACTGGTGAATAAAGTGAACATCCACTGGAGCTCATCACTGTTCTCAGTTCAACAGAATCGTCATGGAAACAGCTGAAACAGTTAAGATCACTTCAGTTCATGGAAAATGTTGCTAAAAGTGTCGAAGACTCATTTCATTGAATAATACAGAAGATTCATTATGAGCGTCAAATTCTCCAGAACAACAACAGAACTGCTGTTACGTAACAAAGTCCACATGTTTGGACCTGCTTGCTGTCGGTCCCGGTACCAGGGCCAATTTGGAAACGGGTAAGTTGTCTTTTATTGCAGCAACGGCATCAGGTTTGATTTCTGAGAGCTTGAACTCAGCTGTCCTCCTGCAGTGTCCTCCTCCTCCTCCTCCTCCTCCTCCTCCTCCTCCTCTTCCTCCTCCTCTCCTGCACTCAGAGTTGCTTCGTCTTCTCCCCGATCCATTTGGTTTCCTGTCCACAGCAGTCCTCCTCTGCTCGGAGCCGCTCCTCCACCGGCGCCCCCCCGCCCTGCAGTCCAGCGTGGGCAGGCAGTGGTTGTGCTCCCTGGCAGTGGGCGGAGCCCTGCTGTCCAGCGTGTGTAGGCAGTGGTTGTGCTCCCTGGCAGTGGGCGGAGCCCTGCTGGGAGCACCGTGGACCAGGTTACGCAGGTTTCCTGAAGCCTGCATCCTCCTCAGGTGGCTGCTGGTTCTCACAGGGCTGGTGACCCTCGGAAGGTCGGGGGGGGGAGCCCGGCTCTCGCTGTAGCTCCTCCTGGGGAGGGACACCATGGCACTGCTCCCCCCCAGCATGGGGCTGAGTCTGGAGTGACGGGCGTGAGCAAAGCGGCAGCACGGCGTGCTGCAGGAGGAGGGTCGGCTCAGGCACGGGGCGCAGGCGCAGCCGGAGAGCGGCGGCCTGTGGCCGGCGGCCGAGTGTCCAGCGGCCAGGCAGGACAGGAAGGAGAGCGGGAAGCCACGCTGACATTGGAGGATGCACTTGGGGGAGCTGAGGCGGGAGGAGGCAGTGGAAGCCGGCCGGTGGCAGCTTGATAAAAGTGATGTGCCAGTCTCCTCCTGGACAGTCTGGACCTGGTGCCACTCCAGCTGCAGAAGCCTTTCCAGGTACCGTTCTAAAGAACCCACGGGTCGCAGCCTAAGAGAACCATGGCCCTCCATGTTGTAGAAAACTGCCAGCTGGCTCAGGCTCCAGGAGTTAAAAGGTGGAGGGAGAAAGTCCGGGAAGAGGAACTCTGTACGGTTCTGCCCTCTGGTCCTGTGACTGCAGGAAGAAAGGTCCTGGTTCTCCATGACGTCTGGTCTGAGGTGGAGCTGTGGAGGAACACGGCTGGAGGGTGACGGAGGGCCTTTCTCATTATCAGACAGGTCGGTACCGCTGTCCTCCTCCGCATGGCGGCTCAGTCGTCTGGTCTCTGTCTCCACCGAGGGTCCCTGCAGCGGGTCAGAACCGGACCTGGACGGGTGGCGGCGAGGAGGAGCTGCTGCATGTCTGCTGCCTTCACAGCCTGGAGAACAGGTTGGAAAAGTTCATCTCACATATGATGAGACCAGAAGGTCGAAGCTGCACTTGGTTCTGATTCACAGATAATGTTGGATAATGTTGGATGATGTTGAACAATGTTGTGTAATGTTGAAAGACGTTGAATGACCTTAGCTAATGTTGAATGACGTTAGATGAAGTTGGATAATGTTAGATGTTGGATTATGTTGGATAATACTGGATGACGTTGGATAATGTTGGATGATGATGAATGATGTTAGATAATGTTGGATGATGTTAGATAATGTTGGACGATGTTAGATGATGTTGGATGATGTTTGATGACGGATAATGTTGGGTGACATTGAATAATGCTGGCTGATGTTGGATAATGTTGCATGACATTGGATAATGTTTAATGATGTTGGATGACGTTAAATGATGTTGGATGATTTTGGATAATGTTGAATGAAGTTGGATGATGTCAGATGACGTTGGATGATGTTCGATGACGTCGGATGACATTGGATCACATTGAATAATGTTAGATGTTGTATGATGTTGGATAATATTGGATGACGTTGGATAATGTTGGATGATGTTGAATGATGTTAGATAATGTTGGATAAGTTTAGATAATGTTGGATGATGGCAGATGAAGTTGGATAATAATAGATGTTGGATGACGTTGGATGACGTTAGCTAATGTTGGATGATGTACGAGGCTGGATGACGTTGGATAGTATTGGATGACACTGGATGATGTTTAATGATGTTGGATGAGGTTAGATAATGTTGGATAATATTACATAATGTTAGATGAAGTTGGAAAATAGTAGATGTTGGATGACATTGTATCATGTCAAATTATGTTGGATAATATTGGATGAAGTTGGATAATGTCAGATAATGTTGGATGATGTTAGATGACGTTGGATAATGTTAGATAATGGATACTGTTGGATGACATTGGATGATGTTGGATGATGTTGGATAATGTTTATTGATGCTAAATGACGTTTGATGATGGTCAATGATGTTAGATAATGTCGAATAAATTAGAATGATGTTAGATGATATTGGATGATTTTAGATGATGTTGGTTAACGTTGGATAATGTTGAACAATGTTGGGTAATGTTGAATGAGGTTGGATGACGTTAGCTAATGTTGGATGATGTTAGATGACGTTGGATAATGTTGGATGATATTGGATAATAAACTGGATGATGTTGGATGACGTTGGATAATGTTGGATGACGGATAATGCTGCATGATGTTGGATGACATTGGAAAATGCTGGATGATGTTGGATGACGTTGGATAATGCTGGATGGCGTTGGAAAATGTTGGATGACATTGGATAATGTTGGAAGACGTTGGATGTCGTATAGTTTCTACCCGAGTGTTTGTGGAGCTTCAGCCGAGTCCTTGACTCCGTCAGGACGTCTGGACGACACGAAGACTCGGAGGAACCCTGAGAGCTGCAGCAGAGGAAGGACACATGACACATCACCACAATGCAAAAACACAACACAACAACATAACACAAAATGACAAAACATAACACGACACAACAACAATACAACATAACACAACACAACACAACTACAACAACAATGCAACACCACAACATGACAACACAACACTACACAACAATGCAACAACACAACAACACACCACAATGCAGCAACGCAACACAACATGGCCACAACATAACAAAGTAGCATAAAAACACAACAACACAACATGACAACAACACAACACAACACCACGATGCAAAAACACAACATAGCAACAATACAACATACCCTGACACAACATAACACAACGGGACATGACCACAACACAACTCCACAATGTAACAACACAACAACGCAACACAACAGGACAACAATACAACACAACACTGTAACAACACAACAATACAACACAACAGCACAATAGAACAACACAACAACGCAACACAACACAACCAGAACACCACAATGCAAAAACACAACACAACAATTCAACACCACAATGCAACAATACAACATAACACAACAACAATACAACACAACAGCACAATGGAACAATGGAACGCAACACAACACGACTACAACCCCTCAAAACGGCACAACACCACAATGCAAAACCACAACACAACACGACAACAATACAACACAACAGCAAAATGAAACAACACGACACGACCACAACAACACGGCAACAATACAACAGAACACAACAACAATACAACACAACAGCACAATGGAACAACACAACAGTGCAACGCAACAACAAAACACAACAACAATACAACATAACACAACACGACCACAACACAACAATACAACACAACACCATAATGTAACAACACAACACAACACGGCCACAACACAACACAACACAACACGACCACAACACAACAATACAATGTAACAACACAACAACACAACACCACAACATGGCCACACCACAACACGGCCACAACACAACACGACCACAACACAACAATACAATGTAACAACACAACACCACAACACGGCCACAACACAACACGACCACAACACAACATCACAACACAACAACGCAACACAACATGGCCATAACACAACATAACACGACCACACAACAGTCACCTGACATGAGGAGTTTTTCCTTGTTGAGAAGAAGAACGATGCTTGTGTTTTCTTCTCTGCTTCTGAAAGTCCAAACACACAGTTACACAAAGGACACATCAGGTTTATCCTTCAGTTTATCATGAGGTTTATCCTTCAGTTTATCATCAAGTTTATCTTCCAGTTTATCATCAAGTTTATATTCCAGTTTATCATCCAGTTTATCATGAGGTTTATCATCCAGTTTATCATGAGGTTTATCATTCAGTTTATCATCCAGTTTATCTTCCAGTTTATCATCAAGTTTATATTCCAGTTTATCATCCAGTTTATCATGAGGTTTATCATCCAGTTTATCATGAGGTTAATCCTCCAGCTTTTCCTCCAGTTTATACACAGGTTTATCATCCTGCTTATCATCAGATTTATCATCCATTTTATCATGAGGTTTACCCTCCAGATTATCATCCAGTTTATCATGAGGTTTATCATCCAGTTTATCATCAAGTTTATCATCAGGATTATCATCCAGTTTATAATACCCGTTTAAAAATAAAGAAAATTCTACTACTAGACCACCGGCAAGGTTGCTCACCCCTGAGATACTTATAAAGTCTTTAACACCATGTCAGTCAGTTTACCACCAGTAACCTCCAGTTTCTCCACTAAAGTAAGAGTTTCAAACTGTGAATGAACGGAGCCACAGCCTGAGCATGCGCGCTTACACTTTACTGCATGCAATACACACTGCATGGTAAGGGGTGGGCGAGCTATGCTCATGTAACCATCAGTGTGGATCAGGAGGAAACAACCTGAAGCAGCAAGAGGAGACCAATACCCAGGGAGTTCAGCCCTCACACACTCATTATGTGCAATTTAGGAGGACGTTTTATTCACAGACAAGAAAATATTGTAGATAATCTTAAAGAATTAATAACATACTTTGCATGTAGTCATTTCTGATGACACCAGGTGGCGCTCAGTCCCACCTGCCCCTAATGACCAGTTGCCCCTGGTTATTACACTTTTACAAACACATATTTTACAATGTGTTACTACACTTTTACAAACCATTCAGTTGGCAGATCTTCACGTTTCTGTGTCGGAGTTCATTTCACAATTTGTTAAATGTTTAGAGATTAAATCTAATCGTGCAAGAAAACACATTCCATCACAACTGTGTGTGTGTGTGTGTGTGTGTGTGTGTGTGTGTGTGTGTGTGTGTGTGTGTGTGTGTGTGTGTGTGTGTGTGTGTGTGTGTGTGTTCTCAGTCACTCACCCTGTCAGGGATGGGATCTGGACTGCAGACTCCGTGCTGGTCCAGCGGGTTCGGAGTCCTCCGGGTCTGCTGGTCCAGCGGGTCCGGATTCCTCCGGGTCTGCTGGTCCAGCGGGTCCGGAGTCCTCCTCCGGGTCTCCCGTCGTACCATCTCGGTGCAGGACTCACATGTAGAATCGCGCTCGAGCCTCCAAACGGCCAGAAGACTTCCGGTTGTGAAAACACGGAGAGATGCTGCGGCGGCCGCGACGTGTGCCGCTGAGGTGCGCGCTCTCAGCGCGTCTGCGCTCAGCAACAACACAAAAGACGACCTGGCTGCAGACCTCCACTACCTGCTCGCTTCCGGTGCAGGCTCCACCCCCATTGACCGTATACATCAGTCGTCCTTGAACAAATACTGATCTAATTCTAAGTACGCGTCTGACCGAGAACGCCACCAATCACCCGGATGTATTCTCGCGCAACCATTTTATCAAGAATGTATCCAGACCAGGGTGCGTCCAAATCGTCCCTCCTATTTCCTTTCCTATCCACTTTTCCTTAACACCGTGACGTCATCCACAGGGTTAAGGAAAGGTGTTAGGAGGCTTCCTAAAGGAATTAGGGAAAGGCGGTTACATTATTTTGACAATCGAACTGTTTTAATAATCCGACAGCAGCGAAGGTTAGTGATACATAGCTGTGGTGAAAAAACTGCAATTTTCTACCACGTTCCCCTGCGGCTCAAACCACTGATATAATCTCAAAAATCTCAAGGTTTGAATTTAGATCAAAGGAAAAGATGAAATCACGTGAAACATCTACCAGGTGAATAAAGAACCAATCAAACTGAGAATTAGTTGCACAAAAACTTTGCGGTTCGTTTTACAACATCCAGAACATTCCTAGTTGGGATCTGAGTTTTAGATTATTTCAAGTTGTTCTAGGCAGATTATTGCTTGGGTAATTTACAGGATCTGCTCCTTTTCAGTCATCCTGAGTTTCCCTGAACGCTCCGATGAGCGGGTCCCTTTAAATGTTGTCGCTGCAAGGAATTGTGGGGCAGCATGAGCTGGTCTCCTTTGGTAAAGGAAGCATCAGTGTTTCCTAGGCTAAAGGAGGTTCTAAAGGAAGCATCAGTGGTTCCTAGGCTGAAGGAGGTTCTAAAGGAAGCATTGAGCCTCCTTTCCTGAGCTTATAGAGATTTATAACGCTCCTTATCATGGCCGCCACATAAACACTTCCAAGGTTGAAGAAAAAGTGGACAGGAAAGGAGATAGCACTTTCCTCCTCTTGCGAGGGCAAAGTGTTATAAATGTGCTTTTAGTTGTCCATTTACTTTTGTCACCACGGCAGACATCACTAACCTGGGCCGCCATCAGACTATTATTACAAGGTACGGTCCGATAATCAAAACAATGTGATCGTCTTTCCCAAACTCCTTTAGGAAGCTTCTTAACACCTTTGCTTCACCCCGTGACGCCATCCACTGGGTTAAGGAAAAGTGGATAGGAAAGGAGATAGGAGCGACCATTTGGATGCATCCTGAGTCTCATAGACAGAACATATGGAGACGCCTCATTGGTTGGCACTGCAGCACGACGCCATCTTGGATAGGTCACTCTGCGTCTCCAGCGCTTTTATCTCTACTGAGGAGGGCGAAGATCATCATCATCACTCCCCGAATCTTCACACATTAAAAATATAAGCGTTAATACTGAAATACTTTGTATTATGCTTCTATACAAAGACTGACAGATGGTATGGTTTATCAATAAATGTGTCAATGAAAAAACAGATTGATTAGTCATTTCATCTATCTATCTATCTATCTATCTATCTATCTATCTATCTATCTATCTATCTATCTATCTATCTATCTATCTGTCTGTCTATCTATCTATCTATCTGCGGGTGATCAACGGAGCAGCTCGGGACTTCCACCTCCGTATGTCGAAAACGGAACTTTTCTTCGGTCGTTGTTTCCGGTCGGACGTGTTTTGGAGCGACACAGCAGAAATGGCGGCCGTCTCTCAGCTCTTGCTGGATCGTCTGTCGGAGGTTGAGGAAGCAGCGGAGGACGTCCTGACCACCAAGCAGCAGGTCAGCTCCTCTTATTAAGCATAGTCACACCTGATTGCTCTGTTGGGAGGAATTCACCGCGAACCTCCGGGGCGACAGGGTGAGGTTAGACCGCGAACCCCCTCAGAATGAGAGGATGAGAGTTAGACCGAGTTAGGAGAGGGACGTCAGACCATGAAACACAGCTTGACATGGTGACAGGTTAGACCAGGGGTGGGGAACCCTGGTCCTCAAGAGCCGCAGTCCTGCACGTTTTCAATGTGTCCTTGCATCAACACAGCTGACAGCAATTATTGGCTCGTTATCAAGCTTTCTGCAGGGTTCATCATGATAACTCAGGTGTGTTTGAGCAGGGAGACATGGAAAACAGGCAGGGCTGCGGCTCTTGAGGACCAGGGTTCCCTACCCCTGGGTTAGACAGTACAATTCTCAGGATGACAGGGTGAGAGGTTAGACCTTGATCTTTCCAGGATGAGAGGATGAAAATTTAGACCCTGAACTCCTTCAGAATGTCAGGCTGACAGGTTAGACCGTGAACCTCCGGGGTGACAGGGTGAGAAGTTGGACCATGAAACTCTCAGGATGACAGGGTGAGAAGTTGGACCAGGGGTCGGCAACCTTCAACACTCAAGGAGCCGTTTGGACCCGTTTCCCACTAAACAGAACAAACTTGGACACACTTATTTTGTCTGTTGGGGCTGTTTCACATGGGGAAATGATGTGTTGCACTGTTCACAAACTTGCAAACTAAACTCAAATCTATAGAAAAAAGACTTGTGATAAAATCGTTATTTCATTACAAAAAAAATTGTGATATGATTGTTTGCCATGTCGCCCAGCCCTAGGTGGACTCATACAAGAGTGCATGGTGCCACAGTTAGGCCTGTCACAATAACAAATTTTGCTGGATGATAAATTGTCCCAGAAATTATTGCGAAAAATGATAATATTGCTGTTTTGATACCATTTTCCCACTAATATATTAATAATTGTATAATAATGCAAGTATACCCTTTTAAAGATAAATACACTTTTATTTCTTAAGGTTATTTAAAATTGGAATTGTATTATGAAAAAAGACTTTGTAAATATCCAAAATAAAGAATCAATTCAACCTCTCTCTCCCTCTCCTCCTCACGAGGTCTCATGCTTTGGAGTTACGTGATGCTCCAAAGCACACGTGTCGAACTCCAGGCCTCGAGGGCCGCAGCCCTGCACGTTTTGCATGTCTCCCAGCTTCAACACAGCTGATTGCAATGAGCAGCTCGTTCTCTGGCTTTGTGCTGAATGTGGTGATGAACCATCAGGACATTCAGGGGAGGGAGACATTGAAAACGTGCAGGGCTGCGGCCCACGAGGATCTGAGTTTGACACCCCTGCTCCAAAGCATCACGTAAGCAATACGTGGGTGAACGCATCACCCACGTATCAGCAGCATGAAGCTTGTTAACCCTTAAAAAGCTGAGTCGTCCTCCTCATCCAAAACATTTAATAAAAAAAAAAAGTAGCGGCTTGTCGTCCGGAAAGTACGGTAACCATACCAAGATGAAGTATTAATGGTGGAGACAGAGTCTGAGGTAGTACTGCTGTCTTCTACTTGTTTTTGTTGTGATGATTCTTATTTTGATGACATATGCTGCGGTGCGACTCTGGTGGCTGGTGTTGCCAGATTGGCTGCTTTCCCCCTACATGTTAAGGCCCGTTTACAGTGTACCTTACCCGGGTTTTCCACTGGAAGGCTCAGAAATCTGGCAACCCTCTAAAAACGACATTAAACTGTGAGAGAGCCGTTCACTAACACCAGAATGAGCGCCGCTCACAGTGACGTCTTTGGTAAATAAAAAATTATCCAGCCTGGCAAACTTATCAAGCTCATTTTTAATTATCGTGCAATTAATTGATTTATTGATTATCGCGACAGGCCTAGCCACAGTTCCGTGTTGTTCTACATGAACATGGTGAACGTGTTAAATGGTCAGAGCGCAGGTGAACTGTAAGCATGATCCCAGACACTCCTTGAGTCACCCCATTCAGCTGCTGATGTCTGCAGAAGAGCTGTGAACTCTGGGAAATACCAGACTCTTCATTTATGAACAGCAGATGTTTTCCAGAGGATCAGCTGATGGTGTGTGACGTCACAGACCGACGTCTTTAACGAGATGTTCCACAGGTCTTAGTGAAATATTGTGTCCATTTGAACACATGAACACACTGCAGCGTCAGCACACTTCTCAGGTTGTTTTGCTGTGTTGCTGTTTCAGATTGTGGACCTGGACGCCAGCAGAAACAGGACCCGCGAAGCTCTGAACTCACTGAAACAGGAGCTGGCAGATTCAGGTGAGCAACACTTCCCAGGGGGCGTTACTCCCAAAAACACACATTGTCACACAATCTTCCAGACAAACCTTCATGTGATGAAAACCTTCATGTGATCCTGGATGTGTTGCTGTCTGATCACTGCTGCCGTAATAAAAACAACCTCTTTGCAGAGAAAGTGAAGGTCTGCTTCGGAAATGTCTTCATCAAATTCCCCAAGTCCAAAGCAAGAGAGATGATTGAGAAAGGTGCAGATTTCACCTCGTATATTTCAACTATTTCATCTTTCTGCAACTCTTGAATGTCTGTAACCTCCTCTGATCTCTCTGGTAGACCAGCAGCAGCTGGAGCAGCAGATCAACACCCTGCACACGGAGCTGAAGGCCAAAGTCAACCATCTGAACCAGCTGCAAGGTCTGACTCACATCCTGCTAAATACTGAACCAGCTGAACCAGCTGCAAGGTCTGACTCACATCCTGCTAAATACTAAACCGTCTGAACCAGCTGCAAGGTCTGACTCACATCCTGCTAAATACTGAACCAGCTGACTCACATCCTGCTAAATACTGAACTGTCTGAAACCGCTGCAAGGTCTGACGCGCAGATGATGACGGAGGTTTGTCAGATGGTGATGGAGGTTTGTTAGAAACCACCTTGATGTGTTTTTATTTTGTAGGAAAACCTGAGTTGAGAGGATACAGTTTGTCTCCGCTGTCGTCTGAAGAGCTGCGATCAGTGAACAGCCTGCTGAGGAGATGACACACCTTCGGCTCCGGCCCTGTCATATCAGGAAGACACCCTTGAACAGACCGGCAGGACTGGAACGGGACGGGACAGCAGAAATGAGTCGTGACAGCAGAAACGGGACGAAGGGACAGTTTGGTTTTACAGGTTTTCTCCTTGTTTCTGTACAAAGTGAAGCTCCTGTTGTTGAAGTGGATTGTGTTGTGATTCAGGTTAGTCTATGAACACATTAAAGTTTGAGATTTGTCTGTTGTTCAGTGTTGTCACTTCCTGTCCCGTCCGGAGTGAATTCAGTCGTACTGTGGGACCGAACATAGAACAAGCTGCTCGTGTTCCATGAAACGTTTGAATCTTTAAGCGTTTTTATATGAAATAAACTGTTTCATGTTTCAGGAGATAAATGTTCCCCAGATGAGCTCCATTCATTCAGTCATTCATCAGAGGAGCAGCCACAGTTCCTCCCGCCTCTCACCAGACTCTTCATACAGCAGATCCATACTGATGGTCAGTCAGTTTCAGGGCAGCACCACCTCTCCAGGTCAGTGACTCCAGGTCAGTGGCTCCTGGCCAGTGAGCACCACCTCTCCAGGTCAGTGACTCCAGGTCAGTGAGCAGAGCTCCTCATAGTCCGATGGGCTTCATTTTCTCCAGAACATTTTCTGTAGAAAAGTCAAAGCCCTGGTCAGTGTCGGTGCTGACCAGTACTTGTAGAAGTCCTGTTGTAGCCTGGCCGTTGGTGCTGGCAGTCGTCTGTCCATCAGTTGTTTGGTCTGCTGTCCAACAAAACTGTCCTGTTTCCACATCATCATCTTAACTTGGAACTTCTGGTGAAAATGTGAGCGAACTCGGCTGGACGCCGACATTTTAAATGTCTTTACTTCTACATGTCCGATTTATTTATTTATTTATTTATTTATTTATTATACATTATTTATATACAAACAAATGTATGTTTTGAAGGTCAAGGGTGTCATATTACCATTTCAAATTGTTAGAATCAAGGATTTAGTCACAAAATATAAAATAAATCTTTTGGGGGGCCAAATGTTTGTTTACATGTGGGAGTGCACAACAAACTGAGACAAGAGAAGGACCTGGACCTGCTTTTCATCCTCTGGCTTCACCTAAACCTTTTACTGATTGTGTCGTTATAGACTAATAGTGACTGTGGCCATTTGTTGAAACACCTCTTGTGTCACCGGAAGTGTTTTACCAGCTCGTTCAAAAGATGTCCCGCCTCCTGAGTTTCTGTTCCTTTGTCATAAACATTTTTTGCCTCTGTCCACAGAAGCCAGATGTGGCATCAGCTCCCCTGTGGATTGTTTAATGGGATGAATATTTCAGCTACATCATGAGAGCAAAGGTCTCTGCTGCTGCTGATTTGGTCTTTACGTTTGCAAGCCAGGGCTCCCTCCAGTCCATGTGCAACATATACAGAAAGAACCTCTACATCGGTGTCCTCCGCATCGATCACGACTGTCTCCAGTTTTCCTGCTTCCTCAATGAGGCTACGTTCAAATTCCTCCATCCTGTCTCCGGAGGAGATGTTCCAACAATTTTGCCCGACGGAGCACACAAAGTCACTTTCTCTGTGACTCGTTACCAGCGTGAATTCATCCTTTAGAAACTTCTGCAGCCTTTGTTTGTTCCTCTGATTGCTGAACAGCACCTGACAGTCCTTTGTGGCAGGAAACCTCTGATGTTTTCTTCTACACATTCCTGGATCCGTCTCTGGATGCTGTCATGGATTTACGTTGCTCATGCTCACTGCCTTTGATGGAATTTTCCACACCGTTGGCATCATGTACTGACCTGGAAAAGGACCGACGGGCTGTTTCGTTTCTCAACTCACTTGGATTTTTGCCCTTTCCTCATCCTCCCGTTGATGTTAAATATTGGTAAACATTCATCTGTCACGTGACGTGAACTCCTCGCTCTGCCAGCCAAATTACTGATGCCTTAGCTCGCTTCCCCGTACAGGGTTACCACTGGGTCTTCAAATGTTTTGAATTTCCAAATCTGCATTTAATACCTTAAAAAAACTCTTACTGATCGATTCAATTTGAGATTGTTGGTCTTCATTTTTGTAGAGCTGCTGCGATTAGTCGACACAATTGAGGATGAAAGTCTGCCGACTGCACTGAGGGCTGTGCTCCTGCTGGTTAAACCTGCTCCTCTTCCTCCTCCTTCACTGTTCTGATATGAAAATACCAGTGTCGGTACCAGGGGCCTCATCTATAAAGGCTGCTGAAGCACAAAACAGGTCCTGAAAGATGCGTACGCCACTTCCCATGTAAAGTTTGTGATCTAAAAAAATTAATTTTGTGGGAGAATGTGCGTACCGGTACGCAAACTTTGAACCTTGAGCAGCACGTCATGGAGACGGGGAACCTGCAGCGCTGATGGTGAGGTGGAGAATAGAAGCCAGATTCATCTCATACATTTAATATCTTCACATATCAGACTTATTGATCCACGTAATCATAAACAGCCACGCTGCAGTGGTATAGATGTTTCTTTAGTGGAACATTAATATTGAATCAGCAGGACCATGTTCATTTGTCAAACTTTCATCTTCTAATGATCCAGAGTGGATAGAAGTGATTGATTATCAATTGTGACAAAGTGGGTAACAATCAGTCTAATTTCAGAGTAAACACATAAATAGCGCGGTGACAGCCGTGAGTAAAGCTGCAGTGTGGAGGCTCTGAACGGTCATGCACTCGGGACGCACTGGGGCTGCAGACGACCTCCTCCACCCTCCAAATGATTGAATATTGAAAAAATGAGAATGGCATTATGAGTTAAGTTCAATTTATTTCCATTCAAATGCATCAGAAAAGAAATACATGTGTGTATTTTATTTTCATGTCACAGTCACAGAGTCCTTCGCTTTACACCGTCAATCACATTCGCCCATTCACACACACGCGGTCACACACCAATAGAAGCTGCTGCCATTGGTTAGTGATGGCCAGATTAAGCCTTCTTAACCACTGTCTTTACTCCACCAGATGGCGCTGTTGGGTTGGAGATAGAGGCTGAAGGACTGACAATGAAGTGTGCTTTCAAACGTTTGTTGAACAGACAGCGCCATCTTGTGGCTTAGCCGCCTATTTCATAGTTGATACCACTTTAAAGATGTTTAAACATTGTTCTCTAGTAAATAGACTCTATTGTGTACTCATTGTTGAGATATATAGTAAAATGCACATGGGAACTAACTATATGAATATCTCATATGCCAGAACACTCACCTGGAGGATCTTCTCACTGATCAGTGTTCCTTGCTGAGCTGCTTGGTGGGAGACTGAGTCGCAGCAGGATGCTGCTTGTCTGCTTTTTGGAGTTTGAGGCTTCCCTTCAGGGAATCAGTGGTAAAGAGCAAGATGCCATTGGAAGTCATGACTCCCTAATATTAACTGATGTGCATGTAAATGACATTTGGAGTCAGAGGGAACAACAGGTGGAATTCTATTCCATTCTATTTTTTTTTCTGCTGGTGCTCTGGGGGAGCTCCATCTTCCAGTGACGGTGCTGGGGAGTTTAGGGATCTCTACTTTATTTTCTACTGGAGCACCAACAATATACGCGCACCGTGAACGTAATAGTCGCTCACATATAGTGAAGCTCCGCTATTTCAAACATTACTATGTGACACAACACACCAGCTATTTAGCCAAAGTGATGAAAGGTTCACCAGCCTGCCACTTCAACTCACCACTGAATGGAAACTTTACCAGCGGAATGTCACTGACGGAGCCTCAACAGCAGCAGGAAGCAAAACACACAGCAAGTTTTCATTTGGGCCTCAAACACAAAGACACTAACTCCTGCTGCCAGTCACCAAAACCTCCAGTGAAAGAAAACTCTTCTCTTCAATGATCTAATGACATTAATAAGCACTGCATCCAGATAAGAAGGAGTCAGAATTCACATCTCAACCACCAACCAGGCAATAATCATCACTCACCATGAGGCGTCATAATAAAACGATACGTCGCTTGTTGTGGTTCAGAGCGAAGGCCTCAGTGATTTTGTCCCTTTTTTTTTCTTTTGCAAAAAGCGCTCCATGTTTTATTACTATAAGTAAGTTACACAGTCAGCAGGGAAACTGCGCTCTCAATAACAGGAAGTGGTAAATTCAAAGGTTAATGCGTCCGCTGCTCCGACGGGCTGAATGAGATCAAACGGCTTTTTAGTGACAAAATAAATACATAAATACAAGTTTTAGTGGTGTATTTATTAATTAACCACATAACAAATTACAATGTTCACACACACACACACACACACACACACACACACACACACACACACACACACACACACACACACACACACACACACACACACACACACACACACACACACACACACACACACACACACACACACTGGAGACTTGGACTGGTTTAAGGACCGTTTACTTTTCATACGGACTGACAGCAATCTACGTGTATTAACCTGGAACTGTGTGTTTATGTGTCAGAGGTTCACTTTAAGTGACTGTTGTTTGAGAGTGAGAATATTATTTCTGAACTTATGGATTTGAATTTGATAACTTGTGTTTCCTCCAGGTACACCAGTTTCCTCCCACAGTCCAAAGGCATGCAGGTGAGGTCTATTTGGGACACTAAAGCTGGTGTGAGTGTGTGTGGTTGTCTGGCTCTATGTGTTTGTCCTCTGATAGGCCGGAGACCTGTCCAGGTGCATCCAGTCGTCCAACATAGCAGGCTGGGATCGGCCTGAACCTGAACAGGAGAAGCAGTAAAAGAAGATGGATGGAACTTGAGTGTAAAATGAATCTAAATTTCCAGTTATCATAGTTCACCCGAATTCAAAAAACGCTGCCTCGTGTGGATGATCGGCTAAAAACGGTGCTTTTACCTGAACCTGCATTCTCGTGTGGAACAGAAGTGAAGCTGGCCCCCCACTCCACATGAAACCAGTGAAAATAGTCCCAATTGTTTGTGCTGCGTTAGGGCTGGTTTGGACTGAAAAAATGATGGTTTGTGCTGCTTTTTGTTTTTAAGATAGTAAACAACATTTTAAAGTTCATGCAGCTCCCCCACGATGCCCAAATTGAAACAAAAATGATCTCAATTGTTAGTGCTGCATTTGTGCTGAAAGAATGATCATTTGTGCAGCTTTGGTTTTTATGATAGAACAGTTTCTCTCCCCATGTATCTGGGCCAGACTCAGTGTTCCCTGCTTCAAGACATCCTGGGTTGTTGTTCCTTCCTCGTGTCTCAACTTTATGTTTTTGAACCTCAGTTCGCCTTTCTGACCTCCACCCGGATCTTCCCTTTGAAACCTTCACCTGTTGCTTCACAGAGACTTTGAAATAAAGAGTCTTCTAATCTGATCATTGGTGTGTTTGAGTCTACTTTTGGGTCTCGTCTTATGGGTTTGTGACAAGAACAAGTTTATTATAAGACCATAATGTCACAAAACCCCCCACATTCCCATATGCTTAGGTCAATTCTGACAATAAATTCGTAAGCATGTCATTTATATATGACAAGCTGAAAAAGTATGATGAATTAATGTTATCAAGGGCACACTTTAGTCACAATACTTTTTTGAGTGATTACATTTATATGAAAATTTACAGAGAATCATTTTGTAATTAAGTCATTTCTTCTTTATGGCTTGTGACGTCATGTTTGGTGATGAAAGGGGATAACATACAATATCCTTGTTGTGCTACATATATTATTTGCAGTTATCACACTGATCCAAATACTTTTGGATTAAACCAGCCTGAGCAGCTCTATCTAGACAGTAACATGATTTCTTCGATTAACCAGCCTGAGCAGCTCCATCTAGACAGTAACGTGAAGCAGGAACATGAATTAACAAAGAGGCAACAACAAAAGAGGAACATGATTTTTAAAGTTTGAGCAAATGATGACAGAGAATAAGCAACTTCAGAAGCACCTTTCGTGAGGATTGGAAGTGTGTGTGTGTGTGTGTGTGTGTGTGTGGCTTGTCCACTGGGTGTGACCGGAACTGTTGTGGGGGGACCCGTGGCGACACCCCGGGGTCCGAGGCCATCGGGCCCGGACACCGCCACCCCGGCAGACGGCAGCCCCCCAGGCCCGGGGAGACCCCAGCGAACCACCCCAGAGAGCCACGCCCCCGCCCAAAAAGCACCCGACAGAGAATGCAGAGAGGAATCCCCCCCAGGCAAGAGGGGCCCACAAGAGAAGGATAAAGGGCACAGGGCCCCAGGCCCCGACCCAAGCCGCCAAGCCGAGAAAAGGCCGGAGCAGGGCCCCCGGGCCGAGCGGGCCGAGAGCCCCCCCAACCCTGGCGGCGAGTCCCGCCGCACCCCCGGGAACAGGCCCACCCACCGCCCCCCCCCCAACCCGGCAAGGCAGAGACGGCCCCAGCCGCCGCGCCCCGGACCAGCCCCGCCCCCAGACCCAGGAAAGCGGAGGCCGGCGCAGGCCCCGGTCGGAGGACAGTCAACTCTACACCCCCAGGAGCCTCATATCCCACCCGCCCCATGACCCTCCCCCCCGATCTTGATTGAAAAACCGAACCCCCCACCCACCCCCCACAGACACACAGACGCAGACGCAGACGCAGACGCAGACTCAGACTCAGACTCAGACTCAGACTCAGACTCAGACTCAGACTCAGACTCAGACTCAGACTCAGACTCAGACTCAGACTCAGACGCTCACACACTCACACACTCACACACTCACACACTCGGGAGGGGGGGAGTGATGACTCTCGCCGCCCAGGCCGCCGGCCGGGCCCCCACCCGGACACCGTGGTATCCCAACCTCCACCAATCCAACAGCAAATGGAGAAGGAGCACCGCACCCCAGCGCCCCCACGAGCGCCACGCCCGAGGGAGCGCGCCCCCCGCACTCCATTCCAGCCGCACTCACCCCGGGCCGGGGCGGGACCCCAGCGGGAGGTGCTGGGGGGAGCCACGTCTCCCGCCCTCCCCCTGCCCTATATGTGTGTTGGATGTATGTAAGGGTGTGTCTTTGTGTTTTGAAGAGGTGGGTGCAATGTGTGTGTCTATGGTGCGGTTTAAAATTGGGGGGTAGCGGGGCCCGGGCGTTCTAACGCTGACAAGCGGCAGAACCCCGAAAGCGGCTTACCCCCTCAAGACCCTGCGTGACTAAGTGTGGTTAAAATTGTGGGTGGTGCAAAGTCGGGGGAGGACCCAGACCGCAGTTAAGTAGCCCGGACCCCCCACCTAGGCACCGCCCCACTGTTTCCTATTGTGGAGTAATATAAGGTGAGGTAAGGCAGGGAGGGTTCTGAGGGAGGGGGTCCCCCCGTCGCTAGGACCTTGGCCCAGCTGGACCCCCCGCGCTGCCCCACCCCACCCCCGAGCGGCCGGCCTAGGACCCGGGGAGCCACACCCCCCCCAACAAGGCGCCGTAAGGGGACCCGGGCAGGGAGCCCCCACCCCACCCAACGGCCAGACAGCAGAGTCTGAGACCCGCAGGGCCCAGTGCGAGCCCAGCCAGAGGCCAGTGGCCAGGGCACCCCCCCTCATTCGCGCACATCCACACACACACAGCCCCACCCACCAACCCCAACACACACACACACACACACACACACACACACACACACACACACATCAGGCCCTGGAGGTCACTCTCAGTCAACCGTCCATCCAGAACCCGGAGCCCCCCTGTCCCCCGCTCCCCCCAATCCGGGAATGAGGCAGACCCGGAGCGCGGCAGCAGGGGCCAACCCGCCCCACCGGGGGAGGGGGCCAGAGGGAGGACCCACCCCCAGCGCCGCAGAGGGCACCCCCACTGGAAAGGGGGAGGCCCCGCACACCCAGGGCCCGGACGCTAACGATAAATCTTCACAAATCTTTTGCCAGAACGTTTGGACTGGCGTACACAGCCAAAGTGCGTGTAAATAGGTATCGGGGAGATCACCTGTGCAGTTTGAACATATGTTAGTGGGAGTGAGCCCCATCTTGAACATCCTTTGTCCTGTGTAATGAACTAATGAAGGACCTTGTATTGTATGAGCTGTATATTGGCGTTTTTGCTCATTTTGAATGTATTTGTACAGATTTCGGACCAAAACGTTGGATCTCTGTTGATGTTGAGATCTTCTTCCCATTTGAAGGTGGGAAGGGATATTGAGATATTTTCAGGATTGAGATAATTTCAGAAAGTGGTTTTGGTGCTGAGATCTTCAGGAGGTTTGTCACTGTCTGAGGTCAGTTCAGGTTAATCTGTTCTAGTTTGAATTTAGTTTGTATTATTGACTTAAGCTGAAGATATTCCAGATAGTTGTTTTGACTGATGCCATATGTTTCTATTAGGTCATTAAATGGAATAAAAGAGTTATTGGAGATAAGTTGTTCTCAGTGTCTTATTCCTTTATTTTGCCATCTTGGGAAGTTTATTGGTTTCTTTCTTTGCAGGATGGTGGGATTGTTCCAGATGGGTGTGAGTTTGCAGGGAATGAGAGAAGATCCATTTATTTTAAGAAATTCCCAGCAAGCTGTCAGCGATGTGTTTATATTGATGCTTTTAAAGCAGCTGTGCTTTTTGATGACAGGACTGAAGAAGGGAAGATCTCTGACTTGGAGATCTTCACAGAATGTTTTTTCAATGTCTAGCCAGCCTTCATCTAAGGGTTTCTGATTGATCCATTTTACAACATAAAGTAGTTTATTGGCCAGATAATAATTATAAAAATTTGGGAGTTCTAAGCCACCTTGGTCCTTGGTGTTCTGTAGTGTTTTTAAACTTATACGTGATGGTTTGTTTTTCCATAAGAATTTTGAGACATGAGAATCACATGTTAAACCAAGTTTTTGGTGGTTTTGCTGGTATCATTGAGAAGATGTAGTTAATTTTAGGCAAGACCATCATTTTGATTGTTGCTACTCTCCCCATAAGTGAAATTGGGAGTGTCCTCCATCGAGTGAGGTCCTCAAATGTTTTAATAAGGTGGGTGTAGTTTAAGTGTACCAAGTCTGAGAGTTTGGCTGAGACGTTAATGCCGAGATATTTGATGTTCCCTGGTTTTAGTGGGGTGTTAGGTGTTTCAAGTTTCAAAGTTTATTTGTCAGATATGCTGCATGTTGCCATGCAGCACAGATGAAATTACAGTCCTCCCATCAGTGCAAACTGCAGTGCAAACAACAACAAACAAGAGTAAATAAAGTAAAAAATTTAAATAAAATAACAATAGGAATAGAAATACTATACAATATATACAACAATCTAAGCAATTGTAAATAATAAAGTTATGAAGGTGAGGTAGTGCGTTGACGTGCGAAACTGATTCAAGTTGGCAGGTTCAAGTGAGTGGAGGTGATTGTGAGTGCGTGAGTTCGGGGGGGGGGCAGATAGTCAGTTGGGGGGGGGTAATGTCATGTGATGTGAGGGCGGACTGTGGCAGGAGGCAGAGGGGAGAGGAGGGCAGAGAGGGGAAGGAAGGCAGAGGGGGGGAGGAGGGCAGAGGGGGGAATGGGGGCAGAGGGGGGGAGGAGGGTAGAGGGGGGAATGGGGGGGAGAGCAGGGAGTGAGTTGAGTCTCCTGACTGCTTGGGGGAAAAAACTGTCCTTGAGCCTGCTGGTTCGAGCACTGATTTGTTCCAATTTATAGAATATTCTGAGATTGAGGAGAATCTGTCTATTAACCCTATTGTTTCTGGAAGAGAGGTCTGTGCGTTTTGCAGGAAAATTAGCACATCATCTGCATAGAGACATATTTTATGTGTTACATTTGCTGTTCTTATTCCTTTTATGTTATTGTTCTGTCTGATGGCTGCTGCTAGTGGTTCAATAAAGATTGCAAAGAGAGATGGTGAGAGTGGACACCCCTGTCTGGTGCCTCTCTCAAGATTGAACCTTGAAGAAGTCTGATCATTGGTTTTAACACAGGCACTGGGTGAGGTGGACAGTATTTTTATCCAGGAGAGGTAATTTTCTCTAAATCCAAATTTCCGTAGTGCAGCGAGTAGAAATTTCCAATTTACCCTATCAAAGGCTTTTTCTGCATCTAAGGAGGTGATAATGGCCTTTTGTTTATTGTGGTGGCAGTGGTCTATAAGGTTAATTAATCTACCTGTATTGTTAGTGCAGTGGTCTATAAGATTAATTAATCTACCTGTATTGTTAGTGGAGTGTCGTCCTTTAATGAACCCGGTTTGATCTGGGTGTATGATGTGGGGTGTGATTTTTTCCAGTCTGCTTGCTAATGTTTTACTAATTATTTTAAGATCTACATTGATTAGTGATATCGGCCGATAGCTAGATGGTAGTGTGGGATCTTTATCCGGTTTTAGAAGAAGACTGATAATTGCGCAGTTCATATGTTGGGGGAGAGTTGAAGATTCTTTAATTTCCTCAATTATTCTGAAAGAAATAGGTGAGAGTAAAGACCATAATTCTTTGTAAAATTCAGTGGGGTATCCATCAGGTCCTGGAGCTTTACCATCAGGTCCTGGAGCTTTACCATCAGGCATGTGCTGGAGAGCTTCCTGCAGTTCTTCTACTGAGATGGAAGCTTCTAGGCCTTGGATCTGTTCTTCTTTTAATTTTGGGAGGTCAACTTGCCCAGAAAGTCTATTTCAGATTGTGAAGGGTCAATTTGTGAAGAGTAAAGTTTTTTGTAAAATTCTCTGAAGGTATTGTTTATTTCTTGTGGGTTAAAAGTGATTTGACCATTTTGAGTTTGGACTGAGGGGATTGTACGTTTTTCTTTATTTCGTTTTAACTGATTGGCTAAAAGTTTGCTGGATTTATTACCATGTTCAAAGTTCTCCCAGCGTAGTCTCTGCAGTTGAAATTGTGTTTTATGTTCAATTATTTTGTTCAACTCTATTTTTAATTTTCTTAGTTCCATCAATAGGCGGTCGTCTTTGCAGGTTCGTCTCCATGGTTTTGATTTTATCTTCCAGTTCTTTCTCCTTGATTTTTTCCCTTTTGGTCTTGTATGAGGAATAAGAAATGATTTTACCTCTCATGACAACTTTAGTCGTTTCCCAGAGGACACAGGGAGAAACAGCAGGCAGGTCATTCGTTTCTAAAAAAGATTGTCCATTGTTTTTTAAAGAATGTGAGGAAGTCTGGATCCTTGAGCAGTGATGTGTTAAATCTCCATTGTCTAATAGGAGGGTGATTGTTCTATTAGTAACTGTCATAGTGACAGGTCAAAGGTCACTGATAGTAATGGGGTGAATCTGTGTGTCCAAGGTGTCTTTAATCACTGCTTTACTCACCAGAAAGTAATCTAACCGTGAATAGGATTGGTGCACTGCTGAGTAGAAGGTGTACTCTTTAAGAGTGGGATGAGAGGTGCGCCAAGCGTTGCAAAGACCATAGTCACTCATGTACTGCTGGACTATGTCTGTGGATTCCCAGTGTCGGGTGTTTGCTGCTTTACTCTCTGTCTACTTGTGGATTGAGGGCTGTGTTGAGGTCTCCTCCCACTATCAGTGTTTTGTCAGAGTGTGTTGAGAGGGTGGTGAAGAAATTATGATAGAAGGAGGGGTCATCAACATTTGGGGCATAGATGTTTGCGATACACATCTCTATGTTCTGAAGAGGGATGTGGATAATTATAAATCTTCCTTCTGGGTCTGTGATTGTGTCTTTACAAGAGAATTGTATTTTATTGTTGATTAATGTAGCTCTGCCTCTCTGCTTGGAGTTATAACAAGCTGAGTATGTGTGAAGGAATTGTGGTGAAATTAATTTGTGATGTCCTGTTGTAGGTGTGTGTGTCTCTTGTAACAAGACAATGTCTGCCTGTAGTTTGTTTAAGTGTTCGAAAACTTTTTGTCTTTTTATTTCCGTGCCCATTCCTCTTACATTCCAGGTGACAAACCTGAGCGTGTTCCTCGCTACACTCATCTTCTAGGTGGGTTCTCTAATGCTGTATGTGTGGGTGTGTGTGTGTGTGTGTCCGCGCGCGTGCGTGCGTGTACGGGTGTGTTTGTATGTGTGTGTCCGCATGTGTGTGTGTGTGTGCATGCATGAGTGTGTGCGTGTATATGTGTCCGCATGTGTGCGCGACTATGTGCATGCGTTTCTGTGCGTGTGTGCATGCGTGCATCTTTGTATGTGTCTGTCCGCATGTGTGTGTGCGTGTGTGAGTGTGTGTGGATGCATATATCGTTGCGTGTGTACTTAGGATCCCTAAGTCTGACTGGCTATTCAAACATAGGAGTGTGTGTCTGCCAATATATGAGTGTGTGATATCGTGACAGTTGGATTGTGATGTTGAGGTTTTAATGTGGTGAAAACAGTGGAAATGTATTGTTATCAAAACAAGGGAGGGGGTGTGGAAATAGAAAAGAAAAGTGAGAAACCAAAAACAGAAAAAGAACCAATTCAAACCCATAGGTGACATTTAGCAGTGACGTAACGAGTGCTTTTTTTTTTTTTTTTTTTAATAATATCCCAGTGCTTTTTTTTTTTTAATTTATTTATTTATTTGTTTTTTGATAATATCCCAGTGTTTGTTTTTTTTTTTTTATATATCCCAGTGCTGACAGTGCAAGTCCATAATAATTATTACTACAGCAATATAGCAAACATCATGTACATTAACGATGTAATATTAATTAGCTTCGCTTTAATATACGTTGTTCATGATGTTTACTAATGTTGCTGTTAAATACTTACCTGGACCTGAGTAAACCTGTGATGTGTGTGTTAGAGTGGTTATACTCAGCTTGTGAGGACCATCAGTGGAGCCAGGGGGTGACGGTGGGGTCCCGGAACAGCTGGCCGTTGACATAGAGCCTGTCCACGGTGATGACGGCTCGGGATCCCTCAGCGATTAACTTCCTTCTTACCGGAAAAAGCAGGCGGCATCGGTCCAGGATCTCCTTCGGGAACTGGTCGTTGACGCTGTAGTCCGTCCCTCGTAGTTCCCTGCCGCGACTCTTCACCTGCTCTTTCTGTTTAAAATGTTCAAACTTGGCTACGATGGGCCGCGGGCGCTGGTTGTCCTGTCGTCTTGCTCCCAGGCGGTGGACGCGGGCGAAGGTGATCTTGCTCACGGTGTCGGCTGGCAGCTTCAGGCTCGCCTGCATGAAGTCCCGCAGCGACGTCTCGGTGTCCTCCTCCGCCCGCTCAGGCAGTCCCGCGAAGACGAGGTTGTCCCGCATGCTCCGACTCTGGAGATCGAGGATGGACTCCTTCATCTTCTTGTTGTCCTGCGTCAGCCCGGTCAGTCCTTTATTAAGTGACTTCACCTCGTCCCGAAGTCCCTGGTTCTCAGTGGTCAGTTCCACCACCTGCCGCTGGCTGAACTCCAGCGAGTCCCGGAGAGCCTGAAACTCGCAGTGTAGTATTTAGTTTAAAAGTAAACAAAATGTTGCATTCAGAGCGGCTGGGAGAGGAAGAGGAGGAGCTTTAATCTTTTTTCACTCTGATCTTTTCCAGTTCTTTTATGACCAGTTATGACATCACAAAGCAGAATTAGCAGATAAAACCCACTTGGGTCTTTCCTTTTGGTTCAAATCAACTTTGTTCAGCTGTGACATACACGTATCCATTTTCTTTCAGAAGCGCAAACCTCTAGTTTAACTTTGACTTCAGTTTGATTGACAGTTCACCTGCCGGCTGTTGTGAGGCACTGAGAGCTTTTCACCGAGAGACTTGATCCACATTGAGATTCTTGGCAAGGGATTACTTCCAGACCACAATATTTATTTACATCAGTCCTGTGAGTTGAAAGAAAAAAAGTACATTTGGTGAACTTACAGGACTCATTAAAGGCAATTTTTTTGTGGATAAAAAAGATCATTATCGGTGTGTAATTACTTTGAGTGTGTTGCCGATTTTCTGTGAAAAATTGACAATATATTATTAAAAATATTTGCTGCAGATTCTAGTGACAACACTTGAACAGAAGAATGAAAAGCCTGACATTACCACCACAGCTTCCAGAAATGAAAACTGAAGAAGGAGAAATCCTTCATGAAGTGATCCAGATTTTGCATGTAAGTTGGTGTTAAATATATTTTAAGAGTTATAAGTATTTCCAGTAGAACCGCGTAACTTTGAATGTGAAAGAAATGAGAGGAAGATTGAAGACCACAATAACATTTACTAAGGCACTGTAACAATAAAATTGAGCAGGTCTAATGATTGCCTTTGCTTGTGTTTTACAGTATATTAGTGGTGCTCCCACAATAAACCG
The DNA here is from genome assembly GCF_963383615.2 of Lipophrys pholis. Classification (NCBI taxonomy): domain Eukaryota; kingdom Metazoa; phylum Chordata; class Actinopteri; order Blenniiformes; family Blenniidae; genus Lipophrys; species Lipophrys pholis. The sequence continues at coordinate 3,250,330 of NC_137637.1, forward strand.
CCAGACACTAGCAATACATGTGATGGGAGTTGCAACAAAGTGTTTGGTAACTCTAAACGACCATAAACTGAAGATCAGCTCTCTTGAAAAAGAGCTGAATGACGTGCGTGAAGAACGGAAAAATGACAGCGAAAGAGCGAGCCATAATGAAGACGATTTGATAGGTATGTGATTGTTGGCATAATGACTTTACAGGATATCTTCTAACACACATTGACGGATAAGCAACTTTCTCTCTTTCTTCACAGATGTTCAGCTACCCAACCTCCACTTTGCAGATTTGCATGTTGTGAGTATTGATATGATGAATATCAGTTAGTAGTTTATTACACATTGCTGCCATAATAAATGATGAATTAAGGATCAATTACATTTATGTCAAAACCTACATTCAAAACTCAAATTATTTTGTGACGTCTCAGGTAGAGCAACCAGAGAGGAACCCCCAGATTGGAGAAATAATTGTGTCCTCCAGCGCAGAATTTAAGGTGGAGGCTATACTGGGCAGTGGTGCATCTGGAGTCGTGGCCAAATGTTGGAAAAAGCCCTCCGAAATAATGGTGGCATTGAAAATGATCAAATACAGGGGCTACATCAACGTGGCAAAACAGGAGGTGACACAGTAAAACACTCATTACCATTTCACTATATAAACAAATAAACAAATGTGTACTATATATATATATATATATATACACACATATATATATATATAGATATAGATATAGATATATATATATATATATATAGATATATATATATATATATATATATATATATATATATATATATATATATATATATATATATATATATATATATAGATAGATAGATAGATAGATATATATAGATATTTATGATTTCATGTGATATTGTGTGATTCTAGGCGGAGGTGTTGGACAACTTGAAATCTTTGGGCTCTGAAGATTTCAACATTGTGAGCCACACGAGCTCCTTCGTATTTGATGGCCATTTCTGTATGGAGTTCAAGTTGCTCGATACCAGCCTGCTGAACTTCATCAATGACTCGACGTTTCTTCCATTGAACAAGATTCGTCCAATTTTACAACAGGTTTGTCTTCTGTTCTTTCTCTTTGGTTTCATGTGTAACTTTAGTTCTTCAAATTTATAGTAAAATATTCAGCCTTTTGAAATGCATTTCGTTTTTAGTGTTATGTCTTTTGTTTCAGGTGGCTGCTGCTCTGTGTTTCCTGGAGCAGGCAGGAGTGGTTCACACAGACTTAAAGCCAGACAACATTATGCTGGTAGACTGTTGTGAACAGCCCCTTAAAGTACAAGTCATTGACTTTGGCTTGGCAATCAGCCATCCTGAAAAATATACAGGAAAAAGTTTCCAGGCTTTGTGTTACAGGTATTTGAACCAAATCTCTGGAACACATCCAGATCCGCACTGTGAGCTGACTTCTCAGTTTCTTCATTAGACCACCTCTTCATCAACTTCCTGTGTTTGTGTCTATTTCAGGGCTCCAGAGGTTCTGCTGGGAGCTCCTTTTAGCCACGGTATTGACATGTGGTCGTTGGGGTGCGTCGCTGTACAGATGTTCATGGGAACTGTACTGTTTCCCGCCCACGATGAAACTGAACTGGTCAGTAAAACAATTCAGACTGAACACAAATAATCATTCCAACCTCTTTGACAGGGAATTGTAATAAGTGATTCATGATCCAGTTTGTAGTCAGTGGTTTAAAGCACTTAGTTGTTATGAAGGCAAACATCTTTTCAAAAGTCAAGGCACTTTGTGCATGATGTGTAAGGCAAGGCAAGGCAAATGTATTTATAGTGCACCATTCAAACACAGGGCAATTCACGGTGCTTTACAACATAATACATCTTCTATTGAAATTAGTACATCTGCAAATAGTACATAATGAATAAAGCAATATTAGTGTGTCTTTTTGAAAGCATGCTCCAATACTGTGTTGTGTCCACAGATGCAGCTCATCGTATCCCTTGTGGGACAGCCACCAGATGAGTTGTTGGACAGTGGTGTCTATACTGGGAAGTTCTATGAAAAAACTTCAGGACAGCAGCCCCTGGGTTGGACTTTAAAGGTACTATTCGCTGTCTCTCTATTGACTGATCAGTGAACGTTGTGTATGTTTTATTGTCTTCTGCATCTGTTGATCTAATCATTTCATTCCTCTCTTCAGTCACAAGAAGAAAGCCGTCCTCAAACTCCTTCAACAGATTGCACCAAGGGCGCGCTCAGGAGAATGCTTGATCTTGTACAGATTTGTGAAATCTTTTGGAAAACATTTGTCACTGAACAAGTTTAGTCATTTTGCTAAATTGTTTTTAATTGATCTTTCTGTCCCTCAAGGACCCTATTCCGACACAAACAGAAGTACACCAAGAGTTTGAGTGGGACCGGATGTGCTTCGTTGATTTGCTGTTAAGGATGCTCCACCCAGATCCTGTCCTGAGGTTCACACCTGAACAGATCCTTGCGCATCCATTTATTACATTGAGTCATCTTGGCCTACAAAGCAACACCAGCTAGTAAGTGTCTGTACAAGTATTCAACATCATTGTGTGAAAGATATGTGACGTTGTGGAGCTCAATGATTGTTTATCTTTCAGTGTTAAATCTTCAATCAAATACATGAAAGCCTACAATAGTCAATTCATTGATGAAGAGGAACTTGATCAGTCGACCCACTCCAGTTCCTGCAGCACCTCCTGGAACTCCTGCACCCATGGAGACCCCAGAGTGCAAGAACACATCATGAAAGGACCAAAGGGTTCACCTTGTGAAAGGTACTTGGAGGATTTATACCATTCAGAGTCTGTCGGCAGGTATTTGTCCAAACTTCATCTCTCTGATGATTTTGAGTCTTTTAAACAAACATAGTGATACAATAGCTGCTCAGTGTGTGTACAAATATTCAACATCATTGTGCTTTTTCAAGCTGTTGAGCTTAATGATTGTTTATCTTCCAGTGTAAAATCTTCAATCGAATACACGGATGACTACAACAGTCAGTTCGTTAATGAAGGGGAACTTGGTCATTGGCCCTCCTCCAGTTCCCGCAGCACCTCCAGCACCTCCAGAGCCTCCAGCATCTCCAGCACCTCCTGGAACTCCAGGATCTCCAGCACCCCCACCCATGAATTCAACATACTGATAATTGAACATCCTGAACACAGTGTGGAGGAACCCACAGTGCAAGAAGTCTTCATTAGAGGACCAAAGGGCTCACCTAATGAAAGGTACTTTGAGGATTTATACCAATCAGAGTCTGTCGGCAGGTATTTGTCCAAACTTCATCTCTCTGATGATTTTGAGTCTTTTAAACAAACATACTGATACAATAGCTGCTCAGTGTGTGTACAAATATTCAACATCGTTGTGCTTTTCCAAGTTGTTGAGTGTAAAGATTGTTTATCTTCCAGTGTAAAATCTTCAATCGAATACACGGATGACTACAACAGTCAGTTCGTTAATGAAGGGGAACTTGATCATTGGCCCTCCTCCAGTTCCCGCAGCACCTCCAGCACCTCCAGAACCTCCAGCACCTCCAGCACCTCCAGCACCTCCAGCACCTCCAGCACCTCCAGAGCCTCCAGCACCTCCAGCACCTCCTGGAACTCCAGGATCTCCAGCACCCCCACCCATGAATTCAACATACTGATAATTGGACATCCTGAACACAGTGTGGAGGAACCCACAGTGCAAGAAGTCTTCATTAGAGGACCAAGGGGCTCACCTAATGAAAGGTACTTTGAGGATTTATACCATTCAGAGTCTGTCGGCAGGTATTTGTCCAAACTTCATCTCTCTGATGATTTTGAGTCTTTTAAACAAACATAGTGATACAATAGCTGCTCAGTGTGTGTACAAATATTCAACATCATTGTGCTTTTTCAAGCTGTTGAGCTTAATGATTGTTTATCTTCCAGTGTAAAATCTTCAATCGAATACACGGATGACTACAACAGTCAGTTCGTTGATGAAGGGGAACTTGATCATTGGCCCTCCTCCAGTTCCTGCAGCACCTCCAGAACCTCTAGCACCTCCAGCACCTCCAGAGCCTCCAGCATCTCCAGCACCTCCTGGAACTCCAGGATCTCCAGCACCCCCACCCATGAATTCAACATACTGATAATTGAACATCCTGAACACAGTGTGGAGGAACCCACAGTGCAAGAAGTCTTCATTAGAGGACCAAAGGGCTCACCTAATGAAAGGTACTTTGAGGATTTATACCATTCAGAGTCTGTCGGCAGGTATTTGTCCAAATTTCATCTCTCTGATGATTTTGAGTCTTTTAAACAAACATAGTGATACAATAGCTGCTCAGTGTGTGTACAAATATTCAACATCATTGTGCTTTTTCAAGCTGTTGAGCTTAATGATTGTTTATCTTCCAGTGTAAAATCTTCAATCGAATACACGGATGACTACAACAGTCAGTTCGTTTATGAAGGGGAACTTGATCATTGGCCCTCCTCCAGTTCCCGCAACACCTCCAGAATCTCCAGCACCTCCAGCACCTCCAGAGCCTCCAGCATCTCCAGCACCTTCTGGAACTCCAGGATCTCCAGCACCCCCACCCATGAATTCAACATACTGATATTTGAACATCCTGAAAACAGTGAGGAGGAGTCCACAGTGCAGGAAGTCTTCATCAGAGGACCAAACGATTCAGCTAATGAAAGGTACTTGGAGGATTTGGACCGATCAGAGTCTGTCGGCAGGTATTTGTCCAAACTTCATCTCTCTGATGATTTTGAGTCTTTTAAACAAACATACTGATACAATAGCTGCTCAGTGTGTGTACAAATATTCAACATCGTTGTGCTTTTCCAAGTGGTTGAGTGTAAAGATTGTTTATCTTCCAGTGTAAAATCTTCAAATGAACACATGTATGACTTCATCAGTTGCACCTCTGATGAAGGGGAACTTGATCAGTGGCCCCCCTCCAGGACCTCCAGCACTTCCAGCCATGAATTCAACATACTGATAATTGAACATCCTGAACACAGTGTGGAGGAACCCACAGTGCAAGAAGTCTTCATTAGAGGACCAAAGGGCTCACCTAATGAAAGGTACTTTGAGGATTTATATCATTCAGAGTCTGTCGGCAGGTATTTGTCCAAACTTCATCTCTCTGATGATTTTGAGTCTTTTAAACAAACATACTGATACAATAGCTGCTCAGTGTGTGTACAAATATTCAACATCATTGTGCTTTTTCAAGCTGTTGAGCTTAATGATTGTTTATCTTCCAGTGTAAAATCTTCAATCGAATACACGGATGACTACAACAGTCAGTTCGTTAATGAAGGGGAACTTGGTCATTGGCCCTCCTCCAGTTCCCGCAGCACCTCCAGAACCTCCAGCACCTCCAGAGCCTCCAGCATCTCCAGCACCTCCTGGAACTCCAGGATCTCCAGCACCCCCACCCATGAATTCAACATACTGATAATTGAACATCCTGAACACAGTGTGGAGGAACCCACAGTGCAAGAAGTCTTCATTAGAGGACCAAAGGGCTCACCTAATGAAAGGTACTTTGAGGATTTATACCATTCAGAGTCTGTCGGCAGGTATTTGTCCAAACTTCATCTCTCTGATGATTTTGAGTCTTTTAAACAAACATACTGATACAATAGCTGCTCAGTGTGTGTACAAATATTCAACATCATTGTGCTTTTTCAAGCTGTTGAGCTCAATGATTGTTTATCTTCCAGTGTAAAATCTTCAATCGAATACACGGATGACTACAACAGTCAGTTCGTTAATGAAGGGGAACTTGATCATTGGCCCTCCTCCAGTTCCCGCAGCACCTCCAGAATCTCCAGCACCTCCAGCACCTCCAGCACCTCCAGAGCCTCCAGCATCTCCAGCACCTCCTGGAACTCCAGGATCTCCAGCACCCCCACCCATGAATTCAACATACTGATAATTGAACATCCTGAAAACAGTGAGGAGGAGTCCACAGTGCAGGAAGTCTTCATCAGAGGACCAAACGATTCAGCTAATGAAAGGTACTTGGAGGATTTGGACCGATCAGAGTCTGTCGGCAGGTATTTGTCCAAACTTCATCTCTCTGATGATTTTGAGTCTTTTAAACAAACATACTGATACAATAGCTGCTCAGTGTGTGTACAAATATTCAATATCGTTGTGCTTTTGCAAGTTGTTGAGTGTAAAGATTGTTTATCTTCCAGCGTAAAATCTTCAAATGAACACATGTATGACTTCATCAGTTGCACCTCTGATGAAGGGGAACTTGATCAGTGGCCCCCCTCCAGGACCTCCAGCACTTCCAGCCATGAATTCAACATACTGATAATTGAACATCCTGAACACAGTGTGGAGGAACCCACAGTGCAAGAAGTCTTCATTAGAGGACCAAAGGGCTCACCTAATGAAAGGTACTTTGAGGATTTATACCATTCAGAGTCTGTCGGCAGGTATTTGTCCAAACTTCATCTCTCTGATGATTTTGAGTCTTTTAAACAAACATAGTGATACAATAGCTGCTCAGTGTGTGTACAAATATTCAACATCATTGTGCTTTTTCAAGCTGTTGAGCTTAATGATTGTTTATCTTCCAGTGTAAAATCTTCAATCGAATACACGGATGACTACAACAGTCAGTTCGTTAATGAAGGGGAACTTGATCATTGGCCCTCCTCCAGTTCCCGCAGCACCTCCAGAACCTCCAGCACCTCCAGAACCTCCAGAACCTCCAGCACCTCCAGAGCCTCCAGCATCTCCAGCACCTCCTGGAACTCCAGGATCTCCAGCACCCCCACCCATGAATTCAACATACTGATAATTGGACATCCTGAACACAGTGTGGAGGAACCCACAGTGCAAGAAGTCTTCATTAGAGGACCAAGGGGCTCACCTAATGAAAGGTACTTTGAGGATTTATACCATTCAGAGTCTGTCGGCAGGTATTTGTCCAAACTTCATCTCTCTGATGATTTTGAGTCTTTTAAACAAACATACTGATACAATAGCTGCTCAGTGTGTGTACAAATATTCAACATCATTGTGCTTTTTCAAGCTGTTGAGCTTAATGATTGTTTATCTTCCAGTGTAAAATCTTCAATCGAATACACGGATGACTACAACAGTCAGTTCGTTAATGAAGGGGAACTTGATCATTGGCCCTCCTCCAGTTCCCGCAGCACCTCCAGAACCTCCAGCACCTCCAGAGCCTCCAGCATCTCCAGCACCTCCTGGAACTCCAGGATCTCCAGCACCCCCACCCATGAATTCAACATACTGATAATTGAACATCCTGAACACAGTGTGGAGGAACCCACAGTGCAAGAAGTCTTCATTAGAGGACCAAGGGGCTCACCTAATGAAAGGTACTTTGAGGATTTATACCATTCAGAGTCTGTCGGCAGGTATTTGTCCAAACTTCATCTCTCTGATGATTTCGAGTCTTTTAAACAAACATACTGATACAATAGCTGCTCAGTGTGTGTACAAATATTCAACATCATTGTGCTTTTTCAAGCTGTTGAGCTTTATGACTGTTTATCTTCCAGTGTAAAATCTTCAATCGAATACACGGATGACTACAACAGTCAGTTCGTTTATGAAGGGGAACTTGATCATTGGCCCTCCTCCAGTTCCCGCAGCACCTCCAGAATCTCCAGCACCTCCAGCACCTCCAGAGCCTCCAGCATCTCCAGCACCTTCTGGAACTCCAGGATCTCCAGCACCCCCACCCATGAATTCAACATACTGATATTTGAACATCCTGAAAACAGTGAGGAGGAGTCCACAGTGCAGGAAGTCTTCATCAGAGGACCAAACGATTCAGCTAATGAAAGGTACTTGGAGGATTTGGACCGATCAGAGTCTGTCGGCAGGTATTTGTCCAAACTTCATCTCTCTGATGATTTTGAGTCTTTTAAACAAACATACTGATACAATAGCTGCTCAGTGTGTGTACAAATATTCAACATCGTTGTGCTTTTCCAAGTTGTTGAGTGTAAAGATTGTTTATCTTCCAGCGTAAAATCTTCAAATGAACACATATATGACTTCATCAGTTGCACCTCTGATGAAGGGGAACTTGATCAGTGGCCCCCCTCCAGGACCCAGGAGTCCACAGTGCAGGAAGTCTTCATCAGAGGACCAAACGATTCAGCTAATGAAAGGTACTTGGAGGATTTGGACCGATCAGAGTCTGTCGGCAGGTATTTGTCTAAACTTTATTGCTCTGAGGAGTTTTTGTATTTTAAGAAAAAAGTCTAACTAAACTAAAACTAACAATTTTCTTTCTTGCTTGTTAAAGATCGCCACAACAAGATGAAGAGGAGACACAGTGCAAGACCTGTGTCAGCACCTCCCCTCTGAAGGAAAAGACCCAGTCCAACAGTAACACAAGTAAGCACATCAATGACGAGACAAGCTGTTGTGAACATAATTGAAAAATGACTGTATCAGTTGATGGGCTGTTTAACCAGCATATTTTTACACAACAAACATTTTCTTTTTCAGATTTTAGACTTGGACGACGGAATTTGAGAAGAAGACAACAGAGAAAAGCCAAAAAACAAAAGACAAAGTCTTTTCAATGAAGAACCTGAGACAACACCCTCCACCCCTCCCCTATGGAGGTGCTATTGGTGAAAAAGGTTTGAGTATGGAGGTATTATTGGTGAAAAAGGTACGAGCACTTGCTAAAGTGAATTTGTAGTTGTGTTCTGTGAGTTGTGTACCTGTAAAATTGTTTTGTGTACCTGTAGAATTCTTTTCTCTCCACAAATACAACACCACACTTACACAGTCACAACTTCTTAATTACAGGAGCACAAATCATGTTTTACAAGTCACAGATTAAAAAACTGTCATGCTGATATCTTTTCTACAGGTACACAACTCACAGTACAAATTCACTTTTACAAATGCTCAGCCTCCCTGGGAAAGTCTGTTCCAGGGTACTGGAGAGGAGGATCCGGCCATTAGTCCAAGAGGAACAATGTGGTTTTCATCCTGGTCGCGGAACACTAAACCAGCTCTCTATACTCCACCGGGTGCTCGAGGGTTCATGGGAGTTCGCCCAACCAGTCCACATGTGTTTTGTGGTTCTGGAGAAGGCGTTCAACCTTGTCCCTCGGGACGTCCTGTGGGGGGTGCTCTGGGAGTATGGAGTCCGGGGTCCTTGGTTAAGGGCTGTCCGGTCCCTGTACGCCCGGAGCAGGAGTTTGGTTCGCATTGCCGGCAGTAAATCGTACCTGTTCTCAGTGCACGTTGGCCTCGGGCAGGGCTGTCCTTTGTCTCTGTTCATAACTTTTATGGACAGAATTTCTAGGCACAGCCAGGGACCGGAGGGGTTCTGGTTTGGGGACCACAGGATTTCGTCTCTGCTTTTTGCAGATGATGTGGTCCTGTTGGCTTCATCAAACCAGGACCTTCAGCGTGCACTGGCACGATTCACAGCCGAGTGTGAAGCAACTGGGATGAAGATCAGCACCTCTAAATCCAAAGTCATGGTTCTCAACCGGAAAAAGGTGGCTTGCCCCTTTCAGGTCGGTGTAGAGCCCTTGTCCCAAGTGGAGGAGTTCAAGTATCTCGGGTTCTTGTTCACGAGTGGGGGGGAGATGGAGCGTGAGATCGACAGGCGGATCAGTGCAGCGTCTGCAGTTATGCGGTCGCTGTATCGGTCCGTCGTGGTGAAGAAGAAGCTAAGCCAAAAGGCGAGGCTCTCGATTTACCGGTCGATCTTCGTTCCTACCCTCACGTATGGTCATGAGCTTTGGGTCATGACCAAAAGAACGAGATCCCGGATACAAGCGGCTGAAATGAGTTATCCTCGTAGGGTGGCTAGGCACACCCTTAGAAATAGGGTGAGGACCTCAGTCACCAGGGAGGAGCTCAGAGTAGAGCCGCTGCTCCTCCACATCCAGAGGAGCCAGTGAGGTGGCTCAGGCATCTGTTTTTGATGCTCTCCGGACGCCTCCCAAGGGAGGTGTTTTGGGCATGTACCTGCGGTTGGAGTCCTCGGGGCAGACCCAGGACACGCTGGATTGAGTATGTCTCTCGGCTGGCCTGGGAACACATTGGGGTCCCACCAGAAGAGCTGGAGGAAGAGTCTGGGGCGAGGGAAGTCTGGGTATCCCTGCTTAGACTGCTGCCTCTGGAGCCGAGTCGCTGGGCCTCCCCAAGGCTGAATCAAAATGAATGAAATATTCATTTTGATTATTTATTTTATTTTATTTATAATATAATTATAATTTTTCCCGCGGGCTCACCACCCACAGGAAGGTTCTTAATCGGTGCAATGTGATCTGGGTGACAGTGCTCAGACTGCCACCCCCACGACCCGGAAACGGATAAGCGGGAGAAGATGAAGGAATGAATGGGTGGTAGTCTGGGAGCTGAAGGATCCCCCAATAAACTTTTGAGTTTTTTCACTTTCAAATCTGTCCAACGTTGTCTCGGGTGTTCTGCATCTTGGGTCCCCCCCGGAATCATGACATTCCCTGCCCACGGTGCTGGGTATATAAATGGAGAGAGAAACAGACCCTCCAAAGATATAATTCCGTTTCAGTCTTTTTGTGTATTGAACTTTCAAAGAGATAAATGAAGTTAGGCTTACTGCCAAGTGCCAACAAGGTGTATGTCTTTGTCCATTTCAGCACTGAGCTGAGGACAGCGACACAAGACCCACACAGGTAGGCTACTGAGTCGCTGTCCTCAGTGCCGCAGAAAAGTGTTGAAATGGAGATTGTTACGTCCCCCTTGTTTTTCTGTCCCTCTCACGGGCATTTGGCACCGTTCTTTTCTTAAGTTAGTTATTTATTAAAAGATTGGGACTATAAGTGGTGTGGAGCGTATTCGGGTCTTTGATATTTCTTGGTAATTAATTATTTCCGCTCCGCCTATAAATAGGCTGGGCTTGACGCTCCCCGGGGCTCGCGCTCTCCCTCATTCATTTCTTCATCTCGTTTCCTGGGAGGCGCTGCGTTCCGTCCACGTTCTGGACGTCTGCAGGTGCAGCTAGAGGACCGAACTACCTGGTAGCCGGCTGACTGGCCGAGGTCTGAGTTGTTTGGCGTGTCTGTACTGTTTTCGCTTTTTATTTTCCCTCTGGGTCTAGTCTGGGTTTGTGTTTTTTTTTCATAGCCTGGTGTTGGTACTGGTTCGGCGCCTCTGTTCTTTACTGCTCAAAATACTTCTGCTTCTTCTGTTCTGTTAACGACTTCCACTGTGGAGAGATGACAACACACACACGCAAACACACACACACACACACACACACACACACACACACACACACACACACACACACACACACACACACACACACACACACACACACACACACACACACACACAAAGACAAGCCAGCTTCTAAACACGAGTAATGAATTTGTATCTCCAACATGTAGGAGAGGACAACTTACCCTCTTTCCCACCTCCACATTCACAACAGCACTGGTTTTGCCACCGAGCTCAGCCGCTACGATCGGCCTCTGCTCCTTCAGGAAGAGCATGAAGGCGTTAGGCGGCTTGTTAACGTAGGGCCGCTCAACATCGTGCTGATTGCCACATTTTCGTTTTCTACAGGAACCAAAAACAAATGTGAAGAGCAATCATTCAGTAAGATTTCAAACATAAATCAACATGTAATAGGATGTCTGGTTTGACCCCAACATGTGACACACACTCAGGCCTCACTGAGATGAAATAAAGGAGGTTTTCTAGTTGTGCAATGACTCAGAGCTTGAAGTAAACAAGCTGAATGTAATGATATTCATGTAGGTACAAACAGCCAGAAGCATCTTTAGAGCCAGAAGTGGACAGGTGGACTCACTTTGAACTGCAGGTGACAGGAGGAGCAGCAGGGTTGACGAGATACAGGTTCTGGGAGATTCCCACAACACACTGCGGACAAAAGAAAAGTGTTAAATGCACAAGTTCCACAAGTTGAGATACTGTTAAGATCAACACCAGGAGACACCAGGTCACTTTGATTGATTATGAGGCAACACACGTAGTGAGGTGGTATTAAAGGCTAGTTGCAGGAGGAAAGGTTGGTTTTTGTGGACTGATTAAAGGCTTAAATGCTCCCTTGTATTAAATTCAATGTAATTTGGATGAAATTACTTTTTTTAAAATGCGTTTTGTTGTACAATTAAAAGTGATGTCATTTATCAATCACAATAACCAGCCAAAGTATTTCTATGTTTTCTACGTTCAACCGTCTCAACCGTCAGTTGTGGACATTAAATTTATATTTCATCACCTGAAGAGTCCCACATTGCTCTACATCTTTCACTTCTTAACAACTGAAATCACAGCTCTAAGTTCCCGTCACTGATTGGTCCCTGAACGTCTCACCTGTCCCTGGCTCTGAGGCCCCGTCCGGATGGAGGGATGAGCCTGATGGAACGTGGGAGCAGCTGTTGGTGGAGTTGGACACTCAGACATTTGAGGCGCTGCTCCCACATTCCTCCACTCACAGTGTCCTCCAGTTGGACCATGGTCCGGCTGAGGGAGAGCGACTGCTGCAGTGGGTTCAGGCTTCTCCTCACGAGGGTGGAAGGAGACGTCTACCAGACCACCTCCTTGCTGAGAATGCAGCATGATTTAAAAACAACAGAATGTGTAAACACATACTCCGCCAGAGGATCTCCTTCTTCCTCGGGAAGCTGGATCCGGTCTGGGGTGAGATGTTCCTCCAGAAGGTTGTCCAGAACCTTGACAATGTTCATTCTAGAGATAGAAAGAACACTGAACATTAGAATGAGGTTCACAGTCACTTTAAAGCCAAACATGTTACAAGAATAATGATATAAACACCGGCACTACTAGTTCTTAACATCAGAAATGACTGAATTTATGATTTCACAGCAGTTTATATAAACACAACTGAAAATACTTCTAATGAACATCAACCACAAGTCAATAGCTGGAGCAACATCTAATGCTACAGGATGATTCAATGGAAGATAAATGTTTAAAATATACTGAAATGCAACAAATTGAACTCTGTCTAAAGCTGATGAGTGAAAACACAGTGTGACATGTCACTTTTCTCACTCTACTAGGTACAACTAGATTGTTTTTGGAGTTTTAGTATTGTTACTGTGTTAAATAGTGTGTGTCTCTGGTCTCTGGTCTCCACAGTAAATGTGTCAAAAGCATTGGTTCTCTGTAACTGCGAAGCCAAACTTATTTGGGGGAAAATTATACTTTGAATTATTTATTTTTCTGCCATTTTAATGTTTGCTTAAAAAATGTAACCAAATTAAAAAAGAATAATTAAAATTTCCCAGAGTTTGTAGATATATATGTATATATTGATAATTATATTAATTGTATTAATCGATAATTATATTATTATATTAATTAATTAATTAATTATATCGATTTTAAAATTATTAGGTCCCATTTGTTGGACCGCACTGTCACGTTGAGCGAGCAGCGGGCTGGTGTTTCGGATTAACTGGTTTCCGTGTTAACTGGCGACCGACATCAGATATTCCAAACCCGACAGAAATTCGTAGCTGTCCTGGCCAGCGCCGTTTAACCGCATTTACAATAAAGTTTAGAAGTGAGTCTCATTTTAACATCTGCAGTTACGAGCAGCAGCAACTAACACAGGTCAGTTACCAGTTAACAAGGACGCCAGTTAATCCGAAACACCGGCGACAGGCGTGACGGAATGATTTCCAGCTCCACTTTATTCCTGTCAATGAGCACACAATTATTAATCCCAGTGGAAAAAGAAAAGAAAAAGAAAATGGAGGAAGGACAGTCAAAGGATAAAGGTAAGACAGTTGTTGGTGATGTTGGCTGGACAGGAGGAGGTTTAACACGGAGTTTTAACCTATGTGTTTATTTGTCCTGCTTGCCTTGGATCCATGTTGCTGGATGGTTGGATTGGTTTGCTTTATGGAAGTTGGCTGATTGAAAATGAATATGTCACATAAATGTACAGCGTGCGGCCATGGGAGCGACTGACTGACTGCCTGGGGTGTTGTTGATGTTCTGCCATTGTTCACTGGAAATTGTCTCTCAGTAATTTGACTCTTAACATTACTTTATCAATATTTAGCAGTACTGTAACAATTGTAGTGTGTATTATATAGGTCTGTTATTACACTTTTGAAGTGTAAAGGTTTATTTTGAAGTGAATGTTAACTATTTGGCCTATTGATGTCTATTTTATACTATTGTGGCAGTGGATCATTTATCTTAGTTTTATTACTTTAACTTGTACAATATGTAGATTAATGCAGAATCTGCTTAAAAACTAAAATTTTATAATCATTTACATGCTTTAAAGGCAACACCGGACATCACAATGTTTAAGATAAAAGCAGGTTAAGTTGAATTTTCTGTATTACTGCAACATCACTGCAGTTATGGAATAGGAATATGTGCTTATGACCATTTTTGCTTGAAAACCTAAAGTGCTTTGTCTTTACAGGAGCAATTCTAAAATATTTTGGAGCTCCGGCATTCAGCCAGAGGGATCTTTCCAGCTTCAGGGACCATCCCATTCTTCAGGACCTTCTCCTGACCAGGAAGCAGTAGGACCATCTTCATCTGCACATTTATATGGTCAGTTGCCTGTTTTGGTAAACCAGCAGGAGGTAAAATAAAATAGAAAATAAAATAAAAACTAGCCACCCTTACCTTCTGATGACATAACGACTCTAGATCTTCCCACTATCATCAACAATAAACATTTGGAGGAATTGTAACCCAGTCTGTGGTTTGATGGCCCTCCAGAAACGTGGTCCAAAGCCACAACGTGGAAATACAATGAGTTTGTCTCCTGATCCCGAAACAAACGCTGAAGATCTTCTTCACCAGGCAAAAAATGAAGGACTTCAATAAAGACCTTGATGAAGGACCCTTTATCCTTCTGTATCCAGATGGATCAGAAGTGATGAATATACCTGGGACTGAAAGACGATTTACTCTAAGAGAACATAAGGCAGAAACAGGAAGAGCATATCAGCATATCAACATTTTCATCAGCTGAAAGAACGACTTAGAAGACGGTGTGTTGTGAGATTTTACTTCTCTTTTGCTCAACCTTTTTGATAGATAATGTGTGTGCAAACACTACAGCGTGCAAAGCTGTTCTGACTTTGTTTGGGTATATGTTGGTGTTGCTCAAGCATTTTATTACTGTTATACTTTTCAGATTACTTTTTTTCAATGAGACAAACCTTAAGTTAATGCATTGTGTTAAAGCAGCGTCCTGCTAAGCACTTTTTCCTGGATTTTTTTAATTTTTTGTTTAATGTATGTATGTTGTATGTGTTTTGTATTTTGCAGCTGGCCAATTGTCAGACAGTTCTGACTGTGAGGTCGTGGTAAGAATACCAACTGAGTTTGAAAAAAGCTGACACACTGGTGAGTGCAATTATATTTCATTATTAATTTCTTTAATGACCATTTTCCGGGGTATTAACATTTTTAGCTGAATGCTGACACTTCCTTTATCAATTTCATACTGGAAGCCCTTTAGCATTTAATAAACTGTGCAGCCATCCTGGGTTTCGGATCCAATCTTTTACGACTGGTATTATACTCAACAACTTTGGTCCATAGTACGCTGGGACCGGCTCCAGCTCCCCTCAACCCTGAACAGGATAAGCAGCGTAGAAAATGGATGGATAAACTTTTGTATTTCAGTATGATATAATGTTTTTTGATTGATTTTTCTCCTGTTTTACTGCAGCCTTTTGAACCTCAGCATACAAGCAGTCCTGTGCCACAAATACCACAGACGGTGTAAGCATGTTTTTGTGTTTTCTGTGGAGGTTTATGTCATTTGGACTATGAATCTGTTTGGGTCGGGCTTACTTGTTTGCACAAAAATAAAAAATTGAAAAAGCCCTATATTGGTATTAATGTCCTCTCAGGGATGATTTTGAGGGGAGATCAGCAAATACTGATGTTCAACAGGTAACAAATAATAGTTAAGCCAAATATATTTTCTATATGTATTGTACTGTGCCGATGCCGATTGAATACAACTCACGTCAATTATTTATTTATTTATTTCTATATTTATTTAGGCTATATTCAATTATTAATTTATTTCGGCTATTTATTTATTAAAGAGAGAGACGTAAACAAAAAGATCCCAATTGGGGGGGAAACCGCCCAATCTGGCAACACTGTTTGGGATACGGAATTCACTGTCATTGTCATGATCTACTTTCTCATTATTTTAATGACAAATCAATAATTATACAGGCAGTTTGACTTATCAAACATCTTGTGACCTGTCTCTTTCAACTGATTCTGGGTGTCTTAGATGTCCATAATTTTATTTTCATGTGCCATTGGTCGACAAGTTCTGGCTGTCAAATAGACGTCCAGATTACGCCTGGACAGACGGACGTGTCTTGGACGTGTCTTGGACGTGTCTTGGACGTCTATGGACGTTGCTTGCTCAGTGGGCAGAGGAGATATGAGCCGAATATGTGCTTACATCCCTTCTCAAGTCCAGGACATTATCTATCAGCGTCTTACAGATTATTGTAAGCTCATGTTTCTATTTTGATGACAGCTCTTCTTTAGTGATCAAACTCCTAAAACTACTCATTTTTTAGTGACAATATGTAACCGAACTATTCCTGAACTTGACTTTGGAAAGCACAGCTCCGTCATATCAGTCCATCCAGAAAGGACCATGTGGACTTCAACAGAGCAGGTAAAGTAAAGTATTGCTTGTCTCCTGAATGTGGTAGTGTCCCGTGTTGTTTTGTCTGTAGGATTATTGAACTGTTGAACATTTCAGATGTTTCATGAGGACTGTTTCACTAGTTCAGGTTACTAACTCGGGATAAGTGAATCAAGCTATGTAGCCAGCTTGAGCTCAGTTAGTCTCAGGTGTTGCTGACCTTCATAAGGTTTGAAAATGTATGTGTCATTATCTCATCATGTATTAATTTAATTTCATTGCACACTAGTTTTCCAGCCTTTCAGTAAATACTTTTGTAAACAAGGTAGGGCATCCTTTCTACTCAGTTGAAGTCAGCAACAAAAGGTAATAAAGAAGATAATCCCTGATATGTCAGTTTCTTTCTCTGTGGTGAGAGCTGTGGTGTTACGGTGGCTCAGCAGTTTGCAACCAAAATAGAGCAGAATGAGATAGTAGGGGACACGCCAAGTGGCTTCACCTCAAGCCAGCTTCACATGTCCGTCTGCAGCATTAATATTTGTCTTCCCTCCTTGATGGACCAACTTCTCCTGGGTGAGCTCTTTGACAAAGTCCCAGGAAAGTCCCAGCTGACATCCAGTTTGTAATAATAATCAGTGTCATTGTCAAGTCTGTTTAATTGTTGTGCTGCTCTTGACTTGAAAAGAGTTTCTCTTCACCGGATGTTTTAAACTGGACTTTACTCCAAGAACCAAACCTTCAAATTCCTTTTTTCTTTATTGAAACAGCAGGTGAAAGTTCTTCAGGTAAAAACCAGCTGTTCATGCAGGTTTGCGAGCCACAGAACCGTCACCATCAAGAGAAGAACAAGTGTTTTGCTGCGAGGTGAGCTCTGCCTTTGAGTTCCTGCACACCTGACAGGCACACATCTTATACCTGGCCTTTCAGAGCGCTGAGCCGCCAGTTAATTTGTTTCACCTGATCCTTGTTGACGGTGGAGAGAGAGGCAGAAGCAGCTCACAGGCAGTTTGACAGAACAATCACTGCAAATGTCGGGGCTTTCACTATTGTGTTACCCCATTAGGTCATAGATAACAAGCATTTATTTAAATAAACATCTTAGAGATTGTTCTGTTATTACAGTTAATCACCAATTTTGTGAAGACTTAACTAACCGGTGTTAACTTGTGGTTAGTTGACTGTGCAACCACAAACAGGAAGGACCTGGAGGATTTTCCACAGGGAGGGGGTGAGGATGAGGACCGACCATGGCCAGTCTCTCACCAGGTGGAGAGGCAAGGTGTGTTAGTGTGTTCCTGCCATTTGTAACATTAAAAACATATTAAACACTTTATTATGTACTCCATTGTAGTCATGTCTGTCTTTCTCAATCTGTGAAAATGAAGAAGGAAAAGAATCAGCTTCCTTAACTTTGCTTCATCATGTCGGTAAGTCTGCACATTTAAACTCATTTTGGATGTTTCTTTCTCTCCTTTCTTTAATCCTTCATATTTGTATATTTCTCCAGACGTTGTATTGCAAATTATATTTATTTTATTAAATTTTTTACAGGCACTCCTCACCGGTGACTGAGGAAACCAACCAAATGCTGCTGTCAACTACTCGCTGTTAAATCTTTCTTTCTCCCCTTCGTTTCCTTCTCCACGTAAACTGTTGTTGTTCACATGCAAAATACTTGTTCTCAAGCTAAACTGTTCTGTTACACTGTTCTAGGTGGTATTTTAAATCAGCGTCTGAGGTTATGTTCCAAGTTCAGTAAAGCCTGTCACTGATTGTATTGAAGACAGTGTCTTCCAAATGTGGTAATGCAATACTTTGTCATTTTTGTACTACAAATGTTCTCTGTGTTACCGATCTTACAAAGTCTGCTGTATAAATGAGCACTTTGTAATAAACTATAACAATGTCTATATTCTCTTGTGTTCTATACCAGGGCTCTCAGACTTATTACAGGTCTGCATCTGAGTTTTATTCGAGGTCAGAGGTTAGGACAGATTGGCTTTAACGAAACAATTTTGTAATGAATGTGTCTTTTCATTGAGCCGACATGCAAAGAAACCCTATGTTGATGATAGAAACTGAGGCAAACGCAGCTGAGACAGTTTGTTATTAAGTGAAATTAGTTATCAATTGAATAAGTTTAAAGTGAGAGCTCTGTACTGTTGGTTCTGGGAAACGGTGTTGGAGTGAGAGCTCAGCTCTGAGTTCTGGTTCTTGGTTCCTGAAAACTGTGTCAGAGTGAGCGTTCGTTGTTCTGTCCACTCTATAATCTCCTCCTCCGAGTCCTCCACTCACTTTTCCTGCTACTTTTCTTCAGGTGAGCTCAAACACATGAACATTGATTAGGTCTGGGTATTTGATAAGCCCTGCATACTTTGTTTTTAAATTTGTGAGGATTTATACGAATGCAAATATAGCAGAACCCACAGTTCTCCTACTGTCACGTGCTGGAATCCAAATACGGTAATATACTGTCAAATAATTCACAGTGGATATGCTGTAAAATTACAATAACCCAGTTATCCTACCGTCATGCACTGTAATCCAAAAACAGTATTATACTGCTAAATAAATTACAGTCGATGCGCTGTAAAATAACGACAACCCAGTTATCCTACCGTCAGGTACTGTCATTCAAAAAACAGTATTATACTGTTAAATAAGTTCCAGTAGATGCGCTGTAAAATAACCACAACTGCCACCGTTATTTTACGGTCAGATACTGTAAGTCAAAATAAGGTAATATACTGTTGAAATAAACAGGAGTTGTATCATAAAATAACAGTAAAATACGGGCGTCCCTGCTGCCAGAATTTTACTGTTATTTTACAGTGAAATTTGTTACAGCGCACTGTTAAATGTTGGCAGCGGTCCGTAGGTGCATTAAGTTTAACATCAAGATAACACCCAGTGAAAGTTAACAGAGTTTCGAACAAGAAGATAACAGTGCTGTTAAAGTTAACGGTTGGTTAAATGTATTTAACGGCTGGTTAAACGAGAACCCAGTTTTGAACAACCGGGCCAAGGTCTACATATACATACACTAGAATGTCCAAAGTATTTTCTGGTGTCTGGAGGGACCGATCACGCTTCTATGGCTGGCAGTCTGATGGACAGTCTGGGTTTGATGGTTGCCAGGAGAACAGTACTTCTCTGGCTGCATTGTACCAGGTGTAAAGTCTGCCTTCAGTGATCTCGTCCATTCATTTGTAAAACATGTTTCCATCAGGAAGAAGCAGAATGAACGCGTGAAGCCCAGTTCATCCCAAATCAAGTCAAAGCAGAAGCAAATGGTTGTTAAGAGCATTTTATTTACACAATCATTCAAACTATTCACTTTTACGATCTTGACCATTAAAGCAAGTTCAGCATTCACAATACTAAACAGATACTAGGACAAATGATGAAATGATGTCCCGTACACAACAGTGCTGAAAGAAAATGATGTTTTCAACCTTTTGAAGGCTCTAGAAACAGCCCAAACAGTCCCTGAGGTGTTCATTAATAAAGACAGCAGACCCACAGGACAGTCTGAAAACAGCTGTGAACAGTTCCTCTGAGGCGTCTTTCCCCATTCACTCACATTCAAACCAACCCGGGCTGCCGCCTTCCATTTGCATACACAGTACACAGATATGACCTCTAAAAGCGCGTTTCCACCACACAAAAAGTGCAGGAATGGACTGGTATAGTCCGTTACGGTTCGGGTTTCCAACGCAAAAATTTGCAGGAATTGTCTTGAGCAACAGTTTTAATGTTCTCATTACCACCCTCTCCTCCAACTGAAAAATCCTTTTAATTCTTATGGAGTACCACGGTAGTAAATGACATGTTTCCCTGCATTTCTTCAAACATTGCAAAATGCATCATTTCATACTGTAACGGCAGAGAGACTTTAAAAAGCCATTTTAATGGAAGTCAATGGAACATTTCTGGTCAAGAAGAGACAACAATACAGCAGCAAAGCCCCCTAATCCTACTATTTCATGGAAAAATGAATTCCTCTGTTTTTTTCAGGCGGATAACAAAAACTATGATTATCTGTCATTTAAAAGTTAAAATCCTGAAAACCTAAAGTGATTTTTAATCAGTGACAGTAATGCTGTATAGCCCGGGGAAATGTAGGAAACCTTTACCACTTTGAAAATGTGGATACTGCGCAACTTTACCACGAAAAGGACAAGAGGGGTAAATTTTAGAAGGATTGAGTAAAATTATTTATGGTGTTATTGACACTGAAAGTTTGCGATTTCAGTTAAAACACCAGGAGTGATGTTCTTAACTTCATGTGGCTGAGATTTTGTCTGGGATCGTACCTCTAAAGGAGCAGCTGCAGGTTTCACTGGCTTCACCGTCTCTTCAGCAGTCTTCTCTGGTGTCACCTTGCCTGCTACACCAAAAGGATGATGAAAGTTAAAAAGCTGCAGACCAAGTCAGAGTGACAGTTCTTTGAGTAGACGGCCTCTGCACAGTGAGACTTACTTTGTTTACTTTGGCCTGGCAGCTTCTGGAGACGCAGTGACAGCGGCCTCTTGATCGATTCCTCCTTGGAGTCGGAGCTCTTCTTGACGTCGGCCTCTGCAGCCTGCTGGACCTGCAGTCTTGCTGCCTTCTCTCTGCGGATCTCCTGCAGGGTCTTGACTCTGACCCTCCCCACGTCTGGGGTCTCCTGAGGAGGTGCTGCTGCGTCCGATGGCTCCTGGCTCTCCACGGTGCCTTTAGCCTTCTTTGGGCTGGGGCTCTGGTTCAGTTCCTCCTCCTGCCTCTTCCTCTTGGCCAGGAGAGTTTCAGAGACGGTTTTGACGTTCTTGATGGTCGAATGTTTGATGGTGACGGACCGTTTCATCGTTTTCAATACTGAAGACAGAAGAAAAGAGCATGAGATCATCATGCGGCATGGCTCGGTTGGTAGAGCGGTCGTCTCCCAATCAGAAAGTTGCAGGTTCGATTCTCATCTCTGCCTGCCCTTGGGCAAGACACTGAACCCCGAACTGCCTGTGTGAATGCAGTGTGAGAGTGAGTGGGTGGTGGTGGCCGGAGGGGGCGATGGTGCAAAATGGCAGTCAGTCTGCCCCAGGGCAGCTGTGGCTACCGACGTAGTTTACCACCATGGAGTGAATGAATGATGCAATGTAAAGCATCTTTGAGTTCCAAGAAAAGTGCGATATAAAACCAATTCATTATTATTAATGCATTATGAGTTCTGAGTTAAAGCCTGCAGAGTTTGTCCCCATACTCACCTTTCTGAGGAGGCTCTGACGGGAGATCCATTTCCACCACTCCACCCAGTCGCTGTGCCAGACTCCTCTTCAGGGGAAGACCTTCTCTCTTCACATCTAAAGCAAAGACAAATCATGAGCATCTCATTTCTTCTCCGTTATCACAACAGGGAGCAGTGGAATCAGATCTGGAATAAGACTGTCATGTTACCAGTGGTGAGAATTTTCCCTCCGAGTCTTGCAGCAACGTTTCCCCTTGGTCTCCCGGCTTCTTCAAACAACAGTGATGGGACTGTGTTCAGAGACAGAACGAGGTTTAAATGACTTCAACAAGATCAGGGGTGTCCAATCAGCAGTCTGCGGGCCAGAACCGGCCCATCAGAGGGTCCACTCAGACCCCAGGATACAAACATGAACTTGATTTTTTATCATAAAAATGTATTCACCATTATGAAAACTTCAGACACAACTACTAAACAATTATTTTCTTTAAGAGTCATAGGTGCAAGATTAGGAATAAATGCTACATTCAAAATAAGCTAAACATGTTCATTAAAAAAATTACTTTTTGAAAACTTAAAGCAGTAAACAGAAAACAATAAAGAGGGGCTGAAGATCTCAGCTTTAAATGACATTCGATCTCAATGAATGGATGAATAGCTAGAATCTGAGAGGGATAATTCACACTGGTTCATGAAAGTTTTTTTGTTTTTTTACCATCTCTGGAGTTGATGAGGGCTGGCCGGAATGACGACTGGAGGTTTTCTTTCTCTCCGTTGGCCGACGCCTCTGGGCTCTGGATGGGATAACCAGCTCTCCTCATGCTGGCTGTAGGTTTTCCAATGAATGAAGCCTGAGCTTGACGCTCTATCGATTCCCTTCTTCTTAATCCACAGAGAAACAATCCACAGGACCACTCGTAAAGTGTAACAGTTTACAGTTTACGAACAAAAAAAGGTGGTACAGAAAAGATGTCCAAAGGTGTATAAAGTTATAAAAGTATTCCGTTAAATCCAAGCAACAATGATCAATGATAAGAAAAGAAGAGAGAAAAAGAGGGAGAGGTCAAAAAACCGTGTGGCTCCACTCTCAGACTGCCTGACTCACTGTCCCAGGTAACCCCCCCAAACTCCCCCCTCCCGCCAGCATCAATTAAGCAATTAAAGGTACACAGCTACCTGAAAACATCAAACAGTTACCCATTTCCAAACAGTGCAAAACATGACATAAAGTACATTTTTAGCCATCTAAATTAAGCCCAAATACTAAATCATTAACTTATTACAATATTGCACATGTGAACTGCCAATACTTTTAAATGATCCTCCTAATTCCTTCCAAATCAATTAACTGAAATTACTACTGTTTTGGATTAACTTAAATTGTAATTTACCCTTTTTAATGAACATCAATAAATTGCATTTAGGCTCCTACACTGGCCTTCAGGGCTCTCCGCAGCCGGATCTCCTCCCAGGTGCTCGCTCCAATGTTCAGGGAATCATCTGCACACATACAATCATTATTCGGAGGTCCCACACAGAACTGAGAACTGATCTGGAACAGAAGTTTCATGAGCATTGCGAGTCCGAGGAACATCCTGCAGGAAAAGGGAGACGAAGGAGCTCACCATCCTCATCCTCATCATTGTCTGCAGGGTTGATCACTGGAGGCTGGGTGGAGCTGGGCACAAGCTCCTGGGTTTCTGTCTTGTAGCGCGGCTTTTGATGAAGGAAGGCACAGTGTGGTTTCTGACACCCGGCCGGCTGTTTCTCCCAGTAACATGGGATCTCCTTCCGATTTTTCTGTTGGAAACAGGGGAGACGGACACATTGCTCTCAAATGGATGCGAGTCAAGACCATATGTAAAAAGTGAAAAGGATGAAATAACCTCTACTCTATGTCTGACTGATGTTTGTATCCAAATTATATCCAAAAAGCTTACTGGGCTCTCCATGTGGCGAAACTTGCACACAGCTCTGAAGCAGCGTCCCTCTCGCCAGAGGCCGCAGACTGTCTCGTTTCCCATTGCGGCCTCACAGTGTCTGAATGGACACTCATCTCCCTGCATGATAAACCACAGTTAAGATTCCCTTCGGCTCACTGTCCGACCGCTGAGTGTTGGTGAACAGGAAGCTGTCTCACTTTAGTGCAGGTAGAATAGTAGAAGAAGTAGCAGTCTTCTCCGTGGCCGGTCATAGTACTGCTGGTGTACGTCTTTAGTGGCGCCGTGAAGAAGTTCTGGACCTTAAACCCAGCAGTTGATTTTCTTCAGGACTCCCTGGTGACAGAAAACAATTGTACATGTAATACCAAGAAAACTCAGAGTACTTCTCATTGCTTCTTCTTTTTTTTTTTCAGTGGCGGGGCTATTAATTCACATTTATTTCTGGAGTGGACAAGAACCGCCAGACAATAAAGGGGGTTGTGATTGGAGCCGATATTCAGGCTTCAAGGGATTTTCAGCAGGTGATAACCAGTGCTGTGGAGAATAAAAAAGAAGGCCAAGGAGATTCTTTTAAACCTACAACAAATCTCAAGGGACTCAAAATGAATATACTGGATAAAATCCCCTGATGTTATATGGTGCAGACTTAAAAGACAATCTTGTAGTCTATCTTCTCTGGAGGCTCTACTTACATCTTCTCTCCCACTCAACCCCTCTGGCTTTACCAAAGGTTTAGTTGTAAGATCTACTCTTTAATTCTGGTATCAATTTAGATGTCACTTTAAATGTTTGTCAAATTCCACCCCTCATGTAGAGATGCCACTTTTAGGCAATAAACAATAAAGGAATTAAATGCTTTCAAGATCTTTACAAGAATCCTACCTTTTACAGCTGTACAGATCTTTCTAGAGACTTTGAACTGTCAGCAACTCATCGGTTTTAAGTATTACAATGTGCTGCTTCCAATCTCCTGAATTTTCATTTAATGCCTTCAAAACAACCATGGGAGGATTTCTTACAGCTAAATTCCAGACAGAAGTCACTAGTCACAAAGATCTTTTGTCATTTGTTATCAATGGAGGAAGATTCCAGAACAAGATTCTGAGAATCCTGGGAGCGAGAGCTGGGTATAACCTTTACAGAGCAAGGTTGGCCAAGGGCTGTCAAAGTAACTGATAAGAGCAACCCTCTGTGCTCGACTGGGGCTTAAACGATATAAAGTCCTAAATAGGCTTCACTTTTCTAAAACTAGGCTTTCTGAAATCTTCTCTCCAGTAGAAGATTGGTGTGACAGATTTATCACCATGCAATTTAAGCCACATGTTTTATCAGTGTTCAAAGCTAGAAAACTTGTGGCAGAATTATTTTGAAATCATTCAATCGTTATTTAAATAAAAAAAATGAAGGGTGGCAGTATCTATATATTTCTCTGTAACTATTTCTATCACTGTGTTGGATGAACTTGTCATGATTCTACAATGTGAAGAAGGTGAAAATGTTAACAGTGATCAGTTGTAAAACGTGTTCTCTTCAAAAAACAAATTAAACGCAGAAAAGCACTTTCAAACAAAAGCTAATAATTCACAAACAAATGTTAATAATTGCCTTGGTGAAAATCACCCATCGTTAGTGTTCTCGGGTTAAAAAGTACGAACCTTGTTGCTTTTGCAATGTTGTCTTTGGAGTTATCACAAAAGCCGCACAGTTGAGATATTTTTGTGAGAAATAGTCACAAACAATAAAAAGCAGATCCAACATGTAGAGTTTATGTGAACCTGCTGTTAGTGTGCTGTTGATGTGACGCTGTATATATGCTTCTTTTAACGTCAAAGACAAAGTCCAGGATGTCATCAACCTCTGATGTTGGGGCCTTTGCCCGTCTTGAGATATGCAAATTAAGCCACACACTGTGACGTCACGTGCACAATTCAAGTTTCAATTCTGTCAGGTTCAACCTCTGGACATTTATTAAATCTGCAAGAAAGAACACACACCGAGTCAAGTTATGGTCTTACTCGCGAGGAGAACGGACAGACAGTGTTTCAGTTACAAACTCCAACCCGCTCTGAAAACTCTCTGCATCTCCTCTCTTTTTATTATCTCGTTCCGAGGTCACAGTGGATAAATATAAGTCACACAGTACTTCTGCAATTCATGAGAAAGACTGTTGGTACAGTGAATGTGATAACTTTACGTAGAATTATTCCAACAAATTCAATTAAACTTTATTCATATAGCACCAAATACAACACAGTTATTTCTAGGTGCTTTTAACAGAGAAAAGAGAAAAACCCAACAAATACACATGAGCAAGCAGATTTATTTGCGACTGTGGAAAGAAAAACTCCCTCGAACAGGAAGAAACCTGCAGAAAACTGCAGAAACCAGACTCAGAGGTGGAGGCTTTCTGCTGATCGGTTGGGGTGAGAGGATAGAGGAGAGGAAAGGATAGAATAGACAGAGAGATAGATTGGGGGAGAGGATAGAGGAGAGGAAAGGAGAGGATAGACAGAGAGATAGATAGATTGGGGGAGAGGAGAGGAAAGGAGAGGATAGACAGAGAGATAGATTGGGGGAGAGGATAGAGGAGAGGAAAGGATAGAATAGACAGAGAGATAGATTGGGGGAGAGGATAGAGGAGAGGAAAGGAGAGGATAGACAGAGAGATAGATAGATTGGGGGGGATACAAACCTTGGTTTGGGTAGTCGGAGAGAAACAGACCCTGGTTAGTGTAGAGAGAGAGGTAGAGAGAGGTAGAGAGAGGTAGAGAGAGAGTGTTTTGAAGCAGCCCTCACTGTAGCTTTAGTAAATAGAAAAGTCTTGAGTCAGCCTCCATTCTACGTACGTTTAGAAAACCTGGGAACCTCCAGTAAGCCAGCACTCTGAGAACCAAGTGTTCTTCTAGGACTAACAGTTCTTTAAGATATGATGGAGCCTGGTTGTTAAGAGCTTTCTAAGTTAGAAGGAGGATTTTAAATTATATTCTAGATTTAACAGGGAGCCGATGAAGAGAAGCTGATATTGATGTGATCTCTGATGCTGGTTCTTGTCAGGACTCTGGCTGATACTAGAACAGAATTGTGTGAATGCTGGAAGAAATCGCACAACTACTTTTCAGTCTTCTGTGTGTTGTTTTTTTTTGCTTCACTTCTCCCACAGTTTTTGTCTGGTTTTGACCATTCTAGTATCAAAACATGCGAGAGTGCATTTCTGCATAACTTTAAGTTATGGAAACAAGATGAAAGTGGTTAAAGTTCCACAGTAATGCTTAAATATAGATGTTACCTGCTGGATTATTTGTAATGTTTCAGCTAACTGAATGACATCCACCTCGGATGGTTCATTATTGTCAAAAATAAATCCTCTGCTATTCTGATACATCTTTGTGTGTCCTGATGATCTTCCTATCCCGACCATTCTCAAGGATGAAATCACAAAGTTTGGAGTTAATACTCTAAAAGAATATTTCCAACGCCAACAGACTTGGTCTCAAGTGTGAAAACATAACACAAGACAAAGAGATGTGATGAACAGGATTTTTACCAAAACAACAAATCTGGCCAAAATAAATATGTAAAAATTTGTAAAGAATTTGTTTCAGGGAGCTGGACTGGCTCCGCCCCACATGCCCATCTTAGGAAGAGGAGGAAGTGCTTCCTCTCCTTATGCCATGCGCTATTGTTTACATTCTATCTGTCCCTACGTTACGGAGAAACGCTGTTCAACCAAAGCAATATGAAAACACTCCTTGGTGAAGTGCTGGGAGCGACATATAAAACTTTGGGAAGTCTTGTTGGTCAATTCCCATTAAAACTAAAATGAATCCAGTGGGTCCTCACAGGCTCAGACGAAGGCAGTAAAAATGGACTCCTCTGCTCGTTGATACAAATAATAACGGTACATCTGGCGTGTTTTGCTCGTATCTTCCCTGGTATCTTCGCTCCCACTGCAGGTGTTTACTGCCTTCCGAGGTGATAAAAACAGAGTGCACGCGGAGCGGGCCTCTTGTGGGCGGGTCAAAGGGAGGGTCTACCTGGATTGGGGTTGACTAAACAACCCTGGTGACGCTACACAGGGTTCGCTTTCCCACTTGCTCGTTGGAGCGCACACTTTAGAAACAATTGAACAAGCCTAAGAAAGAGACGGCAGAATTTCTTCACTTCTGGAGCGTCATTCCCAGGTATGGGGACGCATGTTACTGTAGGAAAACCATTAGAAAGAGAATTTTGCATGATACGTCCCCTTTAAATCATAATTACCATGGAACTTGGTACACAATATAAATGAAAAGCATTACAAAAAGGTCCTTGCTAATACAAAACAAGAATGCTGCTGGAAAATGGGGAAATACACTCTTAACCCACTTTAACTCAAAATCAAATAATTTCACTGTCCCTTGAATTATCAGGTACAACATTCAGTGTTGACAAACACTTTGATAGTGAACTTGGAACATTTTAAACTAACAAACAAAAAGTTTTTCCTCATGTGAGCAAAGAAGTCTCAACGAGAAAGAAGTGTGTGAAGTGCCTGAACCTTGCAGATAGTCTGTTCCCATCAAGTTCTGGGACTATTTTCTACAGAGCTTCTAACGTGTATTTCAGATCTTGGGGGTAACTCAGGTTCAGAGAAAACACAAAGGCAAGCAAAATGGCCAATGCAAAAGGCACATTCTGCAACTCTCTGAGTACCGTCATCCCCTCCAGAATGAGCCCAACATCCTCGGGGGCGTCACTGGGCTCTGGGCCATCGTACATAGACATAGATGCCACAGACAGTCTCCACCATGGCTGCATGACTGTTTTCATCATCCGACTGTGACAAAACAAATCAAAACATTGTATTAAAGGGTGTTCATTACATCCATTACACGCATTTTTTGTTAGAACCTTTCTGCAGACTTTTTAAACATTACTGTAAAACAGCTGAACTAAGCATACTGTATAGTTCCCAAGAGAAGAGCACCTCCCTTTTCCAAAAATGTGTATTTTGTCTAAAGAGACTCTGTGTGAGAAAGAATCAGTGGTGGATTGATGTGACAAATTACACAAGATTTCTTTTTTATAGGTTTTGAACAATAAATGTTTGTAAAATGTCAATCTATACTGTTAATTCTGTTTAAATGTATCTGCTAAGTGAGTATGTTCATAAACAATAATTTACACACATACACACGCACACACACACACACACACACACACACACACACACACACACACACACACACACACACACACACACACACAACATATTGCAATATATATTGTTACCGCACATGCTTCAAATTATATCACGATATAGATTTAGGCCCTGTTGCCCAGCCTAAACAGTATTTAAATGATCAAAACAAATTCTGAGCAGCTGATTCTACATTACAAACGTCTCTGAAAGCCTCTTATCAATTTTAAAGCTGTGAGCCCACAAGGAATCTGTATTGGTAGTTTTCTTACTAAAGATTAAGGTAAATTAACATACCTTGTATTCCTTCACGAGCCTCTGTGGGTCTTCATTGACGTAGGCAGACAGTCCCTTAAGGATGCATTCTCGTCTGGCATCGATCCCATCGTTCTGCAGATTAGAGAATAAAAACAAACGTTCCAGGTGATGTCTTTATCCTTTCGTCGCTGATGCAGCCAGACAGGAGACTTGCAGGTGGACAGCAGAAGACGGCAGCAGTAACCATTGGCTGTAATAATAATGACAGATGAATGATATTAATCTGCTTGTTGTATAGCCTTTAATTCTATTTGTTTCCTTCACCCATCACTACGTTGTTTTGTATGTTGATGCATGTCAAGGCCTGCAACATGGAATTACCCTTAAAATAATTACAGGCATTAATACATTTATTCTTATCAATTATAGTCATATCTTTTATTAATGTTGCAGCTATCGTTTATTTCAGTAACCGAGTATTCTAATGATTATTCTGGCAATTGATAGAGTAATCGGATCATGAAAACTACTTTGATTTCATGAAAGTACTTCAACTTAGTTTAACAGTAATAGATGACAGAGAAAATACTAAAAGTCAGTTGAACAATCAATTCAATTCCTCTTAAAATAAACATCGGTACTGGCAGACTATGGAGCGAGATCCAGGCCAAAAAGTTTATTCATTTGAAAAAATGTGATTGAAAAAGTTTTTATTTCAAACTGAATGTTCAATTTTTGATCTTGAATTTTGAAAAATAAAAACACTGTATCCAAAATAAAACAAAACTGTATGAAAAGTTTTTTCAACTTAAATATAATTTTGATTCAGTTGTGGAATTATTTTGAGAAAATAATTTATTTTCATTTTTCACTCTTAAATACATTTTTCAGATTTTAGGTGTTATGTTTCCAGTTGCAGATTTAATGTTTTCAAATTAGGATAAAAAAATGTTCCCATTCAAATCAGGTTTGGGATTTTCTTGATACATTCAAAACTTTCTTTCTCTTCATATTGTTTCAGGTTCAAACCTTTGGCCCCGTTCTGGGGTGGGGGTGGCTTTGACTGAGAAGGTTTGGGATTGTGAGTGACAGCGTTGCTAAAACCGTCCCTGATTATGCCGTCAGGAAAAGTGGGAATTTGGAAGATTTAACTCTAAACTCTCCTTACACTGATTTCACCTGATCGCTGTAAATGAAGTTAAGCTGAAGACATAAATCACCTTTACAGGCTGTTTTGGACAATTCTTAGCAATAATTCCACTATCAGCGGTGAATTAAAATATTATTTTCATTCACTTATTTTTGTTTAGGATACAGTGTTTTTATTTGATTGAAATTCATGATCAAACCTTGAACATTCAGTTCCAAATAAAAAAGAAAATTCATGCACACTTGTTTTGAAATTAACAAACGTTTTGGTCTGGATTTAGACTATGTTCAGTTTCTTCCTGCTCTTGACTTATTAAATGTCCTCAGAGGAAAAACCTGGGACCCTCATTGTGACATCTGGTGCCCCTCTCAGGGGTCCTGAGCCCCAGCTTGGGAAACAGAGATTCTGCTGCTGCAGCTCCATCCAGTTGTAGTGTGATTACTTCAAATGTGAAGTAACTGTGACAAAGTAATAATAATGAAGAATGATGCGCAAATTAACTGCAGCATTTTATTTTCGGTGTAATTTTCTAACAACACTGAGCTCATACTCCAACAAACGTGTCTCTGTGCACGAGGGATGCAAAGCGCCAATTAGATAAATAAGACGATATGAGGCGACGGGCACGGTTTGCCGGGGGCTCGGGGTCCTTCACTACACCCCCGGCAGTTTCCCCCGCGGGCCCGGTGCCAGTCTAAACCCATCGCCCACGAGGACCGGTCGGCGCTGGAACAGAACGTTTGGCTTACCTTTGTTGTCACATACATGCTGTGTATCTTACTGTGTATAGTACAATTTACAGTACTGTGTATAGTACAGTGTATAGCACTGTGTATATTACAGTGTATTGTACAATGTACAGTACTGTGTATAGTACTGTGTATAGTACAATGTTACCATTACTTCTGGCCTCTTATACAGAATATATTTTACTATTCATCTCCTTGGAGTTCAATAATAATAAAAGCAGCTGATCAGAAATGTCCTACTGTTACAAATAATTATTTTACTGTTTGTTTTACTGAAGATCCCTGATGTATAATAAATGAATTAACCAACTTTTCACATACCTGCCTGCTTGTTGTCATCCCTCTGGTCAT
Organism: Lipophrys pholis; assembly: GCF_963383615.2. Classification (NCBI taxonomy): domain Eukaryota; kingdom Metazoa; phylum Chordata; class Actinopteri; order Blenniiformes; family Blenniidae; genus Lipophrys; species Lipophrys pholis. The sequence goes on from NC_137637.1 coordinate 3,281,837, forward strand.
GTCACTAATATGTACTGTATTACATTAGTCTAATACATCCTACAGTTAAGCACACCAATCATTAGTACTAATAATTTCTCTTTAGAGTAAATACATACATGGCAACACTGTCAAGCAAATAAACATATCAAGCAGAAGATAAAGGAAACTGTATTGAATAAACTTCAGCAGAACCTACAACAGTAAAAACACAAGTTAGGAACATTATGTACATAGAAAAATGACATTGTTTTTAACAATTCTAAAGTTCTTTCTTTTATTTCCCAGGAACCCCTGCAGTGATACACAGGTCAATAATGTTCCTACCCTGGACACTTTCTCTCCTGGAGGCGTCGTGACTCCAGCTTCAGGGTTTCCAGGAGCTTCGTTATGTTGATACTGATGCTCCTGCTGGTCATCAGACATTCTGCTCTGCTGCTGGGGCCGTTGATGGTGTCACCTTCTAATTCTTCCTCCTGCAGAGCCACAACAAATCTGCTACCAAAACAGAAAACTTTTCCCCTCTATCATAGTGTAGTTATTTGAGATGCCAAAGGAGGTTTATTGATAGTTGAATTGTCTTCATTTTGTCCTTCTAAACATGTATATTACAGACTCTTTTTTAGCCACAGGTATATGCTGGAAAGATTCTACCTTGCTGACATGTTTCAGCTGCATCTGTAGTCTTCCTCAGAGCGTCATCTGGCCAGTCACCTGATGAAGACCCACTCCACTCTGAGGAAGACTACAGATGCAGCTGAAACATGTCAGCAAGGTAGAATCTTTCCAGCCTGTCATTAAAAAAGAGTCTATAATATATGAGGTTTATTGATGTGTACATTGGCAACTGGGGATCTGTGCAGGATGCTCTTGTCCTGCGCAGATCCTCCATGTACCAGCAAGTACTGGTACCAGCTGGGTACTTTCTGCTGGGTGATGGAGGAAGTACTATACCATACCTGCAGCACACAGTTGTTATTATAGCACTGTACTGGCAACCTGCTTTATCTCAATAATCACAATCATGAACACGAAGGGTACACAATAAATGCTGATTCATGATTACATCACAATATATCAAATGTTTTCCATGTGAATTTTAACTGACAGGCAGGTTGAAACCCAAAAGATCGTTTGCAACTGACGTCACATTTCCCATGATTCTATCCGATTCGCTTTTATGCATACAGCTGCATAGCAACATATCAACAATGGTGGATTCATGTGATTCTTTCTCAAATGTATGACTCTCCACTGCAGCAGAGGCCCTACACCCCGCAGATCGGCCTCTGGTCTTACTATGAGGTACTGACCAAGTGTTCAATAGACAAGCTGTTGATTCTGACCAGACACTGTTTGACAGGGTTGTAACATGCTCATATCATATGTAATGGAAATGAAATATTGTGTATTCCTGAGCCCTCACATTTTAAAGATTTCCCTGGCAAAGGTTTGTGTGCAAAGATCTGCATCAACCTTTTAATAAGAAAGAAGGACTTAACAAAACAGAACGAAACCAGAAACAGGTTACACACTGCAATCAGCTATGGAATCAACACAAGGTCACCTACAAGGGTAAAGATTCACGATGACAGTCTCCCTCACCAAGGGAGCAAAGGACCTGCCTGATTCCCCACACCCAAATAAAACCATTCTCGTTTTTGGTGAGTGCATAAAAACTGTGCTCCACTCTCAGACGAGCTGTGACCAGACCTTTAAAAACATGCAGAGGATCAGTGAAAATGTCTCCTGAATTCTGGTTCTTCCTGCTTCTCCACATGGGAAGTTTTGCACATGCAAAGATAAAATTCAATAAAATCAAGATTGCTTTCTTTTGTTTTGTGTACCTTGGACCGAAAACATAAAGGGGGATAGAAAAAGCCTCTCTGAGAGCCTCCATCAGCCTTTGTAGGAGCCTGTAAAGGCCAGTCAGCCTGGGACAGAACTCCACCAGGTGCTCCAAAGTGTCAGGCTCAAAAAGAGCAGTTTTCCCCAGTGCTTGGATTCAGGTGGGCTCTGTATCTGTTTGGAGCTCCAGCTCCAGGTATCATCCTCCACTGGAAGTCACTCATCCGCTGTTCCACGGGGGTTTTGAACAGGACCTGCAACCAGTCCACCCCGAAGTCCTCACTCCAGCCAGCGACGGCAAGAACAGAAAGAAAACAGAGCTGCTGTGGCTCTTTGCCTGTTCGTTAAAGAAAGTTGATAGAATGATGGGACAAAGGGACACAAGGGTCTTTTAACTGAGTTATTTACAGTTTTGTATATTTTCACACCATTTTAAAGTCATAGTTGTGTGGCTGCATGTTACACTACAACTAAATACCTTCACTGGAAAAATCCTGGATGTTTATTTTACACATATTCTGACCTCTAGTGGTAACTTGTTTGCTGGGTGACTGATCAGGGGAGTGTGCACTATGTGAAGATGACAAAGAAGACATCTAATGCAGTCTTCCTTGGAAAAAAAGAGCTTTTAATCCTAATTTGTCCCTGCAGATGCAGCACAGTTAAGACCAATAAGAGATTTACAGTCTGACTGAACTGTACCTCCTCATTCTGGTTCATTCCAACAGTTTCTTGTGTTCTTCTTTCCACTTTCTGTGATTGAATTTCTGTCACTTTTGCCTTTGAAAAGAGGCTTCATTGATGACCGCTCACAAATTAATTCCATAGTAGCTCGTTGAAGGTGTGAATGTCTGATTGAACTTATTTTGTTGCTGAGATGTGCTGTTGATCTCATTGTATTAGCTGTACTGCTTCATTTTCCAACACAAGTGTCACACATCTTTTCCTGAATATCCCCACATGTTCGCTGATGTTCCTCTTTTTTCCAGACCTGCTCTTTCCTGGTAGGCTCGACTGTTGAGTGGATTGACAGTCAGAAGGTTCCCTATGCCTCCAAAGGCAATCAGTGGGTTGGATTTGATAACAAGAGGAGCTTTGATGCCAAGGTACAGATCCTATTATCTTTCTTTTCAACTTCTATAAAAAGGTTTTCACTCCCTATAAAGTCACACATATAAAACAACTAAAATTACATTAAGCAGCATTGTACCAGACACCTTTAGTGATTTTAAATGAAGTGAAGAAAGTGTGAGTCTCTTTAAACTCATTGACTCAACATAAGTAGAACTCACCAACATATTTGCATCACTTTTGTCTTGTTGTGCTGAACTGTGGTCAAGAACAACTAGAATGAATCTATGCTTAAAATCTCACTGAAGCCTGGACATTTGTCCTTTTTCTTTCTCGTAGCTGCTTGCTCAGGGTTGATTCTCCTCCTAGATCATAGAAGCACTGTTTTCCTGACAGCAAGACGAAATGAATACAAATAATTTGTCTTTGATTACGTGTAACAATGATCCAGGTAAACAACAACATTGTGCCCCTGAGTGTCTAATAAGATGTTCAAGGCGTCTGTCTGAGGACTCAGTGACGCTCACTGGGAGATGTTTGCTGCAGGCTGATTATCTGAGGAGCTGGCGGCTGGCGGGCGCAGCAATCTGGACTCTGGATATGGACGACTTCTCCGGACAGTTCTGTGGAGAGGGCAAATATCCACTCATATCACACCTCAAGCAGAAACTCAGTGAAGGTGAGCTCCATTCTGTGTGCACACTACTCAGCATCTGAAAAACCCTTCAGTGCTTCTGAGGAGACCGACTCCTGCTCTGCATTACAAAGAATTAAAGAAATAATCCAACCTAAGTACAGTGCTGGGATTATCGTTATCGTGCCAGCCTGTCAGGCACACTGAATAATACGAAGAATAAATCTGTACAGAACTTGTGTGGATCCACATGGAGCATGAGCAGCTGTTTTGTCTTGATGTCATCACTTAAACATCCAAACATCTACGAATACAAACTTGAAAGGAGGGAATATTTTTGGCTGTGTGATTTATGAACATTTCAATTACTTCATGTTATTTAACAGCAGACACCAAAAGTGGCATCATTGACTGAAATGTTTTGTGATATTTTTTTTCCTAAAAGCTGAAAGATTCAAATTGTCTGGTCCTTTTCCTCAGACTGGACGACTCAGAAAACGTCTCCTGCGATGCCTGGGTTCACCTCACCACCATCCTCGTCTTCTTCTGAACCTGCACCGCAGCTTTTCACTACAACGGCAGCAGGAGGCAGCGGCTGCAGCCACAACCTCACTGTGGTCCGTCCCGGCAGCAGCTTCTGTCAGCACAGGGCCGATGGACTCTACCTACATTCACATAGTCCCAAATCCTTCTTCAGATGTCAACTTAGGAGAGCAATCGGGAGCCCAAAACAGACAACACCTGGAAATGATAGAGTGTGTTATAGTATGTTAGCCCAAATGAGTGATGAAGCATTAGAGGTGGTGTTAAAATTATTCAATAAAATATGGGATATGGGGAGAATTCCAGATCAGTGGAAGGAAGCAGTGATAATACCAATAGCAAAGCCGGGGAAGGATCCATCAAATCCAGCAAACTATAGACCTATAGCATTAACATCGCAGTTGGGGAAAACTAGAGAAAATGGTGATGGAAAGATTGAACTATTTCTTAGAAAGGAAGAATCTAATATCTGAATATCAAAGTGGTTTTCGGAAAGGACGGGGAGCAATGGATAACATCCTGAGTTTAGAATCAGAAATTAGGAAAGCTCAAGTCAATAAAGAAACGGTGATTGCAATCTTTTTTGACATAGACAAAGCATATGATATGTTATAGAAAGAGGGTCTCCTAATCAAACTAGATAAATTAGGTATAAAAGGAAAAATGTATAATTGGATAAAGAGCTTATTATTAGAGAGAAGAATAAAAATCAGGGTTGGTATGGACTTTTCAAAAATGTATCATATGGAGAATGGAACACCCCAGGGAAGTGTGTGTAGCCCTACATTATTTAATATCATGATAAATGATATATTTAAATATATTGATTAGAGCATAGGAAAATCATGATTTGCAGATGATGGAGCTTTATGGGTAAGAGGACGTAATATTAACTATTTACAGAAAAACTACAGGGGGTAAGACTCAAACAATGTGTTTTTATGGAAGGCATAAGGACATAACATTGAAACTGTATGGGCAAGAAGTTGAACAGGTTAGAGTGGTGAGGTTTCTGGGCATGTGGCTGGATGCAAAATTAACATGGAAACATCATATTGATAAAATGACAGAAATTTTTTTTAAAAAGTGAATAATCTATTGAGATGCCTTTCAGGAAGAGACTGTGGAGCATCGAGAGTAGGGCTGAACGATTAATTGCATTTGCGATAATATCGCAAAATGATAAAACAGGATTTTCTAATCACAAGGAATGCGATTTGACTGCTCACGTGATCTGGTCACGTGACAACTTGCTCGTCCTGCGCGCGTCATCTGCCCACCTTGCCCGAACGGGCTAGTGGTTTTTAGGGATGGAGCCGATCCGATCCGGGATCGGGTTCTGATATCAACGTAATTCACGGATCAGAAATCTCCGATCCAAACTGCGGATATTTCTGCTCCATGTTAGTGAAATGTCTCCAATGTTTCCCTGCTGCTGCTCTGCTCGCTGGCTGCAAACTGTGGACTGGATTTCCTGAAGGGAGGCGGGTCTCAATGAGACCAGGAGGAATGAGTCAGGAAATCCTTTCCACAGTTTGCAGTCAGCGAGCAGGCTAGGGAAGTAGCACTGTGCTATACAACTTTTCATGACAACATGTTGCTGTTTGGACGGATTTTACACTCAAAACACTCAAAGCTACACAGCAACGTGGATGTTTGCAAATCAGTTGTACAGCGAGGCGGTCGCTTTGTCAACATACGTCTCCGTTTTAAAACGGCAGCTCGCCGAGGAGAATGGCACTGACCGCGGTATCAAAACAATAAACAGCTCGCTCTTCCGCTGCAGCAGTCGATTCACACCTCCGTGAAACTGCGACTAACTCCGTGGAAAACTCCCTGAAAATAGTCCCAATCATTTGTGTTGTGTTCGAGTTGGAAGCACTGCTGTTTTTGCTGCATTGCTAAATAATTTCCCCAGGGATTAATAAAGTGATTCTGAGGTTCTAAAGATAGAACTAGTTTATTATGAGATGATGAGGTCATGCAGACCCCCACATTGTCCTAATGGAACAAAAATAGTTTGATCCTTAATGTCAAACCCTGCATTAGTATAGTAACCAAGCCTGGGTTTACAGTTTTGATAAGCACAATGGACAAGCGGTTGGATTGTTGTGGTGAATGCTTACATTTAGTAAGTTTACAACTGTAATTGAAGTAGAAGATAAATAAACTGTCTTTCATATTAATACATTCTTCATTTGACATAAGCCTAGCCTGTAAGAAAGAACAATTTATGTATAATAAATCTAATATTGTTTATCAAAATACAGATTGATTTATTGCTTGTCTTTGTTGAAAAATACATGAGAAGAGGACCTTGAAAAAATAATGCCATATTAAATCGCAATATTGAGGAAAATAAATCGCAATTAGACTATTTTCCAAAATCGTTCAGCCCTAATCGAGAGCAGGACTCTTTAATATCTATCAGGCTACTATGAGAGCAACAATAGATTATGGAAGTATAGCCTACATATCAGCAGCAGAAACACATCTTAAAAAATTAGATGTTCGGCAAGAACAAGGACTGAGAATATGTAGTGGAGCGTTTAAAACCTCTCCAGTTGCAGCAATACAAGTTGAAATGGGTGAACAACCATTGAGATGAAGGAGACTGAAAATCTTGTTGGCCTATTGGATAAATATCAGGGGACATGCAATATATCACCCAATCAAAAATGTGTTAAGAGACTGTTGGGTGTATGAACATGCATATGTAAATAGCTTTGGCTGTATTGGGAATGTGATTGCGGAGCAGGCAGGTTTAGGACAGATTAGTTTAAGTAATACAGTCCCACAATCAAATATCCCTCCCTGGTTATTTAAAATGCCAGTGGTAGATTTCGAAATCAAAAATCAGATTAAGAGAATAGAGAAACAGGATCAAGTGGGGTATATAGCTCAAAAATATTTAGATAAGTACATAAATGAGACATTGGCTTTTACAGATGGGTCAAAAGACCCTCTAATAAGTCGGTGTGGAGCAGCAATATATATTCCTAGCTGGGAAATAAACATTAGGAAAAGATGTACAGACCGTCTATCGGTGTATGCAGTGGAGTTGATGGCAATAGTAATGGCATTGGAATATATAACAGAATATAAAATAAGTAAAGTAGTAATAGCATCAGATAGCTGGGCAGCCATCACAAGCATATTAACAATGAAATCATGCAAACAGGAGTTGATTTTTAAAATACACAGTTTAATATATGAAATTCAGAAAGCGGGGGAATGTGAGGTTTGTCTGGGTTCCAGCTCATGTTGGAATTGAGGGAAATGAGAAAGTAGACAAATTGGCTAAACAATCTCTTAAATCACAAATAATAGAACTTCCAGTTCAGTTGAGCAAAGCTGAGGGGAGGACACTAATTAAGAAACATATACTAAAAAGGTGGCAAGAATACTGGGAATCACAGGAAAGAGGTAGAGATCTTTTTGAAATACAGAAGCAAGTTGGGAGGAGTAGAAGGATAGAAAGAAACCGGAAGGAAGAGACAGTAATGGCACATTTAAGGATAGGACATACCTGATTAAATGGAACACTTAATAAGATAGGAAAACATAAAGATGGGAAATGTGAAGAGTGTGGGATGTTTGAGACAGTACAGCATGTCATGATGGAATGTAAGAAATGTGAGGAAGAGAGAAGAGCATTAAAGGAAGCAGTTGAGAAAACAAAGGGTGTATTTAGTTTAATTAATATACTTAGAGTAGAAGATAAGGAGATAGTGATATATTTAGGTTTCTGCAGAAAACAAAATTAATAGAAAGGATTTAAGGTAAAACTCCAGACGGTAACTGCCTGATTTCGTTCCAACTTCAGCCCAGTTGATGGCGGTAATGCTCCTTTGTAGAGGTAGCAAACTGCCATAAAACACAAAAGAAGAAGACGAAGAAGCAGAAGAAGAAGAAGAAGGAGCGGGACTCCATTGGAAGTCTGAAGAGGGTGAGAGTTTGATGTATTCCCCATTTCATTCGTTACTTTAATGCAGATACTCCGGAGCGGAGCTCCGTTTCAGTCTACTCGCTGTTGTAGTTTCGGTTCCCGTTTAAGTAACTTGGCCAGCGGTGTGAGCAACGGTTCCTTTCCTGTGGTTAGCACCGTGTTAGCCTTTAGGTAGCACAGGGTTATTCTTCAGTTAGCACCGTGTTAGCCTTTAGGTAGCACAGGGTTATTCTTCAGTTAGCACCGTGTTAGCCTTTAGGTAGCGTGGTGTCAGCCTTCAGATAGTTATTGTCAAATCAAGCTTCATGAACCACCGTCTTTAGTTTCTGAAGTCACGAGATGGCGCTGTCTGTTCAATAAACGTTTGAAAGCACATTTAATGTCAGTCCTTCAGCCTCTATCTTCAAACCATTTGTGCCATCTGTTGAATTCAGAAAATAAGGACAGTGTTTCATGAAGCTTCATTTGGCTATCACCATAGATATGAAGCCTGGATGCCACACCGCCTATCAGCGCCTGTTGACGCGACGTGCCTACAGCGCCACCATCTTTGGGCGGTCTCCTGCTTGTGCTACACATATAGGTTTTGTCCGAATTGTCCCTCCTATCTCCTTATCTATCGACTTTACCTTAACCCGTGGATGACGTCACGGGGTTAAGGAAAGGTGTTCAGGAGGCTTCCTAAAGTAGTTAGTGAAAGGCTATCACGGTGGTGTGGCAGTCAGACCGCACTTGCACTTAGTGACGTCATAATAATGCGACGGTTCCTAATAATCAGTGGTTCCTAAGCCAAAGGAAGCAACATGCCTTCTTTCCTTTGCTTATTGAGAATTTGGACAGTCCTTATCATGGCTATCACCCAGTCAGAAGAGTCGATAGATAAGGAGTTAAGAGGGACAATTCAGATGTACCCATAGATCCCATGCTAGAAAAGCCACAAAAACATTTGTAGCTCGCTTGCTTGTCTACGTATCCATTTCTCACAGAGTACACATGGAATACCCGGATGTATTCTTATTCCGCCCACTTTATCGAGGATGCATTGACACTGGACTTGTGTAAGCTTGGGAAGACAAATTACCCATAATACATTTGACCAGAGGTGCCCGAGGCCATCCGCACTTCCGAGGACGCCCAGCAAGTAGTTACTCATGACGTATGCGAGTACGCACTGGGGTTCTCAGAATTGGAAAATGGCCTATGTTTAGCACAAGCGGGAGACCGCCCCAAGATGGCGGCGCTGTAGACACGCCACATGCAGCGCCGTGAGGCATGTAGTGTTTTATATCCATGGCTATCACTACCTTCAGGTCACACGGTGTTAGCCTTCAGGTAGCGTGGTATCAGCACCGTGTTAGTCTTGAGTTTGCATGGTGTTAACACGGTGTTAGCCTTCAGTTAGCATGTCTGAGATGGTGGAGACACAGGAAGTGACGCGTCTTTGTTTCCACGCAGCAGGAAGTGGAGGAAACAGACAAACATGTTCCGGCCCAAAGCGACCCTGAAGGACCGGCAGCAGCTGTACAGGCTGATTATCAGCCAGCTGCTCTATGACGGATACACCGGCATCGCCAACAGCCTCATCGGGGAGGTGAAGCCTCACAGCGTCGTGTCGCCCTCCGAGCAGCTCATGCAGCTGGCCAAGATAGGTGAGACCCCTGGACCCCCCCCCCCCCCCCCCCCTATCTGATCCAGCTATTTAACACTAATTGGAGTTGTGGCTTTGCAGATATGGTCTTTAATCAATATCTCGACATTCTTAGGCCATATCACAATATATATCTCGATGTTTTGCCTCAGCCTGAAATCACCACTTTTGACGCATCAATCTCACTAATATGGCGATTCTATGTCCACATTAAAACATTCTTGATCATGCTACACTTATATATGCTAATATTTAATAGGTCGGAAATCATGAAGCGGATTTTGCAAAACCAGTATTTATTAAACAGCACAATCATGAAAGTGTCAGTTTTTCTTTTTTGACTAGAACTAGAAAAAACACAGGTCGAGTTTCTCTGCAAAACATTTGCGACCGGGCAGATGAAGTCTTGGTTCAAGTGTGTTTTCTGAATCCGGACTTTGAACCACATTAACCATGTCTCCTGCTATGTGGCGCGTTATCCTGGACTTTATCTTTTTTGTTTTGGACTATTTTTGTCACATAGTATTAGGGCTGGGACGATACCATTTTGTCACGATTTGATTTTATTCTCGATTCTAGGGTGCCGATTCCATTTAAATTGCGATCCTGATTTTACTTTGCGATTCTGTACTGACAATTACCAAGATTTTTTTCCCCTATCTAAACATTATTTGAATCCTACACCCCTACAACGATGTTGGTTACAAAAACAATGCAAATCATATTCAGTCATTCACTGATTTATTTTTTGAACGGAAATGAATGACGAAATAAAACCCCCATTTGTTGTTTTTTACAGGTTTACCTCATGGTAAACCTGTAAAAAACAACACATTTGTCCAGAACATTTGGAATCAGTTCAGTGGAAACGATTGTCCCTGGTATGCACAGGTACTGCTCCACCAGCTTTGCAAGGAGAGGATTCTTACGGGATATTCTTTCCACCAGTCCAAGGGTTTTGTTTTTTCAACAAGTGGCAAAGGAACTGCAGTGTTGTAAAGTTTCCCCTCCTGTTCTGCAATGTCAACAGCAGACGTCTGTGGTTGTACCAGAGCTTGGATCACGACTGCAAAAGTGTTGCCAAGTAACTCAGCCTCTTTTAGCAGGTGGGGGACCCACTTCGTCTAGCTGGTTCTTAGTTTCCTCAGCTGGGGCACCGTGATCCTCCTGGTCCAACCTTTCCATTGGCTCCTTTAATAAATACAGCGCAGTAACGGGAAAAATATATTAAGTTACACCTGTAAAAGGTGAAACCTTTAATTTGTGTGTTATTTGATATAGTAAGGTTATATTGGAACACACACACACACTGTCTTTCTCAAACTCAAATGTTTCCTTCTCTCTCTAACACACACACACACACACACACACACACACACACACACACACACACACACACACACACACACACACACACACACACGGGCTACTCGATTTGTACAAAAAACAATAATCATAATTATCAAAAAAAAAGATAAATATATTCTTTAAATGTCAATAAAATCCTGAAATCAAGTGTGTTTAATTTTGCATGTGATGTGTCATATATTAAACAACTTAAGGTTGGTATTAATAATAGTTTTTTCTCATGTGTGCCACGCTTTATTCTTTGTAGATTTCCAAAATAGTCCAAGTTTGTTTTATTTAGCAAATGAAACATGAGTAATCAGAAAATGAATAAAAGAATAAAAATGTTATTATTGTAATCATTGAGTGTAATAATTGAAATCTTAATCAAATTTTGATTAATTGCACACACACACACACACTTTTATAATTTGTATTTTATATTTTATTTACCTGGTGTTCATGAAGCTCAGTGGCTGCAGCTTTTGTGACCATTCTTGCAAGTGTTTCTTGCTTCTTCTCTTCAGACAGACAAGGTAGTGCTTTAAAACGTGGGTCCAGTGAGGTTGATCTTTTCTTCATCAGACGTCTACCTTTTTAAAAGGTCTTCGTGAAGGGCCTCTTTCATCGCTCTAACAAACGGAGAATCTCCCAGGGTTTCATTTGAAGCTTGAAAGTCCCCAAAGTATGCCCATGCTTTAGATTTAAAGCGCACAGGTGTGGGTTTAAGCTCCGGTGTTGCTCTGTCCGCCATCTTTGTCTGCTTTAAAGGAAATCACAGCTGCAGCCAGTCTTCCTCACGTGTGCAATCACTTTTTGGTGCATTAGAGCCACCCTGCGGTCGTTCACAAAAATGTGAAAAATGCAATTTAAAAAATCGATTCTGGGAAGAAGAAGAATATATTTTTTTCCACCCTCACATAGTATTGATCTGGAAAGGGAAGAAGCCAAACTATGCAGGGCTCGACATTAAGGCCTGTCGGAAAATCTGGGGCTAGTAAAAGCTTTGCTCAGGCAAGTGAATCATCTGACCACCTTGCCTGAACGGGCTAGTGGTTTTTAGGGATGTGGCAGACCCGATCCGGGATGGGCAAGTGCTCAAAATCCTTAATGTCAAGCCCTGCTATGCGCCGGCTGCTTTGGCTTCTCAGTTATTGTGGAACCGGCAGGAGATTTTGACCTCATAGCTTCAGACACTCTTACTGTTTTAGTGGAGGATGTTTAAACGGTGATATAAATTTGTTGTGCTGCTACCTTTTGTGGCGATGCTACTGCTGAACATTTTGCACAACACTGTTCAATTTCTTCCTTCTTGAATTCAAACTACTGCCGTACGATGGATCCCCGCTCTTTGTCTTTGGAATTAGAATCAGAATTCCTTTTATTGTCATTGTTCTCTGAAGCACAATGAAATTAAAAATAGCAGCTCTCGTAAGAAAAACAGTGCAAACAGCAGAAGGTGCAAAGATAATTAAAAACTGCAAAAATAAGTGGAATAGTGCAGACATAATATAAAACTGTAGAGTCCCCAGGGGGTATTTACAAGACGGGGGATAAAACAGCAGTTCAGGGTTTGTTGGTGTTTGAGACGTTCAGGGTAACAACAGCTCTGGGAAAGAAAGAGTTTTTTAGTCTGCTTGTTTTAGTCTTTATTGCTCTGAAACGCCTCCCTGATGGCAGAAGTTCAAAGAGGTGATGACCGGGGTGTGAGGAGTCCCTGAGGATGTTGTGGGCTCTCCTGAGGCAGCGGGTGTTGTAGATGTCTCCCAGGGATGGGAGAGGGCAGCCGACCAGTTTCTGGGTGGTGGTGATGACCTTCTGGAGCCTCTTCCTGTCTGCTGTGGTGCAGCTGGAGAACCACAGCGAGATGCCGTAGCTCAGCACCGACTCCACCGAGCAGCGGTAGAAGCACAAGAGCTGCGGTTTGATGTTGTTCTTCCTGAGGATCCTCAGGAAGTAGAGTCTCTGTTGTGTCTTCTTCAGGATTGCAGTGGCGTTAACAGTCCAGCTTAGGTCCTCACTGATGTGGATGCACAGGAACTGAAAGTCTGACACCATCTCCACCCGTTCCCCATTTATGGTAATTGGCTGAATGTCCGATTTACACCTCCTGAAGTCGACCATCAATTTCTTCCACTTGGAGGTGTTCAGGATGAGGTTGTTGGTGGTGCTCCAGCCTGACTCTCCACCTCCACCCTGTAAGTAGCCTCGTCTCCTCCTGAGATGAGCCTCACCACCGTGGTATCATCCACAAACTTCATGACGGTGTTGTTCTGGTGGACTTCAAGTAACCAGTCTTCTTCCATCTTCCGTGTCTTCACACGTTCCGCTTCCCACTAGCTAAGGCGTATGACGAAGCTCTGGTGAGAGTACGGGATGTCAGTAGGTGCACTGGTTTTATCTCTGACTGCCCTCCGACAATTCTAGAGCTGATGACTGAGAAAATCAGCCATTAGGGTCTAAACCATGGAAAGTGACATCTCTCAGATTTCAATGAAACTTTGCATATGTGTTCCTTTTGATGAATTAAAACAAAAATAAGTACTTTTATGTCAAAATTGATTTTGGTTGCCGTGGAAACAAGCTACCATGATGTATGCTAGATGGCTCGTGCGACTGGGAGCACTCTGAATTTTTATCTTTTCTTCTCAGGAACATATACAGAAGGGTTTTCAAAGTAACAATAAACTACACGTCATTGGAAAGTACAACTCTTGTGCTTTCCAGACATAGGTTACTTTATATCAGGGTTTTTTTTACCCTGAAAATGTCAATTTAGTTTAATGAAGTTTCCTTCTCTTTTGTAAGAATAAAATAAGGCAATTTTCATTGAGCTGCTGGTACTATAGTGCTTACTCCTGGGTTATACCCATATATTGTGCTTAGAGAAGGACACCTGTACTGCTTACACAGATAATTAAATTTGACTGATTGCCCAGGGCAGGACCCCCCCCACCCCCATTTTTTTTCTCCAAGATACTTTTGGGGTTTTTTTCCCTTATAATTTGAGCACATGGAATATATCCAACAAATATGTCAATTGTACAAATGTCTGCAGTAGTACTCGCTCATACAGAAAAGAAAAAATAGCTGCGATAACAGATGTATAGACTTAACAACAGAACATATCACAAACAGTAACCCCGATCCCTCACAGACACCCAATGTGGTTAAATAAATGACAGAGTCGGCAAATGTTTCTAACTTGGAACGTGACAGAGAAAGGAGCTGGAAGTCAGGTTATGTGCTTGGCAGGAGAACCGTTGCATTGAAGGCTGCTGCTGGTGGGATGTTTAGATGTGAACTCCAAATGTTTCTGGGCGACTCAAGAGCCAAAACGATCTTCTCAAAGGGGTGCTCTGTGACTCGCTAAATACAGCAAAACGCAGAAGATAGAGCACATATAAATTTAGAAGTAGACTCCTGCTCATAGACTTTTATATAACTCCGAGTTATATAGGTCTATGCTCCTGCTCCTTCTCCTGCTGGCGTCGGTAACACTGTTGAGTTGACAATTCGATCTTTGTTGTGACCCAGGGAGAGCGCCTTCTATGGTTAATCCTGCAGAACATGACATGCCACCAATTGCAGGGATCACGAAATGCCCCCCAAAATTTTACCGGCCAGTAATCATGTAGTTTTTACTGGACCAAAGTAAAGTTTGATGAAAATATCTTACTACTCCCCAAGTTATTGTTTATTTGCAAAACTATGAAGAATTAGACAGGTTTATGGTAATATAAAGTTTATTAACATCACAAACTGTCAAAACAGATGTGAAGCATAATGTGACTAAAGAACAAAAAATTCACAACAATAAATGCTAAATACTTCAGCAGTAAACAACGGTTCTGACAAGAATTCACAAATGACTGAAACCATGTCATAATGTGAATCACCACACAGGAACCGGAAATCACTGCCGAGTCATGTGACGTGACGTCACCCTATCACTTTAAAATGTGTTTAATGATGCAGGATTTTCAGAGTAAGAGTATTTACAAACCCGTATAACCAATACACTCTTCCAGGTTTGACTCTTAAATGGGAAAAACCTTTAAAACTTAAAATGTGTTGCTAACTTGACCGTATGTCTCCCACAGGGATGGAGAATGACGACAGTGCTGTTCAGTACGCCATTGGGCGCTCCGACACGGTGGCGCCCGGCGTCGGTATCGACCTGGAGTTTGACGCAGACGTTCAGACCATGTCCCCCGAGGCTTCGGAGTACGAGACCTGCTACGTCACGTCTCACAAAGGCCCGTGTCGGGTGGCCACATACAGCCGCGACGGGCAGCTGATCGCCACCGGCTCTGCGGACGCCTCCATCAAGATCCTCGACACAGAACGCATGCTGGCCAAGAGCGCCATGCCCATCGAGGTGAGGAGACTCGCCACACCCCGTTGGCTGTTGTTGAGTCAGCAGGCTCATGTCTGTTCATGTCTGTCTCTGTTTCTGTGTTGCTCAGGTGATGATGAATGAGACGGCGCAGCAGAACATGGAGAACCACCCCGTCATTCGGACGCTGTACGACCACGTGGATGAAGTGACGTGCCTCGCCTTTCATCCCACTGAACAGATTCTCGCCTCCGGCTCCAGAGATTACACCCTCAAACTGTTCGACTACTCCAAACCCTCTGCAAAGAGAGCGTTCAAATACATACAGGTCTGAACACTCACACTTTGCTGACAGTGGAGAGCTTCAGTGATCTGAATCAGAAACATCTTTGCTGCAAAAAAACAGTTGATTTGACATATATGAACAAAATATGACCAAACAGACTGCAAACGTCAGTGTAGCTGTTATACAATGATCCTTGTAGTAGTTTATCAGTAAGTATGGAGTTCTTGTCTCTGCTGCAACAAACAAGTGTTTAAATAGTAAACTAGTCAATCTGTTTTTTGACCTCATAGTTACTGAGTGCTACCATTTTGCCAGGAGGTTTAACGTGTAGACCGGCCAGTCTAAGCAAAATGTGGTCGAGACACCAGCATGAAGTGATAAAGTCCCTTGGATTATGAGGCGGCACACGACCAAGTCCACTCTACCTGACTCGAGTAGGCTGAATTATTAAATAAAATTTGTGTGCAACTATTTGCATTGTGGACGTTGGTCATCTTGTGAAGGCTATTTCCTGGTATTTACATCCGGATGTGTTAAACCGTTCAGGACACGTCAAACCACAACAGTTTTAGGTGAGAAAAGTACAGAACACGTCATTTTAAGGAAAATAACATTTAATATTTGCTGGCATAGTCCTTTGTTACACCCCAGCCTAGGAGCTACTGGAGCGCAACATGAAATATCTGGTATCTGTAGTTTACCTTAGTACATGCAAGCAGGCCAGCTGACCAGGACGAGTCACCACAAGTTGACAGACGCCAGTTTGCTGCACATCCAGGCACCAAAATGATGCTGGCATGGCGCTCTTATTTGAAAAAACTGAATTTCCCAGGTAACTTTGCTAATCATTTTTGTTGTGGTCCGTGCAGGAGGCTGAGATGCTGCGGTCCATCTCCTTTCACCCATCAGGAGACTTCCTGCTGGTGGGCACGCAGCACCCCACCCTGCGTCTCTACGATGTCAACACATTCCAGTGCTTCGTGTCCTGCAATCCGCTGGACCAGCACACCGACACCATCAGCGGCGTTGGCTACAACCCCACGGCCAACAGCTACGTGACCTGCAGCAAAGATGGTAGCATCAAACTGTGGGACGGCGTCTCAAATCGCTGCGTCGCCACCTTCGATAAGGCTCACGACGGGGCCGAGGTCTGCTCCGCAGTCTTCTCCAAGAACTCCAAGTACATCCTGTCCAGCGGTAAAGACTCGGTGGTCAAGCTGTGGGAGATCTCCACGGGCCGCACGCTGGTCAAGTACACCGGTAAGAAGGGTTGGAGGAGTGTTACCATTTTTTTACCATGCTTCATTTTGTTCACATTTATTTAGTGATTAATTTATTTATTTGGTGCTTCCTAATTGTCCCTCCTTTCTCCTTTCCTATCCACTTTACCTTAACCCCCTGGGTGACGTCACCGGGTTAAGGAAAGATGCATTTGAACTTTTCCCCTGCACCGCTTATTTCTCGCTTCAAATGTTTTCAGAAATGCATTTCTCTGAGCTGTTTCAGTAATAAAAGAGAAAGTCCGAACCGCCATATTGATCCAAGTTTAAGGCTTTTAACAGCAGGAGCTGACAGCAATGAGTGATGCGCTCAGGGGTATCACCCCGATCTGTGCTACATGTTAACGGGTTTTGGAGCTCACACCGTAGCGAGGCGACATACTAAACATGAATAAATTATGACTGATAGTGATCGGCGAGCTCTTCGTGTGTGCAGCACACGGTGGTGCGTACTTTGACCCGTAAAACCCCGTATGTAACTATGGATGCACCAATCCTATCCCGATACCTGAATTTGGATATCTACCGATACCAATACTATTCTGATACCACAGCTCTGTTTGCTTTAATATTATCATTATTGTTGCTTTTATATGAGGCTGTAATAACAGGGTGTCCGCAGGCTCTTAAAAAGTGTTAAAAGTTGATCAATCAATTGTGGGAAAATTAAGGCCCTTAAAAGTATTAAAGTCTTAATCGCGATTCTATCGGGTATTCAATTTTATACTCTTTCACCCGGTTGCGTTCTCGGAGCGAGATCGCCTCGGGGACACACGTACGGAATTCCGGCGCAAAAACAGACGGAAAGAAACTTCCGATCCAATTTGCGGAAATTTCTGATTCATGAAGCCTCGTCTGCTCCATTGTTACTGAAATGACTCCACAAGTGTTTCCCTGCTGCTGCTCTGCTCGCTGGCTGCAAACTGTGGACTGGATTTCCTGAAGGGAGGCGGGTCTCAATGAGACGTGGAGTAATGAGTCAGGAAATCCATTCCACAGTTTGCAGCCAGTGAGCAGGCTAAGGAAGTAGCACTGTGCTATCCAAACAATGTTGCTGTTTGGACCTATTTTACGCTCGAAGCATCGCCGTGGATGTTAGCAAAGCCGCTGTACAGCGAGGCGGCCGCTCTGCCGCCAGATGTCCCCGTTTTAAAACTCCAGCTCGCCGAGGAGAACAGCACTGGCCGCGGCATCAAAACAATGAAAAGCAGCTCCTCCGCCGTAGCAGGCGATTCACACCTCTGTGAATCTGCGTCCTACTCCGCGCTAAACTCCCTGAAAATAGTCCCAATGGTTGGAGCTGCGTTAGAGCTGGAAACATTCTGTTTGTGCTGCGTTGCTACATAATTTCCCCAGAAATTTATAAAGTGATTCTGAGGTTCTAAAGATAGAACTAGTTTATTATGAGATGATGACGTCACGCAGACCCCCACATTGTCCAAATGGAACAAAAATACTTTGTACTGCTTCCTTTTCTGACCTTATACTAACCTCAAGTTGCTTTTTGAGAGAATACATTTGTACATTTCATACTTTACTGTAGAAACGAGTTTATTACAGCCTCATATAAAGTCAACAATAATGATAATATTAAAGCAAACAGAGCCCTGCTATCAGAATAGTATCAGCAGATATACAAATTTGGGTGTTGGGATCGGATCGGTGCTTCCCTACTGCAGTGTAGATGAGCAAGTTCCTGAAGCTGTCCCTCGATCAGACACCTGAAATAAGAACATTTGAATGTTCATGAATTGTGCTTCAATACTTGTTTTCAAAATATTTTGGTGACAAACTGGATCCTCATTTTGTCAGTTTGTATTCTACATCGCTGGACTCTGTCATGCATCAGTTTTGTGTCTTTTTATTGGTGTACTCTAGTCACTGAATAATACCAGTTAATGTAAGATACTACAATTAATTTTTTGTCTAAAACTAGTCATTAATTCTCTAGTATGCACAAGAATTTAATTCTTCCCTTTAAATCATCAATGTAGTACTTGTATATAATACAGACGGTTGTTTTCAACTATTCTAAGGTAATTGAAATGACTCTGTTAATGTGTAAATAAATTAAATATGTAAATGAACTCTGATAGGCTAAATGTTTCAGTACTATGTCAGAATCTGCATAGATACTCTCATGGAAAGAAGTGTAAATTGTAAAAATAATTTGTGAAATCGTATTATGTTTGTCTAGTCATTTTTAATTGGAGTCAAATATACCTCAAGTTTATTCAAAAAACAATTACAGAAACTTATTACAATGTATTTATTGGTCAATTCATACATTACCCAAGTTTATAGATTTTCATTAAACTTTGGGAAAGTAAAAATTTGAAAGCACTTGCCCGAGGTCCCGTATGCGAGGTACTAGTCACAAGACTGCTGTGGGCAGCATCTTTCTGTGGTCCAGCAGCACCACCACCACCACCTGGTAACGTGACAGGTGAGCTCGCCAACACAGCTTCGACCGCGACCTCTGCTTCATCCTCTGCTTCATCCTCTGCTTCGTCCTCTGCTGACATCAGGGTGACTATGGGCGGCGCACCAACGCTGTGTGCAGAGGTTATCTGGTGTCTCAACACAGCAGCAAATCATCACTTATTGAACTTAAACGAAGGTATTGCGGATATTTTTAAGTCGATGTTTACGGATTGGGACATTGCTAAGACGTTCACCTGTGGCAAGGAAAAAACTGGATCCGTGATAAGATTGGGGTTAACACGGTACTTTAAGCAGCAGCTTGTTGACAGTGTCAACAAAGCTGGACCCTTTGTGTTGATGTTGGACGAGTCTTGTCATAAGTTCTTGTTTTCCTTGTTTTGGTGTTTAATTCATTCTTTTGAGTTTGATTCCTTCTCAGCTTACCTCATTTCTGTTAAATTGTAAACTACAACTGTTAAAGATGTGTTGTTAACAACAACTTAAAGTGGCGATGAAGTCTTAATTTCTTTTGAAAGGTTTTTTAAAAAGTCTTAAGGTATTGAAATTAAGCTCAGGATTCCTGCATATACTCTGAACAAACTCCTCTCTACATGAAAGTATGAAATGTATGAATGTTTGCATGTATTCTCTCAAAAAGGCACATTGTCCAAATTGAACTCTGTGGGGGTCTGCATGACGTCCTCATCTCATAATAAACTAGTTCTTTGCTTTGTTTTGAGCGTAAAATCCGTCCAAACGGCAACATGTTGTCATGAAAAGTTGTATAGCACAGTGCTACTTCCCTAGCCTGCTCGCTGGCTGCAAACTGTGGAATGGATTTCCTGACTCATTACTCCTCGTCTCATTGAGACCCACCTCCCTTTAGGAAATCCAGTCCACAGTTTGCAGCCAGCGATCAGAGCAGCAGCAGGGAAACACTGTGGAGTCATTTTCAATAACAGTGAAGCAGACGAGGCTTCATGGATCAGAAATCTCCGCAGGTTGGGCCGGATATTTCTGATCCGTGACTTATGTTGATATCGGAACCCGATATTGATACTGGATTGGATCGGCGTCATCCCTATATTAGTAACCGCCGTTACGCAAGTCTGTATTTTCTGAAGCCACTAGATGGCGCTGTCTGTTTAACAAACGTTTGAAAGTACACTTCATTGTCAGTCCTTAAGCCTCTAGCGTCAAACCAATAGCGCCATCTGGTGGAGTCCAAAAATAAGACTGGTTCACGAGGCTTCATTTGGCTCTCACTGCCTTTATGTTGTTGGGCTTGCCACAAAGTCCTCCAAAAAATCCTGGTCCTGATCCTGTCCTGTCCTGGTCTCCTCAGGTGCGGGTCTGAGTGGGCGTCAGATGCACCGGACACAGGGCGTGTTCAACCACACGGAGGACTACGTGCTGCTGCCGGATGAGCGAACCATCTCTCTGTGCTGCTGGGACTCTCGCTCCGCCGAGAGGAAGAACCTGCTGTCTCTGGGTCACAACAACATCGTGCGCTGCATCGTGCACTCGCCCACCAACCCCGGCTTCATGACCTGCAGCGACGACTTCAGAGCACGCTTCTGGTACCGCCGGACCACCACAGACTGACCCCCCCACCCCCACCCCCCCGGACTCACCGCCACTGGAACGTTTAACTCCCGTGTCCTTTATGTTTTGTTGCTGTTACTTTTTAATAAAGAGGATGAAACGGAAGCGGCTGTTTGTTTCTCCTCAGAACCACAGAGGACCTCACATCCTGCACACACACCACAGGCACACACACACACACATACAGGCACACACACATCACATATACTTATACACGCACATACACACGCTCACACACACTATAAAGGGGAGGAGTGTTTCTCCACTCTTCAAACAGTGGACAGGAGGATGGTCCCGGTGTCAAATTACAGCGTCTTCATCAGAAATCTGCCACACGTCGTAGGCTACACATTCCTCTTTGCTATTTTTTAGTTGTGCTGCACAATGTTGGAAACACGTTCAGTCTTTCAATGTCATTTGTGATAAATACAAAGTGCTTGGAGCTTAGACGCATTGCTTTTCATAATCTGGCATTTGGCTCTTAAATGTTGAGGATCTGAAACAAACCAAGTATGTTAACAAATGTCAGTTTTTTACTCTGTTAATGAAACTGGGACTTCAGTTCCCAGCAAAACCTGCAATAAATATTTTTTTCTACTGACGAACAAAGAAAATGTGGTGAGGTTCGGGTGGTGGGTGGTGGGTGGGGGTTAATCAGCTTAAATTGAAGATTCACCTGTTTTTTCACAGAATCTCTGACCATCTGATTAAACCTTTGGGCTTTATGTTCTTCAGTTCCTCTGGCTGACTGCAGGAGGAGACACTGAGCACATGTAGGATACATTTCAGAAAAAAGAAGCCTTCAACTTTTATTTATATAACGTCATCTCAAAGCCACTTTCACAGAGAAACAAAGAGGAAGGTGGAGGAAGAACTCCAACAGCTCAAGCTGCAGTTCAGCCTCACGCCTCCAGGTGGCGTCTGGTTTCATTGCAAACCTGAGAAAGAAGATAAATTGTGGAAACAAGTTTGACTGAAACTTCAGACCTTTCTCCTCGTCTGCGACCTGCTGCCCTCACGCTGGAGGTCAAGCCCCCTGACCCCCACATTCCCCAGACGTCCCCGTCGTCCAGACAACAACCAGGAAGCCCCTGAAGAATGTCGGCCTGCTCAAGCTGTCGCCGCCAAGAAGGAAGCAAAACCAACGACTCCTTACAGTGAGTCAAAGTGAACTTCTGCTTTAAGGGAGCGATGGAGAGAAAAGAGGTGAAGAGTTGGAAAGCAGCGGAAGGACAGCTGCTGAAGTGAAGGGCGGGGGGGGGGGGGGGCGGGGGTGCTCTCACCAACCAATGGGAGCGGCGGGGGGGTGGGGTCTGGGCGTAAAACAGCCTGGCTCCGGGTGGCTCTTCACACAATATGTTTAGGAGCCACAGAGGAAGACGACAGCTGGAGAGGAGCGTCTGAGGGTCAGACCAGCACGGACCACCACAGACCAGCACGGACCACCACAGACCACCACAGACCAGGACGGACCACCACAGACCACTGCCTTCCTCCAGTGGACACACAGACTTCAGCAGTCATGGTGAGTCTATTTTGAACCCTCTGGAAGTAGCGACTAGAGGAATCCCCCCTCAAGGACCCACCTGCTGGGATCTCACCGTAGTGTGTGGTGGCCCACCCCCCAGAGGGGGGAACCTCCTGGCCACCCCCCCTCCCTCCACTACAGAGGGTTTCTGGCACTTTGTTCAGCCTGTGGAGGCAGAGGAGGATTTCTACCACATTTAACCTCCATGGTGTTTCTTCTCTCAGTGCCTGACGGGTCTGTAATGTCAGAGCAGAACAGAGCAGACTGGACGCTGCAGGAGTCAGTACTTGTTGTAACATCAGGGCAGACTGGACGCTGCAGGAGTCAGTACTTGTTGTAACATCAGGGCAGACTGGACGCTGTAACTCAGTGGGGGTCACAGCTCCAGTTTAGCTTCAGCTTGAGGTCTGAGGGAGAAACATTGTCAGTAATTCTCGATTGTCTTGCTTGACTTTCACAAGTTCCCAAACTTTGATTTGAATCTGATGGATGTTGTGTCACATCTGGAAAGTTTGGACCAAATTTCACAAGACGTTCACACAATCTTCCTCCAAGAGCCGTTTGACCAGCTCAAACTTTAAATTCATTGTGATTATTGTGAAAGTTAGAGATTCCTTCCTCTTGAATCTGCTACGACAGAGCTCGTATCCTCAGATCATCACAGCTCCTCACCTCAGAGTTCTGCTTCGCTCCACCTATTGAAGCTGAGAGGCTTCAGGAAGGTTGAGTGTGAGCACTGCACCGAGCGCCACAGCGCACTGAACAGCACCATAGAGCGCCATAGAGCATGGCGGAGTGCCATAGTGCGCCAAACAGCACCATAGAGCGCAATAGAGTGCCGCGGAACAGCATGGAGTGCTGAACAGCACCATAGAGCACCACAGAGGACCGAACAGCACCGTAGAGCGCCATAGAGTGGCACAGAGTGCCAAAAGAGCCATAGAGCACCCAACAGCACCGTAGCGCGTCATAGAGGACCGAACAGTACCATAGAGCGCCACAAAGGATCGAACAGCACCGTAAAGTGTCATAGAGCGACACAGAGTGCCAAACAGAGTCATGGAGCACCGAACAGCACCACAGAGGACCGAACAGCACCGTAGAGCACCGTAGAGCACCGTAGAGCGCCATAGAGTGCACAGAGTGCCAAAAGAGCTATAGAGCACCCAACTGCACCGTAGAGTGTCATAGAGTGACACAGAGTGCCAAACAGAGTCATGGAGCACCGAACAGCACCACAGAGTGCCACAGAGGACCAAACAGCACCGTAGAGCACCGTAGAGCACCATAGAGTGGCACAGAGTGCCAAAAGAGTCATAGAGCACCGAACAGCACCACAGAGTGCCACAGAGAACCGAACAGCACCGTAGAGCATCATAAAGGACTGAACAGCATCATAGAGCGCCACAGAGGACCAAACAGCACCGTAGAGTGTCATAGAGTGACACAGAGTGCCAAACAGAGCCATGGAGTGCCGGACAGTGGCACAGAGCGCCACAGAGGACCAAACAGCAGTTTAGAGCTCCGTAGAGCGCCATAGAATGCTGAACAGCGCCATGAAGTTGAATTTTGGTCAAATTGAGCATTTTTCTAATCCTTTTCCTATTTATTTGACTTCTCTATCACCAGGAATATTCCCGGTAGAAACTGCCACTATTTACTGACAGTTCTGCGTCTACAGATCGTTGAGTTATGGCCGCTCACATCATCATTCTATTTAAACGTATTTCGATCTCCTCCCGCCGGAGCAGTCCACAAATCTTTACACTGTTGTTCACATTCACACACCAGTTGAGGCAGCTACCACGATGGTGCTCAGTCCATCCGATGAGAGCAGTTTTAGAGTTCAGTGTGTTGCTCAAGGACACTTCAGCGTGTGGACAGGCAGGGAATGGAACTTGCAACCTTGGTATTGAGCGACGAGCTGCTCTTCCCACAGAGCTACAGTGTAGGGCCTACACTGTAGGTGGACACACTGAGCAGCAGATCTTTTCTGGGCATTTTTTGATACTCTTTTGAAGCTCTTTTTTTTTGAAAATTCCAAAATGAAAACTCTCCAAAACAACATCTTCTGCTTCTCCATGAGTTTCCCCTGTGGGACTAAGAACATCTGGTCGTACTGAACCTTCTCTTGCTGCATGCTTATTAAAACACTGCGAGTGCGTTGTGGTTTTGACATCAAGTCGTGCGCCATAAGTTTGAAACCACTGCAACAAATTTCTTCTACGCGTCGGATTGACCAACATCAGCTGTTTGTAATGTGACGCCAGCCGCATGCCTTCAGCCGCCACAGTTTACATTTCCGGTTGAGTTCCGCTGCTCTACTTTCTCAGTTTTTTAGAGCTTCAGAGTAAATTCAGAACAGACCTGGTAAACCAAACAGGGCTTTAATTTTGAAAGCTCCTGACAACAAGAAATAACTCAAAACCACAAACAAAAACACAAAACATTTCAGTGAAATCTTTGACTTGTCAATAAATCCATGAACAACAGCTAGAAGCAGACGAACCAGGGTAAGACAGCTCCGTCCGATTGAACTGCTTAAAATAACAGAAAATGGCCACAAAACAGGAAAGAAAAGGTTCAGGGTTTTTCTTATAAATCGAATGTGGTTGTTTTTCTGTCTTCATTTCAGGGGAATTTAAAACGGTGAAATTGTCTCCTTAGCTTCAAAGTTTTGAGATTTCTGATGGAACTCATTAACTTTTGGACAAAATGTCCATAAATGTTCAGTTTATGTGGCAAAAAGTCAAGAGTAAAGATGATCACATGAAGTCTTAAGAGCTTTATATTTGTATATTTTAATATGTTCATATTATATTTTATTGATCCAGGAAGAAGTTTTGATGGAGATCACTTTCACTAGGCGACCTGGCACACGTCACACCTTAAATTTAAAACCAACACAATATCAGAATACAACAGTTCCAGTGATAGAATGCAGATGACTACACATAATGCACAATAATGAGCCCGAGACCAAACTCTGGTCTCCTTCGCCCCACTGATGACTGACTCGGGGAGTCTCACTTCCGCCTGCTCAGGCTGGTTTAGATGACTAACTATCGCTATTCTTGGATGTTTCCGTTGGGTTGGTTTTTATCATCTGAGAGCAGAAGGAAGCCAAATGCCATCAGGCTCGTTTATAAAACCCCGAAAGACTGAAGGAGACTGGAATACTCAAGCCCAAATTATTACAAGTACAAATCCACAAAAATATCAGGCCTAATTCCAAAGACACAAGAGTATCATGAGGACAAACTGTAGGAATATATTGGTACTGAACAAACCAAAATATGGACGAAACATACTTTTATAGAAAAGCACAGAACTGAACCAGCACAATGAAATGCAGACAAACTAAAATATGTACATAATAAAGATTAAAAAAACATTTAGTTGTCAAATAACATAACTACACAATGTTGTAAAAATGCAAGCGTGAAAAGAAAAGGAACTTGCAAAACAGTAACCTGCAGAAGAAGAAGAAAAAGCATTTGGTCTACAAAGGGAACCGTTATCATACATAGCATATATATAGCAATAGCCTAGCAAGACAGGAAATATGCATTACAGGACAAATAACATTATGGTGGTGCATGATGGAGCAATCCCGGAAAATATACCTGATATGCCTTTTGTTTGTCCTAATTTCAGACTAAACCAGCACCAAAGCACATTCATTCTCTAATGACTAATGAAGCTTCTGCTTGTATTTACAAGTATGTTAATAAAAGAGTCTTAATAAGTGCTCTCTATTCATGAGCTGTTTTAAAAGTATAAGAACTTTCACCACTAGGGGGCTCTCTCAATCTAAAATAGGCAAAATTGTTGGGTTTACTTTAGACCTGCTTTCTCGGGTGGATGGCCCCTCAGAGTTCCCTTGACCTCAAAATCCAAGATGGCAACTTGAATACCCCAAAAATTGTATATCTTGAACCAAATGTCTTTCATCAAAGGGCTCTATGACGTTCAAAGGAATTTGAGATGTACTGGTGGCTGCAGGTGTCGTTGCAGATGGATCCGTGCATCAAGCTCTGCGTGGAAAACACTTCAATCGCGCCATGCGTTGCCTTCAACTCTTCTACGAGGTTTTAGTCCACCATGGACGAGACTTCCACTTTCTCTGAAGCGATCCAGGCATCTCTCAGTAAGTTAAGCTGTTCAGTAGACCAACAGGAACTTAATGCGGCACTTGCTGAGTTTGAGAACAACGCTGATCTCAAGGTTCTTGTCCACCTCCTGTCGGAGAACTTCGATGGTGCTCCACAAGCAGAATTCTTGAGATCCTTCTTGGAGATGGTAGAGATACTGACTCAAAATATCCATGCCATGACAAGAAACTGGATGGATTTCAGGTCTTTACCAAAGTTGATGCTTCCATTGATGCATCAACTATGATAACGATAAATATGGGCACCATCTTCCAGATTTCACAGCAGTCCTGGAGCGTGGCATGTTTGCACAGTCAATGACTGGTAAACTCTACTCACGTATTGCCCTTGACATACAGGTAGAGTTGTTGGGATTCTTAAGACCACAGAGGGACTTTTTCATCTGGTATCAGTGTCGGTGACAACTCCCACTGAAGCCAGTCATCGACAACGGTCCCATCACACCCCCTGTGACATCACCAACATGGCCGAACTGACTGGACAGCCCTCACCATAGACATTAACACTAGACGCCGCTCAGCCTGTGTCCGCCCACCGCTCCGATTCGTCAGAGCGGCCGCCATCTTGTGAGGGGCAAGTCTGACCCGTCAGCCTAAACAAGTCTATGTGACAGCGAAGTGTTTTCTGAAGAAAACCACGCAAATATACATTTACATGACTGTGAAGAATCATTGCTTTCATTTTTTATTTATTAAATTAAAAATTATTTCATTTATTTATTTATTAAATGTAGCATACTTATAGAAAGTATTGAGAGGAAATGGAAGAAGTTTGCAGACGGGACATTGGGACGCTGTCCTCTCCTTTTAGAGCAGCAACATGATGGAGCCATGACAAAAATATACAAAAGCGTTTATTTACACACAATGTGACATTTATGTACAATGAACATGTACATTAGGGCACAAGTTATAACTTTTTTGTGCAACAAATTTAGATTTTATTTTTACATATTTACACACAACAACATATTTACCTATTATACTTTCATTTATTTTTTTACATAGTTACCTTTAATATTACATAGAAAATAATTGTTAGATATTTACCTATTACATATTTATTTATTGTTACACATTTATCTATTATTACATATTATATGACATATTCTCTTTCAGCACTTCATTTATTATTATTTTATTATAGATTTTTCGCTCTCAGTTCCTCCAGAAGACCACACACTGTGCTCTTTGCCCTCCGTTCTCCATCTTTTCATTCCTCTTCTCTCTTCTCAGACTCTCCACCTCGGCCACGGCTTCACTGAGTCTGGCTGTCAAAGCATCAGGACATGTGGGCTTTGCATAGGAGAGGTCCTAGTGAAAAAAAACAGGACTTACATGTTCAGAGTCCTGTGTTATCACATTAATTCTTTGCTTGTGCAACGTGCAATCAATTGATCTGCCATCCTAATCAATATATTTAATAATAATGTTTGTGTACATGTCAGTATGTCTAAAAGGAGTGAGGTGTGACATGTTGCTCAGCTGTTTGAGCACAGCCAGACAGTACTTCCTACTGGGATCAGGCTGAGGTTCTCCTGCTGGAACAGGCGGGGAACAGTACACTGACGGGTTCTGAGCAACTGATTTCTTTTGAAATGTAATATTCTACACACTGCAACTAAAACAGCCTCCGTTAGATGAACCGAATAGAAGTTGATATTGTTGTTGTTGTTTGAGGGCGAGCTTAAGCCAGGGAATAGAGAGCACCACGGCTCCAGCTCATCTATGTCCCAAGTTAATGTTATATGAGCTAAACACAAGGACAACAATAAATATGTTTTTCCTCCCTGTGGAAGGTAATCCCAAGCAGTCCATTGTCCTTATTTTGTCTGTTTGTACCACCAAAAGCAGAACAGTGATGCGGTATCGTTGCTGAAGTCCTGACAAATGCCACTCACAAGATGGCAGACGCACTGACGTATGTTCCTGCCAGTCGGTGAGGCGTCTCGTGTATATGTCTATGGCCCTCACAGTTCATGTCCTTTCTATGAGGTCATCAGCCCCACACAGCCTTAGCCTGGCTCCACCTCTTCCTCTTTCTCTTCAGCCCTGCCGACACCTTCGGCCTCACCACCAGGCTCCAACCAGACCACAGAGGGGGCTTTTCCACCAAAAGGAATCAGGTGCTATCAGGGTCTAAACAGGTGCTAAGCCGACCCCAAATCCTTGCTGGGCCAGAGTGAGGCCAGAGTGGGATCTGACATGTCATCAGCTGGGGGCGGACAAACGCAAATCACATTCACAGAGACTCAACAGAGTTGCACTCAAAGAAGCAGATTTTAAAGTCCTGCGTCACTTCTCCTTTGTCTTCCCTCAAGCACACAGTCAGACAAACCTCTTTCCGGTCCGCCATCTTGATTTGGAGTTCCTTGTTGTTGACAATTTTGGATTGTAGTCCTCTGGTGTCCACCATCTTCATTTGTAGTCATCACTACACATGCCTTTGTATCTCACGCTCTCTTCTTAGTTAGTTAGTTAGTTAGTTAGTTAGTTAGTTAGTTAGTTAGTTAGTTAGTTAGTCGTAATGTGTGTGTTTTGTTTTGCTTTGTTTCTTTTTGTGAATAAATGTAATTCCTTGGAATCATTTCTGCTGTCGGTTTGATGCTGCACATGGATAAATGAAATGTCGACCTCTTCTATTTCAAGAACGCCAGAATTTTTCAGGATTTACTATTAACTCCTTTATTATAGATTATTACGATTAATTCTTATAATGTTATTATCAAATACCATGCAGTAAAAGGGACCATTTTGCAACTCAAGAAATTGAGAAGACTGGAAGTCACAGGAAAACCTAAACAGTCAACTGAAGAAATACAGAGTAAAGCATTTAATTGGTGATGGTTTAAAGTTGGAAGACTTGTTGCAGCATCGAGGAACATATGAGTGCCTTTCATTGTTTAATGCAAATGGTACGATGCACAAGACGCAGTATTAATGCTCCGGAAAAGCTGACAATGACATCCATGCTGTTTCCTGATATTTACACTTCAACAGTAGACATGGGACTAATCTGGCCTCTAATGGCCCCTCCTGCTGAAGACAAAGCCGATGGAACCAAGTTAACGTAGCGAGAGTGACAATATTGGGAACTTTGTCTCGACAGATGTACTAATGCAGAACGTATGATCTTGTTGAAAAATACATATGAGTAAGACTTCATCACAGACAGAGAACGACAACAGCGGGGGTTGGTTGTAGTGTGAACTGGGGGGGTTAAGTGTGTGAATGGGAGGGTGAGGGGTTGGTTGTAGTGTGAACTGGGGGGGTTAAGTGTGTGAATAGGAGGGATGCATGTTGGACATGGTGAGAACGGGGGTGTTAAGTGTGTGAATGGGGGGGTAAGTGTGTAAATGGGGGGTGCAGGATGGATGTGGTGTGAACGGGAGCATTAAGTGTGTAAACGGGGGGTGAAGGTTGGATGTAAAGTGAACAGGTGGTTAAGTGTGTGAAAGGGTGGGGGGTGCCGGTTGGATGTGGTGTGAACAGGGGGTTATTTGTAAACAGGGGTTGTAGATTGGATGTAGTGTTAATGGGAACATTAAGTGTGTGAACGGGGGGTGAAGGTTGGATGTAGTGTGAACGGGGGCATTAAGTGTGTGAACGGGGGGTGAAGGTTGGATGTAGTGTGAACGGGAGCATTAAGTGTGTGAACAAGGGGGTAAAGGTTGGATGTAGTGTGAACGGGAGCATTAAGTGTGTGAACAAGGGGGTAAAGGTTGGATGTAGTGTGAACGGGAGCATTAAGTGTGTGAACGGGTGTGTTAAGTGTGTGAACAGGGTGGGGGGTGCTGGTTGGATGTGGTGTGAACGGGGGGTTATCTGTAAACAGGGGTTGTAGATTGGATGTAGTGTGAACGGGAGCATTAAGTGTGTGAACAGGGGATGAAGGTTGGATGTAGTTTGAACAGGGGGGATTGAGTGTGTGAACGGGGGGTGCAGGTCGCTGAGGCTCATCAGGCTAGTGTTGCGGCGCAGAGCAGCTGTCGGGGGGGCAGGCGTGTGCAGGAATCCTCCACCAACACAGCTGAGGCCCACTGTGGTACCATCATCAGCCAACACACAACAACATAGCGGTCCCGCACGAGGCTGGGGGGGGGGGGGGGGGCAGTCATGTATGAAAGAAGAAGGTATTTTACAGACATTTACCACTGAAACTTAAGTATTGAGTTTGAGGACACAGCAGTGGTGAATACATGAGGCAAGGATGCTCTTGAAACTAACCAACTGTCATGTAATCACAAGGACAAAGTACAAAGTAAACTTCAGTCGTGGGGGGGGGGGGGGGGGGGGGGGGGGGGGGGGGGGGGGTTGTATGACCTAAAGGATTGGACAGGCTGTGTGTGTGTGTGTGTGTGTGTGTGTGTGTGTGTGTGTGTGTGTGTGTGTGTGTGTGTCTCCTAACAGGAACAGGTGCTGGGTGTGTGATGGTGAATGGGTGAATGAGCTCTTTGTTACAGAGGACTCACCCTCGCAGCACGTCTGATCGGCGACTCTTGTTGATTTGCTTCTGCACTGTTATTCACATTCTTGACTTTACGTTTAATAGCTGGAGAGAAACACAGTTAAGCAGCCCGCGAACAAACATTTCATCCTGTTTTATTTCAAATTCATGCTTCACATTGATCCTGGTCATGCAACATATGATTGAGTTGTTCTGCCGGACATTAGAAAGATGCTGCTGCTTGTATGTTTTGCTCTAATTTGTCCGAAAACATCATAAATTAGCATTATCATAAATTATTGAACTCTTTGAAAAGTTTTCAAGCGGAAGCCAGATGCAGTGACATCAAGCCAATTATTTACAGAGAATTTGATCTTATTTAAAGATGTTTTTGTTCTTCTAAAAAAGAACACATATTAAACATGTCGCTCACAATTGTGTGCTCATGTTTGCAGTGTTTAACAATTAACCTGAATAAAATAGAAATAAAAAGTTAAATTATTCGATTAACTTAAATCAGGGGTCCCCAAACTTTTTCCTGTGAGGGCCACAGAACCTTTCCCTTCTCTGATGGGGGCCGGGGTCAGTTTGTAACAGAAAAAGTGTGACGATCGCAGGGGTGCCTAAACATAAAAACGTGTTGTTTTCCAGAAAGCCGCACATAACCAAATAACCCTCTCTGGGTTCTTCACAGAAAAAATGTCCATGGAACATTAACTTTCTGTTGTGCCGTGCACAATCTTAATCTTAGGTAAAAGTTCAGCCCCAAAATGTGGATATCTGTTTCTGGGGATTGGTTGCTCTGAGGTCAAACTTAGTCCGCCTTCTTGGGGAAGTGTTAACTCTGATATCTGCTGAAATGCAACGCTGTGAAACTCCTGCTGGCAAAAAAGCTTGCAGACGGGGACCGAGGGCCTCTCCATGGGGACAAGCATACAGCACCGGGGTATTTATGAGTCTATAAAACCAGAGCTTCTTAGAAAGCAAAAAAATGTAGGGAGGTGTAAAATATAACAACAAAAAACATACAGTCTTGATTTTTATTTAGCTACTCTAAAAAAGAATTTACCCACTAAAAATGGGTGGTCCTATATTTTTGTCACGCACTGTATATGAAAAAGAAATCAAAATGCGTCTCTGGTATAGTTCAGGGGGCCGGGCCAAATGTGGAGGCGGGCCGTATCCCCCCCTCAGGCCGTATCCCCACTGCGGGCTGTATTTTGGGGACCATTGACTTAAATGAATAAACAAAAAGTAAAATGGAAAATATATATATATATTACAAATCTTCTATATGCATCATCAAGGTATTTCTTATCCAGTATACAAATATCCGAACTTGCAATAATACTATAAGCAATCATAATAATTACAAATAAATATATAACAGAAATAAAGATAAACAATAACGGTTGTATTAATAATAATGACAACAATAATAATAATAATAATAATAATAATAATAATAATAATAATAATAATAATAATAATAATAAAAACTATAATAAGATCCGTATTAAAAAATAAATAAATTTGAAAAATCAATAAAGACTAAAGTGGAAGAAAAGAAAATAAGGTCCTCCTCCATCTGACTGCAGACATATTCCCTGGATCAACCTTATAAGGTAAAAATACCATCAAGGTAACGTGATAGTGACACTGATGATAATAAATGTCAAAGACACAGAATGAATGAATGAATTTATTTGGATCTTCTACATGTGCATACAAAATAAAACACATAAATATATGTTCATAATTTTGATGACATGTAAAAAATCAGAGGACGACACAAAAAAGTCCGAAATAAGACTAATTTCCGTTGTGGTCTTCATTAAAAATAAATAAATAAATAAGAAAAACCCCATAAAAAATATGAAAGTGACATTATAGTGAACAATTAAAAACACAAAATTGTACAAAAGTATGGTGTATATATAGCTTACATGTATAACATAAACTCAGAACAGTCCAAATATTGAAACAAAGAACAAAGAGTGCAGGAAAAGAAAGGGGGTGTTTTATCAGCTTTACCAATATTTTGTTCCAAAGTTCCACATATTCAGTCCAACCTGTCAATAACATTCACACTTTCTTGTTCAATCCTCAGAATGAATGTCAGCTTCTCTATCGTAACAACACCCTCGTCCATCCAGTCCTCGACTTAAAGTTCCTTTAACTGCTTTCTGACTCGCTTTCAGTGAAATATTAGACATATATTTATTTTCAGAGACTTTCACAGTATCTGGTGTCAATCCCACATTTACAGAATCACCGTCCTCAAGGTTTTTCTTCGTGACCAATTTTATTTTTCTCCAATACTTAAAGATGGCCAGCCAGTCCCAAACCACAAGAAACAGTTGATAGTGCTCTGGCCTCACAGCCAGAAGGCCCCGGTTCAAATCCAGCTGGGGCCTTTCTGCGTGGGGTTTGCATGTGTGTACCAGTACTTCAACCAGATGGTGAAGTGGTGAATTGAACCAGATGGTGAAGTGGTGAATTGAACCTAGCTACGTCAGCAAGCAGAAGGCCTCCACACGTCTACACATGATGCTCTGGCACCAAACGGGACAACTCTGAAACTAGGCATCTTTATTCTTGTTTGTCTCACACAAAAAAAAACTACTACGATGAAAAATAATTCATGTAAATTCAACAAAACTGCAGTTTTTAAACAAAAATGTACAAAAATAAATGCCAAACCTGTGCTCACCAGTTCTCCTGTGCTTCACACTAAGTAGCAAACTGTTTTTCACACTGTTGAAAGAAAAGCAGAAGTTTCTCTTTTCTCCCTCACACACAACTTCCTCACTGTGAGGCAGCAGTGTTAACCACTAGACTTAGTGCCTTAAAGCCTTACAAATATAGAGTTTGCTGATCAGATACAATGACAGCTGTTAAAAGGATGTGAAATTATGGTAAAGTGTCATCATCCAATCAACAAGTAGAAGTCGTGGCAGAATGTGTAGCTGTAGACTGAGGCTGGATGATGTCTCCTTTAATTCCTGCTGATTATGTCATCATTCTGGAGGTTTTCCAACACGAGGACGCAGTCATAGTGAGTTTTAGTAGTGATTGTCACTGTTCCCTGAAGCTGAAGCCAACCCAGCATTGATCTCACATGACTGTGGGCCGGTGCTCGGCTGCGCAGCCCTTTAGTCTGTCGGGCCTTGTGTCTGTGCTTCAGTAGAGTCTTGACCCACGGCTTTGTCTTCATTACTTCTTCCACAGCACGAATCTAATCTCTCCAGCTCTCCTGCACACACCAGAGCATGTCTTTGGTTCCATGCATTAAAGAGCAGGACTCATGATGTCACCCAGTAAAACAACATTATTTATGACCGTGGAGAGAGATTCCTCACACCAACGCTCATGTTGCTCTGAGCTGCAAGAGGAAGCCTCAAACCACACAGCTCGCGCGTCGTTGTGAGGAAAGAACAACCAGGAGGTGAGAATAGAGAGGAAACAGGGTCGCTCAAACCAGGAAAACCACAACTATATATTCTTCATCATCATCATCATCATCATCATCATCATCATCATCATCATCATCATCATCATCATCATCATCATCATCATCATCATCATCATCCTCATCATCTGATGATGATGAACACCAAAAATCCCACATGAACAAGCATGAGTGACTGTGGAGATACTCTTGTTTCTCTAGGAAGAATGTTTCTATAGGAATAGTCTGGTTCTGCAGGTTTCTCCGCCACTGAGCCTGGTTCTTCAGATTTCTGGTCCACTGAGCCTGGTTCTGTAGGTTTCTCCTCCACTGAGCCCGGTTCTGCAGGTTTATCCTCCACTGAGCCTGGTTCTGCAGGTTTCTCCTCTACTTGCTCACGTGGAATTGTTTGTTTTCTCTGTAAAAGTGTCCTGAAATGACTGTGTGTTTGGCACATTATAAATAAAGTTGGGTTGAATTCAAAGATGTTCCAGTGTCATGTTGTGTCTGTGGGAGCAGAGGAGCTCTGATCAGCCGTTTGCTTCAGTGATCCTGTTTGATTTGAGAAATCTAATGCTGAGATTTCTAAAAGGTTTGAACCGTACATGTGACTTCCTGCTGGTTTCCATGGTCTCCCTGTGCATGTTGATCCTGCTGAGGTCAGAAACACGAAGTTGAGCGAAGCAGTTTAGAAGATGATCTGTTCGTGGACTAATGCAGTTTGTGGTTCTTTAGAAAGTAAAACACAAAGAAACGGCACTCAGCACATCCCTCGCCAACGCTACCTTGCAATGTTTAGGTTCAATGATGACGTTCTGTTGGTCACTATTTTTTTGTGTTACTTTTTAGAGCAAGCTGGCCTGTGATTGGCTGAGAGTAGAGAAGAGGGGCGGAGAGCGCAGTTAACGGTGTGCTAGCAGACGGCAAACATCCGCTGCAGCCCTCTCGTGCGTCTCCATGGCAACAGACGCTGATCTCCTCTGACCTCCTTTGGGCTTCTCCATGAGATGTAGCTCATGGGACACTGTATGGGACATTTGTTCACAGTTTTGGGGGGATTTATTTGGAAACGGTTAGCTGTAAATGTCCCACAATCAAATCGATTGGTCCTTTGATGATAACAAATCATCCCTGAAGATTTCATGCAATTCGTACATACATACATACATACATACATACATACATACATACATACATACATACATACATACATACATACATACATACATACATACATACATACATACATGCATGCATGCGTACGTACGTACGTACGTACGTAAGAATATATCAGACATATATAGTGTTCTTTATGCACTCAGACGCTTTACATAACAAAAACAGAAAAACATACATACATACCAATATATACACACCAACAAAAACATAAACTAATATAACACAACTTTCATTAGCGAAGGTAATGACAAGGCTGCTCTCTGTTCTCCAACACAGACAATCTGCCTAGTGTCTGATCCAGTCTTTGATCAAATGTAATTCTCTTCTGATGTCTGTAAACCAGAAGTTTGTTTAAATTATGAGCAGAACATGATGGTTTGACTGATGACTCCTCTTTGTTTCAGAACCAGCTAGCGAAGGCTCTTTATGACAACACGGCAGAGTGTGCAGATGAGCTGGCCTTCAGAAGAGGGGACATCCTGACAGTGATGGACCAGAACGTGGCCGGTACCAGTGGTTGGTGGATGTGTTCTCTGTATGGACGACACGGCCTGGCTCCTGCAAACCGGCTCAAGCTCCTATCGCAGGCTGGAACTTTAGGCCACGTCGCAGAAAAGCCTAAAGCAGGTCATTGTAAACCTGAAGACACAGTGCAGAATATCTACCAAATACCAAGTGTGCCCCGACCCACCAGCAGCCCCGTTTATGAACGAATGGGCGTGATTTATAAGGTTCCCTCAGCCCCGTCATCTGCTTCAAAGAGTCCCATCTCATCAACGCTTCAAGTCAGCACAGAAGGAAACAAGGTATACCCTGTTTATTCTAAAAGTAAGATTTTATAGATGTTACTGGGGATTGGTTGCTCTGAGGTCAAACTTAGTCCGCCTTCTTGGGAAGTGTTAACTCTGATATCTGCTGAAATGCAACGCTGTGAAACTCCTGCTGGCAAAAAAGCTTGCAGATGGGGACCGAGGGCCTCTCCATGGGGACAAGCATACAGCACTGTGGTATTTATGAGTCTATAAAAGACTGACTTCAGACACTTTTAACAGCAAACCGCAGCCACAGAGCCAGGAGCCCAGAAAGACAGGAGTGTCTGTACAGGTACCTGAGCAGCCAAAGGTGGGGAGGTGCATGCCCATGTGTTCAGCATTTCCTCTGCTCCTCCGGGGGAGTCGCGTTTCCTTCTGCAGGAGTCATCTAATATCCACTGGGCAGCATGGTCTCTATTAGGGAGCTGCGTTAATTGGCAAAGCGGAGGCGCAATGGGGTTCTTCAGCGGTCTCAACAGGCTTCAGAGCAAACAGTCCTCATAAATGTAGTAATGTGAAGGTCACTGAGGTGCATGTTGCTTTGATCAATGTTTCCAGTGAAGACCAGTGTTAAAACCCAGTCTGTCCCATCTGCAGCCTCCAACCATCAACATGGCGTCTAGTCCAAGCGGGCAGGTTTACGACATCCCCAGCCAAGCTAGACGAAAGTCTCTGGTCACTGTAAGAGTGTGTGCAAAAACATTTAAGACGTTTACTAAGAGCCACTTCAACGGGAATTCACCTGTTTTCCTGTGTTTTTGCAGGGATCAACAATTCCAAGGCAAACGTCACAAAAATATTCGCTGATGCCAATGTCAGAGCTGGAGAAGATATATGACCCTCTGGAAACTGTAAAGTGTAGCACTCCTGGAGAGTCTTGCGTAAGTTTGTGATGCGTCCATTTACTGTTCTAAGACTTCTGAAGGCAGAACAATACATTCCCCCTGTTCTAACTGACCAGGTCCATGTCAATGGTGGATTTCCTGTAATGAATCCTTATTCAGGCTGCGTCTTTCTCCATATGTTTGATTTTTCATTTATTTTATATTTGGACTCCCATGAGAAAATGCCAATTCATTCCCCAACAAGTGTGACGAGCTGCTGGTGTTGGTGTGGAACCAGAGAGTTTACCGGGAGTGCAGTATTACGTGCCTCATAGAGACTTGGCGAAATACCCGTGTGCCTGAC
This sequence comes from Lipophrys pholis, assembly GCF_963383615.2. Taxonomy (NCBI): domain Eukaryota; kingdom Metazoa; phylum Chordata; class Actinopteri; order Blenniiformes; family Blenniidae; genus Lipophrys; species Lipophrys pholis. The sequence continues at coordinate 3,319,569 of NC_137637.1, forward strand.
ACCTGTGTAAATCAGGGACACCAAGGCGATCGGAAAAAACAAAGGTGGGGACTGATGCTGCTTGTTAACAACAGATGGCGCCATCTTCGTCATATTACTGTGAAGGGCAAGATCTGCTGTCAGGATATTGAACTGTTGGCAGTCAGTCTGAGACCATACTATGTACCGAGGGTGTTTTCCCACATCGTCGCCATTATTGTTTACATTCATCCGCGGGTGTCGGGTCAGATGGCATGTGACGACAAACTGTGGCTAACATTCAGAACAAAGCTGCCTGTTTTCACCCGCTGAGTCAGGAAATGGTCCCCAGAGACCAGCGCAGCTCTTAAGGACTGTTTTGAATGTACTGACTGGTCTGTGATACTGGAGACACAGGATAACAACATGGACATGGACAGTAGGGTGGACACCGTCATGGAATACATTAATTTTCTGTAGGGACACTGGTGCCAATGAAGAATGTGCAGTGTTACCGCAATAACAAACCCTGGATTAACAGCTCCATTAAGCAGCTCCTCAACCAGAAAAAGCTGTTCCGCCGGGTTCACCCACAGAGGCGCAGAGTCAGGGCTTTCCAAATCCATTCTTTTATTAAAATCACGAACAAACTCAAAACACACACCAGACACCACTGCCTCTTTAAGGCTCTTCTGTGAGCCTGTGTGTTCACTCCCACCTTCCACTCCTGTGTGTCCTTTATCGGCAGAGAGGTGAGGCAGCACACCTGATTCACATCAGGGCTTAAGCACCTCTCTGCCACAGCTGTCATTCAAGGATGGAAACAAGGTGAGACTCAGCGAGGTCCAGCATGAGCTAAAGGGGACACTGAGACAAGCAAAGCTGGATTACAAAAGAAAGGTGGAGAGAAAGCTGCAGCAGAACAGCACCAGAGAGGTGTGGAAGGAAATGAAGAACATCACTGGTTATTCAAGTTTGAAGGGCCACAGCATGGATGATGATGTGGACTGAGCCAACAACTTCAACCAGTTCGTTAGCAGGTTTAATGGAGGGGCCTGTGTTCACACCACCCATGCATCCACCCTGTACCTCCTCCCACCGTGATGTCAGCTGCCACTGATACTTCTGTAAAACTGTCTAATAAAGATGCCCCCCCCCCCTCCTCCTCCTACCTCATTACTACAAAATCCACTCCTGAAGTCCGACTTCCACTGTCCTTTACTGTGGATGAGGTCAAGGTGGAGCTCAGGAGACTTTGTGCAGGGAAGGCTGCAGGCCCGCATGGAGTGTGTTCAAGGCTACTGAAAGACTGTGTAACTCAACTGGCAGACCCCTCCAGTGGATCTTCAGCATGAGTCTTCAAACAGGCAAAGTACCAGAGCCGTGGAAGACATCCTGTCTGGTACCAGTGCCCAAGGTGTGGCACCCAGCAGAGTTAAGTGACTACAGACTTGTGGCAATCTCACATAATGAAGACACTGGAAGGCTTGTTCCTTCGTTTCCTGAGGTCAGAAGTCACAGAGGAAATGGACCCACTCCAGTTTGCTTATCAGGGTCATCTGGAAATTGAGGACGCAATCCTGTACCTGCTGCATTGGGTCAAAATCTACCTGAAGGAGACGGGATGTTGTGTGAGAATCCTCTTTTTTGACTTCTCCAGTGAGTTTAATACCATCTGGCCGCACTGGTGCTCCCCAAGGGACTGTTCAGCACCTTTTCCTGTTCACGCTCTACACAGCAGATTTTCAACACAGCACCAAGTCCTGCCACATGCAGAAATACTAATAATACTAATAGCCACAGGGGCCTGTATCAGGAGTGGGCAGGAGTAGGATTACAGGGACCTTGTGGCTGCCTTCCAGGACTGGTGCACTTGAGTGCTGTCTACACCTGAACACAACCAAAACTAAGGGCATGGTGGTGGACTTCAGAAAGAAGAGGGTTCCCCATCTGCCAGTCTCTATACAGGGTGTGGACATCACGATGGTGCACACCTACAAATTCCTCAGTGTCATTGTCAATGACAAACTGGACTGGTACCCGAACATCGGCGCCCTCTACAGGAAGGGGCAGAGCCGTTTGTTCTTCCTGAGGACTCTGAAGTACTTTGATGTGAGGAGATGATGGCCATGTTCTATCACACTGTGGTGGCCAGTACACAATTTCTTTCTCCACGGTCTCCTGGAGCGATGGAGAAGACTGTTTAATGCCTCCTGAACTCACTCACACACAGCAGTCATATTTATCATTTGTCTTGCTTTTTAAATTTTTCATATCCCATTTTAACTGTAATTTTATGTTTATTTTTACACCTACTACTTTGCACTTTAACTTATTTAACTTATTCGATTTACGTCTATGAAATCGATTGATCTATCTATCTTGCTCAGGCAAATCCATTTGTATGATTTTCTGATTTCAAGCTAAAGAAAACCTAAGAGCCAATCAGATAATGAAGTTAAATCTGTACGGGTTGAAATTTAACTAGGGATGGGGCAGATTCAATCCGGGATCGGGTTCCGACATCAACGTAATTCACGGATCAGAAATTTCCGACCCAACCTACAGAGATTTCCGATCCATGAGCCTCGCCTGCTTCACTGTTACTGAAATGACTCCACAAGTGTTTCCCTGCTGCTGCTCTGCACTGTGGACTGGATTTCCTGAAGGGAGGCGGGTCTCAATGAGACGAGGAGTAATGAGTCAGGAAATCCATTTCACAGTTTGCAGCCAGCTAGCAGGCTAACGTAGCAGCACTGTGCTATCCAACTTTTCATGACAACATGTTGCTGGTTGGACGTATGTTACGCTCAAAACAAAGCAAAGCAACACAGCAACGTGTAATTTTGCAAAGTCGCTGTACAGCGAGGCATTGCTCTGCCGCCAGATGTCTCTGTTTTAAAACTCCAGCTCTCCGAGGAGAACGGCACTGACCGCGGCATCAAAACAATGAAAAGCAGCTCCTCCAGGCCGTCAGCAGTCGATTCACCCCTCCGTGAAGCTGCGTCCTACTCCACAAAAAACTCCCTGAACATAGTCCCAATCATTTGTGCTAGAATAATTGCAGTTTGTACTGCGTTGCTAAAGAACTTCCCCAGGGATTAATAAAGTGATTCTGAGGTTCTAAAGATATTACTAGTTTATTATGAGATGACGATGTCACACAGACCCCCACATTGTCCAAATGGAACAAAAATAGTTTGTACTGCTTCATTTTCTGACCTTATACTAACCTCAAGTTGCTTTTTGAGAGAATACATGCATACATTTGTACATTTCATACTTGCCTGTAGAAAAGAATTTAATACAGCCTTATATAAAATCAACAATAATGATAATAATATTAAAGCAAACTGAGCTCTGGTATCGGAATAGTATCAGTATAGGCAGATATCCAAATTCAAGTATCAGGATCGGATCGGAAGTGAAAAAAACGTGGCTCAGTGCATCCCTAGATTTCACCAGCACACACATCAAGAAGACTTGCTTCAAAGAGATATTTGTTCTGACACCTGTCGCATCTTCAGTTTTGTTCATTTAAACGTCGTTAAGCTGAGTTCATATTGTAGTTAAACCGCACAAAGTTGTTTTGGAATCATTCTGTCTGATTGTTTTGAGACATCCAGGTTCATTTCAGCTGATGCAAACATTCAAGTGATTACCCAGCAACCTTTTGTGTTTAGAGGCAAAAAAAAATGGGCAAACATAAGGCTTTGAGCCATTTTGGCTCGAAATGTAGGGTATTTTGGGTTGTAACAGTCTAAAGTGTGCCATTATCTATCAAATGAGGTCCAAAGAAACAAAAGATGGAAACCAATACTAGAGTGATGGTGTGATCTGTGTGGTCTGATCCAACAGTCGAGCTTCTGTAGCTGAAATAGCTGCTGAACTTCATAGTTCAGAAAAAAGGTGTCAGAATTGATGGTGTATTACTGGAACTCCAAAAGGAAAACCTACACAATATCAGCCATGTGGACAAATTGTTTAGGCTGATTGTTGAAACTAATGTCTTGATTCTCTTCACAGGTTTATGCCGTTCCACCGTCTCTTGCTCAGGATCCAAACTATGACATCCCAGTTCCCTCTGGAACAGAATCCCATCAGAAAGCAGTGGGTGCTTTCCAAACTCTTCCCACTCCTCGCAAACCTGAGTGGATCTACGACGTTCCTGTGGGTTCTGACAAACAGGGTCTCCTCCAAAGCTCCTGTTGTGCCCTCCTGTCCAAAACGGTCTGTGGGCAGCTCTACGACAGCCTTCCAGCACACACTCTGCCCAAAAGACACGAAAACCCATCTTCTTTGTTTTATGATACACCAATGTCAGGTTGTCTGGACAAATCAAGTCCCCCCAAGGTGTTGCCAAGGCCCTTTCTTAAAAACAGACCCTCAACTCCAACACACAAGGAGGAGTCAGTGTATGCTGTCCCACCCATGGAAGAGCTCCTCAGCCACGTTAGCAGTCATCCTCCGAGTGATCATAAACCCTTGGAGTGCAGGGGGGACTCCAGTGAAAACTACGATCTGAAGAGGGTGCGTTTGAAAAAGATGAGAAACTTTTTGGCCTGTACAACTTTCCATGACATGGGATTAGGTGGTGACTCAGTGGGGCAGGAGGATAGTGGGGCAGCAGAAAGTCAGAGGATCAGCACAGCATCCAGCTCATCCACCAGCTCCTGCGACTCTCTGACCCTGAGCTCCTCGTCTCCAGAGCCTCAGCGAGAGGTGGCGCTCAGCCAGGAGGAGGCCTGCCGAAAGCTTCTGGACCTGCAGGAGTGTGTCAGTAGGGCTGTGCCTCGGCTCATGGAGTTCGTAAGCAGTCACTGGAGGTGCAGAGAACATCTAGAGAAACACCTTGATGAGATCAGAGAAGCAGCAGAGGGGATTGCCTGCACTGTCACCTGCTTCCTGAACTTTGTTTTGGACATTAAGGGAAACACTCGACGTCTGACTGATGCAAACTTGCAGGCCCGACTCTACAAACAGCTGTCCATCGTGGAGGACTCGGGTGTCATCCTGCAGCAAACAGTGAGCGCTCTGAACATGGCACAGTGGCCTCTTCACAGCCTCCATCAGGACCCCGGGCAGGTCCACTCACCTGACCAGCTGGAGCGCTTCGTCATGGTGGCCCGGACCATTCCAGAAGATGTCAAGCGCCTGGTGTCCATCGTCAACGCCAACGGAAAGCTTCTGTTCAGAGCTGCTCAGAAAGATCCAGAGAACCCAGAAACAACAAAAAACGCTCATGGAACTGAAGAAGTGAACTTGGTGGAGGACGACAATGACTACGTAGAGCTGCAGGTGATGACTTATGATGAACTACTCACAGTCCATCAAACAATAAAGCAAACATATATTCATGTTTCATTCATGACTTTTCCTCAGACTAAGGAAGAGGAGCTGAAGAAAGCAAAGGATATTGTCACAGCTAACTCGACACAGGTCCGTGTTTCTTTTGAATATCCAATAACAATTTTGTGTCAATGAGACTATGATTTTATATCTACCCATGCATGCAACTACATTTAAGACCCAGGGATTCTGGATATTGAGTTAGAAATTATGTTTGTAGCTGTGGTGATGGGCATGTTTAGGGATGAGAATGGACAAGAAATTATCAATATCAAGGCCAAAATCTATCCTGTTTGTAAGTCCAGATCTTTATCGATTCTCTTGATTACTGAGTGACACAAAGGTGACACATTAATCCTGATTATTGTGTCACCTTCTAGTCTTGCAGGATGAGTCGGACATCACAATGTGATGTAAATGACTAAATACAGTAATACACTTCACCAATAGAATACCACAAGATCTTTCACTTTCAACCATTTTTAAAACAAATTATGAGAATAGAATTATTTCCAAATTGATAATAACACTGGCCTACAGAGTCGTGTATAGAAACAAAACACACCAACGTGAAACTCACAACACGCCAGAAAAACTCAACTTTGACTTCAAAGTCCAAATCCAGTCCAAGTCCGATCTCAAGTCTTTCCTTTCTTATCAAGTGAAGTCACAAGTCAATCAAAACAGTCGACTGGAGTCTCCATCTCTGCTGACCTTCCCTGACCTTTCCTCTCCTGTCCTGCTCAGGCTGATCACACTTGTGGTTCTTCAGACTCGGGCAGCGGTTCCGAGGAGACCCGGCCCCCCCCGCGCTCGGAGCACTGTCGGCTTTACTTCGGTGCCCTCCACAAGGCCATCGGGGGCTTCGTGTGCAGCCTGCAGGACGCTCAGCCGCCCGAGAAGTTCATCTCTCAGACTAAGCTGGTGATCATGGTGGGCCAGAGGCTGGTGGACACCCTGTGCAGGGAGGCGCAGCGGGGGGGCGGCAGCAGGACCCTCCTGTGTCACAGCAATCAGCTGTGTGCTCTGCTCAAGCAACTGGCAATGGCCACCAAGAAGGCCGCGCTGCACTTCCCCGACAGGCAGGCGCTCCACGAGGCGCAGGAGATCGCCAGGGAACTGGCCCAACGAGCGCAGCACTTTCGGATTTCTCTGGACCTCTGAAACAGTAAAAGTTATTATTTGATAATAAACAAGCTGCTGGACAGGCAGAGCATCCATCAAGTCAACCCGTTTGGAGTTTAGCTATAACTTGCACATTGTGTGTTAAACCAAATTTCAAATTTGGGAAATATAAAATGTTATTTTATATGTGTAACCCAACAGCACATGTTGAGTGTGTTTTGTTTTTTACGTGGAGTTTTTGTTTTTTTACATCCTGGGTAGCAGTTTGAGATTGTCTACTTTTTTGAATATCTGTGTAAATGTTATTTGAAATATGTTCTGCATTCCCCAGAATTTACTTGACTGAAGATTGGGTACAGCTCATGTTTGAGGAATAAAATATAATACTTAATTCTCTGAAAAGGACGTTGTGTTTCAACTACATGCATAGAGAACAAAAATGACAAAGAAAGACTTTTATATGAAACAATACAGAAAATGTAAAATTTCCTGACATGCTAATTGTCACAAATGTAGTGACGCAGAAGAGGACAGAGTCAAGAGTTCAGGTTGTAAAGAGATTATTTACTTTATCAAAGTCCAAGGCGTCCATTCCAGGTGGAGGTGGGGTGAGGGTGGAGATATGGTGAGGGTGGAGCTATGACATGGTGAGGGTGGAGATGTGACGTGGTGAGGGTGAAGACATGGTAAGGGTGGAGCTATGATGTGGTGAGGGTAGAATTGTGACGTGGTGAGGGTGGAGATATGACGTGGTGGGTTGGAGGTTTGACGTGGTGGAGGTGTGACATGGTGAAGGTGGAGATGTGACATGGTGGAGGTGTGGAGGTGTGACATGTTGAGAGTGGAGATGTGACATGGTGGTGGTGTGATGTTGTGAGGGTGGAGATGTGACATTGTGAGGGTGGCGGTGTGACGTGGTGAGGCTGGAGATATGACGTGGTAAGGGTGGGGATGGACTCTATAGAGGAGGAGGCGGATCGGGTCCAAACTGAGGTCCATCCTCCAACAATGATTCTCACGCTCCATGGAGTCTTATTCAGCAGCAGAAGCTGCAGTAACAGACTCCTTCCACCAGAGGTCACTACAGAGTCTCAGATAGTGATGGCCAAGTGAAGTGTCCTGAGCCACTGTCTTTATTTTGAGAAGCCACTAGATGGCAGTGTCTCTTCAACAAATGTTTGAAAGCACATTTCAGTCCCTCAGCATCTGTCGTCAATCCAGTAGCGCCATTTGGTGGAGTCAGAAAATAAAGACAGTGGTTCATGAAGCTTCATTAGTGTCCGAGCACATAGGTCGATGCATAGGACCCTATTGAAACCGTAGGGATTATTATTATTATTATTATTATTATTATTATTATTATTATTATTATTATTATTATTATTATTATTGTTGTTGTTGTTATTATTATTATTATTATTATTGTTATTATTATTGTTATTATTGTTATTATTATTATTATTAGTAGTAGTAGTAGTAGTAGTAGTAGTAGTAGTAGTAGTATTATTATTATTATTTGTCAGACCGTTTTAAGGGCCTTAGCATACATAACTTTTTGTGAAACTTTGCACAGGTACGGAGATAAATTCAATTATTTGTGGGAGTTACACATGTAACTGTGAAATGACTCAACGGCGCCACCTGCAAGATTTGAAAAAGGTAGCCCCAGAATCCCATTTCACCGAGAGTTACGAAAATCGGCCCACATATGTAACAAGCCAACATGGAACAAAAAACTCTGCAACATGGAAAACTTAACAGGAAGTTCAACCTTTTTAGGAAAATGGTGGATTTTGCAGAATTCTTGCCCAAATTTACAAACTTTCTAGAGCGAACTCGTCCCAAGGGGAAACTCCAATCTACTTCAACTTGGGCTCTTTTGATAGAAAAGGGGTTGAAGAACTAAAGTTATCAAAATCTCTTGCAAAATTGTTAGTGTGACCTCGCCACAAAGTTTATTTCACCATGAAACAGGAAGTGCAGTGTAAATTGGCTGAACATGGTCAGATCAACCTCACATTTGACACGTTGAATCAGAGTTCGGCCCTCAGCACAACCATGTGATGACTCTTAATCATAACGCCATTTCAGGGCGTGGCTTTGACAACCTTCGCCATGGAACAAGAAGTGCAACGTAAATAGAGTGAACGTGATCAGATTGACCCTCAAACTTGATACGCTGCATCAAAGACCGACCCTCATCACAGCCATACATCAATTACCACCTTCAGCTATGGCGCCACCTGCTGGAAACAGGAAGTTGGGTGTACATGCTCAGATCTGGCTCTAACTTCACACGTTGTTTGAGAGTCCAAGTCTGATCACAGTCAAAAGACAGTCACAACCATTGGACCATTGGGCATAGAAATTAGCCTACGCTCAGACATTACCATCGGAGCAAATAACATGTGCGTTAGCGTTTGTATACGCGCCGATAAACATACGTGCTAGAATTAGCATATACACTCATTGGCGTATGTGCTAATTAGCATATGGTTTAACATTAGCATCCGCGCTAATCCACATACATCTAACCTTAGCATCCACGCTAATTAGCATATTGGGTAACATCAGCATTCGCGCTAATTAGCACCCGTCTAACGTTAGCATAATCACAAATTAGCATACATGCTAATGAGCATCAGCGCAAAATAGCATATGGGTTCATGTTAGCATCCGCGCTAATTAGCATACACGCTGATTAGCATAAGGGTTAAGACTAGCGTTCTCACTTATTAGCATATGGCCTAACTTTAGCATTCGCACTAAATAGTATCAGGGCTAACGTTAGCATATGAGCAAATTAGCATACATGCTAAATTGCATTCGCATAGTATGAGAGTCCACATCTGAGCACAGCCTGAAGAAGGTTACATTGATTGGGTATAGCGCCACCTGCTGCCAGCAGAAAGTGGGGAGACGTGCAAAAAACCTCGACATGCGGCTCATTCCAACGTGCGTTGGTGTGCGAGGACCCGTTCAACCAGTGTTGCCAGATCAGATTGACAGTTTCCAGCCCAATCACATCTTAAAACCCGCCCATTCCAATAGAAACCAGCCCAAACCACGAAGTTGCCAGACACCCGTGCAAACCCGCAAAATCATAACACGTGCAAAAGAAAACACACCCAGAGCTTCATATCTGCATTAAATAACCACATATAAATGATAGATAAATAGGCTTTTGCAGATTGTAACCACCAAGAGTGCAGTAAATCAACCATAGGCTACACAAACTGCAAAACGAACCTCTGTCGTCCTAGCGCCAGGCCCTGATGAGTAATAATGCCAACTGCATGTAAAAATGTGAACTTTTAAGCCATGCAGGCCTCATATATTTTGTTATTTACATCACAAATGACCTGTATGAGGACAACATGCGAAACAATTTAAAACAAAACTAAACTATGCACATACAGAGCGCATCTCCCTCTCTCCCTCCCTCCCTCCCTCCCTCCCTCCCCTCTTTTTTTCCTCTTTGCTGCTTTCCACACCTGTGGTGCTGAAAGACCCACAATGACCTGGCCGCACAGCAGCTGATTGAGTTTTTAATTCAAAGAGCAAATGCCATAGAATCAGTGGGCGACAGTTAGAAAAATCATTCCCAGTGCAAATAAACTAATGTGACGTAAAAATCATCTTCCCTTTAACAGAATCAGCATCTTTCCATTAACTTCAACAATGTTCAGAACTTCAACTATTTACAGTCACTGGAAGCCAGGTCAGCTGGCTAAAACATGGATGAATCAAATAATTTAAACTATACTCAATTCTTTGTTTATTTAGCCTTTTTATTTATTAAAGAGAGAGAGAGAGAGAGGGGGTAGGAGAGAGAGAGAGAGAGAGAGAGAGAGAGAGAGAGAGAGAGAGAGAGAGATGTTTTCACAATATCAAAAACTCGCCAAATGTGGACAAAAGCAGCCCAAATTTAAAACACCAGCCTAAAGTGTTTTTTTCCCGCCTGAAGTAAACAAAAACCGCCCAATTGGGCAACACTACTTGCAGGTTTAATCAAACTTTTCTTTCAGTTGAAGTAATATTCTTACTTAACTTTCTTCTTAGTTAAATTAATATTTCTTATTTAACTTTAATTTCAGTTAAATCAATATTTTATATTGAACTTTACTAAAATCGTTTCATTCTGTATGAATTTCTGAATGAAACAATTTACTCTTTTTTATTCTACTTTACTGTCCTTGTCTCTCAACTTCAGTCTCCTCTATACTTCTTTACTCTCCTTTACTCTCCTCTTTCCTTCTCTATCATTTACGCTCCTCCTCTCTCTCTCCTCCTCTCCTCCCTGGACGTTGTACTAATAATAGAAGTCTGGTTCCTCTGAAAGGTGAAAACCAGACATGAAGAACCTGAACCTGATCACCATTCAATCTTTTGTCTTTGGAATGTTTTGTCATTTTGCTGCCAATGTGCGGCTAAATAGCAAAGTTTGCCATTTCTGTTTCAACTCCAGTAAACATTTCTTTCCTATCATTTTATTTCATATTCATTCATTTTGGCCTGCCCATACATGAGCCCTCAAAGAGTGAGCATCAGTGCAACACAACAAATGATCCAGTCACTCAAATCAAAGCACAAAGAAACAAGCGACGACCAGACAACATACATAACATTTGTTCCTGAAGAGTGAGAGGGTGAATAAAGAGTGTGTCAATGAATTGTGAGAGGGAGAATACAGAGTGTGAGGGTGAATTAAAAAAACATGTCAATGAAGACTGAGAGGGTGAATGAAGAGTGCGTCAATGAAGAGTGAGAGGGAGAATAAAGAGTGTGTCAATGAAGAGTGAGAATAAAGAGTGTGAGGGTGAATTAAAAAACATGTCAATGAAGAGTGAGAGGGTGACTAAAGAGTGTGAGGGTGAATAAAGAGTGTATGGGTGAATAAAGAGCGTGTCAATGAAGAGTGAGAGGGTGAATAAGGAGTGTGAGGGTGAATAAAGAGTACGCCAATGAAGAGTGAGAGGGTGAATAAAGTTTGTGAGGATGAATAAAGAGCATGTCAATGAAGGGTGAGAGGGTGAATAAAGAGTGCATGGGTGAATAGAGTGTCAATGAAGAGTGAGAGGGTGACTAAAGAGCACATCAATGAAGAGTGACAGGATGAATAAAGAGTGTCAATGAAGAGTGAGAGGGTGACTAAAGAGCGTGTCAATGAAGGGTGACAGGATGAATAAAGAGTGTCAATGAAGAGTGAGAGGATGACTAAAGAGCATTTCAATGAAGAGTGAGAGGGTGAATAAAGAGTGTAAGGGTGAATAAAGAATGTGTCGATGAAGAGTGAGAGGGTGAATAAATAGTGTGAGGGTGAATAAAGTGTGTGGGGTGATGGTACAGTGTCACAGTGAAGAAAGAGAGAGAGGGTGAATGTAGTGTGAATAACATGTAAGAGCATGAATAAAGAATGTAGGTGACTGAAGAGTTTGAATATTATGTGAGAGGGTGAAGAGGAAGTGTGTCAATGAAGGGTGAGAGGGTGAATAAGGAGTGTGAATAAAGAGAATGTCAATGAAGAGTGAGAGGGCGAATAAAGAGTGTGAGGGTGAATAAAGAATGTTTCAATGAAGAGTGAGAGGGTGAATAAATAGTGTGAGGGTGAATAAAATGTGTGGGGTGATGGTACAGTGTCACAGTGAAGAAAGAGAGAGAGGGTGAATGTAGTGTGAATAACATGTAAGAGCATGAATAAAGAATGTAGGTGACTGAAGACTTTGAATATTATGTGAGAGGGTGAAGAGGAAGTGTGTCAATGAAGAGTGAGAGGGTGAATAAGGAGTGTGAGTGTGAATAAAGAGCATGTCAATGAAGAGTGAGAGGGCGAATAACGAGTGTGAGGGAGAATCAAGAATGTGAGGGTGAATAAGGAGTGAGAGGGTGAATGTAGAGTGAGAGAGTGAATAAAGAGTGTGAGTGAGAGGGGAATGTAGAGTGAAAGGGTGAATAAAGAGCATGTATATGAAGAGTGAGAGGGTGACAAAAGAGTGTGGGGTGAATAAAGCATGTGTCAATGAAGAGTGAGAGGGTGAATAAAGAGAGTCAAGGTGAAAAAAGAGTGAGAGGCTGAATAAAGAGTGTGCGGGTGATTGTACAGTGTCAGGGTGAAGAAAGAGTGAGAGAGTGAATGTAATGTGAATAACATGTATTTTAACATGTATATTAATTAATATATGAATATCATGTGGGAGAGTGAATGAGTGTCAATAAAATAAAAAGAGAGGTGAATGTAGAGTGAGAGGGTGAATAAAGAGTGCGAGTGAGAAGGTGGATAAAGAATATGAGTGAATGTAGAGTGACAATAAATGGTGTGAGGGTGAATGTAGAGTGAGAGGGTGAATAAAGAGTGTGAGTGAGAGTGAATAAAGAATATGAGTGAATGTAGAGTGACAATAAATGGTGTGAGGGTGAATAAGGAGTGAGAAGATGAATGTAGAATGTGAGGGTGAATGTAGAGTGAGAGGGTGAATACGGAGTGAGAGGGTGAAAGTAGAGTGAGAGGGTGAAGCGTGAATGTTAGGGTGAATAAGGAGTGAAAGGATGAATGTAGAGTAAGAGGGTGAATAGAGAATGTTAAGGTGAATAAGGAGTGAGAGGATGAATAAAGAGTGAGAGGGTGAATATAGAGTGTGGGTTTTAATAAAGAGTGAGCGGGTGAATAAAGAGTGAGAGGGTGATTGTAGAGTAAGAGGGTGAATGCAGAGTGAGAGGGTGAATAAGGAGTGTGATACTTTAGTGACAGGTTATATAAGAGCTGCTGTTGGCTCGGCGGTAAACACTGAGATATTTAAATGTTGTTCTGCTCTGCAGAGATCCGGAGCCTCGCTAACTTTCCTCCCTGTTCTTTCTTTCTCTCTCCGGACTCCACACCGCGGTCCCGGCTGCAGCGGCCAGGCTCGCCGGGCTCCGTGCAGTCACCAGGGGGCACGCACACAGCTTTCCCGGCGGTGTGAAGAGGAATGCGCTGAGGGAAGCCTCGCTCCGGCTCCTGCTCCGGCTCCAGCCGCTCCATCCTCCCTGCCCGCCCGCCGCGGACTGATGGAGCGCTGCGCTGCTTAGCTTCATGAGTCCGGCGGGACTGCCCCTGGCGTTTTTTCCTGGGGAACATCATATTGGATCATATTGTTTGCAGGACGCGGTTCCTCCTGCAGCCCCCCCTCCGCTCCATCCCGGCGTAGCTCTGAAGTGAACATGGCGACTGTACCAGTATATTGCATCTGCAGATTACCGTACGACGTGACCCAGTTTATGATCGAGTGCGATGCCTGCAAGGACTGGTTCCACGGCAGGTAAGTGTCGGGCCGGGCCGGGCCGGGCTCCCCGGCTCTGCCTGTGTGTGGCAGGGTTTTCGCAGTTGTGTGGGGAGGGGGGGGAAACAAACAAAAATGGCGAGGTCTCGGCTGCGTTTGACAGCTTTGTGGCTCTCGGATCGCCCGTCTACATCTGAGGAGAGGCCGGAGAAGAAGAAGGCGGAGTTTGAGGAAGATCGGAGCGGGCTTTGGGCTCCGTTTTGTCGCGATTAAACACATTTTATTCTTGTATGAAACATATGGGGCTTCACGGGACCATTACGCCGTGTGTTAGTGTCGTTTAATGGCTGTTAAACATCCCCGCATAGCTCCCCGGACCGCGGCTCGTCCTTCCCCGCTCCGAGAAGCGCACAGAGCGGCGGAAAGCCTCGGCTCACGCTGCTTCTCTCAGCCGCGTTCCAGCCGCCTGCCGCCCGCTAAAGGCTCCCCGCTCGGAGCGGCTCTGGCGGGCTTCTCCAGGCGGCGGTCCGCTCTCTCAGCGCGGCTGGAAATCACGACAGCAGCCCGGGGAGCAGGCGTCCTACCGGGCACTGGCTGTCGCTGACAATGACCCTTAAGCCCAAGCGGAGACACAAAGAGGCGGGTTGTTAAGAACCGAAGCCCGATTTATTTTGCTGCTTCTGGGGTTGTTTGTCGGTGCTTGAGCGGTGACGGTGGATCCGCCGCCGCTCATCACTTTCCCTCCGCACATCAGCGCTCATGATCCCGCTAGCATTGCCTTATTCGCCTCCCCCCCCACCCCCCTCCCCGGTGCCCCAGGTAGCTCGGCCCTCGGCCCCGGTACGTCGGCCGTGGTTCGTGGAAGTGTTTGGTGCTACCCGCCGTACGTCCCGGCGCTTCTCGGGCCAACAAGCCCTGGCCCCGGAACAGCGGAGAGTATTTACGCGCCTGAACGTTAACCCTTTCAGGGTGTCTGTCTGCCCACTCCCCCCCCCCCCCCCCCGGCACTCCCGGGCTGTCTGTGGCCCTGTCCGGGGATAAACCGTGACCTCGGGCCGCCAGCAGAACCGTGTGACCCGCAGCCAGCAGCCGGTCCTGTTCTGGTGCTCTGCAGGGTCTCATTAAAACCTGGACATGATCTGACTGTGTTCAATGAGCTGCCTGATGTGAATGAAACAAGTAGACAACATCACTCTTTCTCTGGATGGACCCAGTTTGTACAATGTTAGTTCTTCCTCTTCCTTTTGAGCACGTTTGTGGACTTGTGTTGTTTAAAGTCATCTTCTCCTTGACTTGTGTGATTTCTGCTCTGCAATGTTGAAATAATGCAGTGAAACTGGATTTGGAGCAGCACCAGTCAGACATGTCAAACCAAACATTTATTGCAAAATCAGTCTTTTGTGTTGTCAGTCATACATATGGGATGTATTTTGTAGCCCTGATATTCAATGACAAAAAGGAAATTGTCCTACTATTCCATACAAGTGAAAATCTCCCAATAATAATCAAATAGTAGTTGGTCCATTTTCCATTTTTCTGTTGAAGGCTGCATGGTGGAACAGTGGTTAGCACGCTCACCTCACAGACAAAAGGTTGTTGGTTCAAATACTGTGGAGTTTGTTCTCTGCTGGTTCCTTAGGGTTCCTCCCAAAGTCCAAAAACATGTGAGGTTGATTGGTGGTGCGTGTGTGTTCACAGCTTCCAGGGTCCATTCAGAACCACAGAAGTCTGTGATCATCACATGGGGACACTTCATGCACAATGTTTTGGATCAGAACGGCAAATTCAATCAATATTTACTCCGTCTTGTGACTTTTATCGACTGTTTGAAATCACTGTGTTTTATTACCACCATGTCTTATTAGCAGCACGTAATGACTACCTCCTTAGTTTTTAATTCATCCTGATTTTTCATCTTCAATTGGTGGTTACTGCTGGAAACCCATGAAGAAAAATACATTTCGTTGTTCGATGTGTCTGTTTAAGAAAAACAGTAACAAGTCTAAGGAAACACTGCTCTCAAACATAGAATTGTCTTTTCCTCTAGTCTAAATTAAGTCCAGGAGCTACTTTAGTCCAGCTAACAAATCATCTGCATTACTTCCTGCTAAAGCTGGATGCAGATCATGTGATCATGTCACAAAGCATTCTGGGATTGATCCACTGAGTGGGCGATATTCTGGGTGCAGATAAACAATCTGATCTCTCAGTCATGGAAACCAAGGTAAAGACACATGAAAGCAGACTTTATGTTTACAGCTCAAACTAACCCCGTGTGTGGCTACACGGCCCAAAAGAAACCCTTATAGCGCGGCATTATGTAATAATGGTGCAATATGTAATAATGTAATAAATTTTCAACTCATTATGTAATAACGCCACATTTTGTAATGAAATTCTTGAACATTTTCTATTAAACTTTGCCGCATTTCATAACAACTTGCTACATATTACAACAAGAAAATGTAATAATTTGGTGCATTGTGTAATAAATGTTTCCCTTTATCTGTAGACATGGTTCTATGTTTAATAATGAACAGAAATTCTGATTCAGTTGGACTAGAATTATATCTCACCTTTTGCTTTTGCTCATGTCCAACATGTGGTTAGGGTTTGGGTAATTGTAATTGTAATTCATTTCATTATTATTTCGAATTCCAAATTAATTGTTTAATATATTTTATGAGACTGACATAATTGAACTGTCTATCATTCCCTGTTAAAGCAGGAGGTGCCCCAAAGTTTCTGATGCATATCAGATTCCATTTTTATTCAAATAATTAATATCTACCTTAATTATTAATCATTATCGATAGCCAAACTGTCCAAAACCCAACCCAAAAGTAAGAAATCCCTACATAGTCCATATTGGTACTTTAATAGTTGCAGCCAATTCATTCATGTTTACAGCTTGTTGTTTTCTGCACACATGCCTGTGTGGTTGCACTACTAAAACAAGTGACAGCACCCTCCTGTGGCCTGGTAGACTAACTACATTGTTGTCGGCAGTGCTGCAGTGTAAATGCAAGTTTTTTTTTAATGAAATTAGGTGTTGTCATGTGTATATATATATATATATATATATATATATATATATATATATATATATATATATATATAAATACACACATATATAAAACCCTCTCTGCCCCCTTTCTGTTTGCTAACATATGTTATTTCTTAAATAATTGTAGTTTTTTTGATCAATATTTTTTTTTGATTTCTTAATACAACACCACAAAGTAAACAAACACAGAACATAAAACAAGAAAAAGAGAATAAAATAAATAAAATAAAAACAACTTAAAAAAATAATATATGAACCAGTCAATACTTAAAATATTAGGAACAATACAACAAAATGCCAACCCACAAGTGTCAAACCTTTGTATTTATACTTTTGGTAAATACTATACGTTGTGTGTATGTTATGAATCAATATAGATTAAGAAGAATTTTCAGGCAGTGTATTCAATAAAAATGAGTAAGTTCTTGAACTGTCCTATTCTGTTTCATCTGGAAGCCCGATACAAATCACATTTTTCCATTCCATTTTAAAGTATAAAGCGAGGGGAGACCAATTTGTTTCAAAGAATTTAAAGACCCTTTAAATACGTAGGACAGCCTTTCTAAAGGCTTTGCTGACGAGACGTTTTCACGCCACATCTGAAGATGTGGTGTTTCTTTATCTAACCATCTTTGTAAGATTGCATAACAGGCAGCAAAAAGTAGAATTCTCAAAATGTATTCATGTTTATGTGGAGTATTTGTTTCTAGCCCTAATACCAAGCACCAACGGTCAAAGGAATATTAATATCCAATACTTGATTAATCTCTGATTGGACAGAATGACAAAAATATTGACTCTAAGGGACAAACCACATTACGTGACTGTACGTTCCCATACTGGTTTTGCATTTTGGGCACAAGGGGGCGCTCTTTTTTATCATATTTCCTATGTGTCACTGGTGTCATCTGAAGTCTGTGAGTTTTCTTTTGTATTGGGTTTCGTATGATTTCTTTGAGCATGTGACTTTCTTCACATTTAAGGTATATATTTTTCCGTCTTGTTTCATCCAGGCGGGTGCCGAAGTCATCGTTCCAAAGATTTTTAGTTTTCATCGGGGTAGGTCTGAAAAACATGTTTTTATACAAGTAACTTAAAAATGTATTTTTCAGTTGAAGGGCTCTAAGTGACACGGTTTCCAATAAATTGAAATTCTGAGCCTTTTTCTATGTTGGAATAGACAGAATATAGCTTCTAATTTGTAATTAACAAGAGACGTGTGTCTGTGGAAGACCACATCCCGTCCAATGTTAGGAGAAGAACTTAAGGTTCTCACCTGAAAATACATCAAGGATCTTTGTTTTACCCGAATCACACCATATTTTAAAGCCTCATTGCGCGAGGGTAAAGAAATCAGGATTTTCATAGATGAGAGCCTGAAATGAAGGTTGTTCTATAATTCTATAACGTCTTTGCACTTATTTCCATGTTTTAAGAGTATTTTTGACAAGCACATTACATTTATTAGAGAAATCTTCTTTATAAATGGGAGAGCTGAGAGTCCTGTGTTTATTGCCTCAGATCCAAGATCTAAGTAAGGAGATGCACCATCACTTCTAATCATTTCCAAGACATATTTAATTTGAGCAGCCCAGAAATAGTGTTTAATATTTGGCAACACTAAGATGATCATAAATGGATCTGATGTCACTCCATTTAGGAAGGTTCTACAAACTGAGACTTCTGGAGTAGAGTATACTAATTTCACCCAATCCAAAGAAACTTCACCAAAAGAGAATTCCTTTAAGGTTTGAAACAGATAAGGCCATCAGATGTTATCAAATGCTTTCTCAGCATCTAATGTTACTATCAAAAAGCATTAGATTTTTTAAACGTAACACACCATAATATATTTAGTAATCTTCTGGTATTTCACTATGAGTTTCTATGAGCCACAAATCCTGTTTGATCATAATTCATGATTTTTGGTACGAAAGGTTTTATTCAGGTTGCAAGGAGTTTTGCAAAAATGTTACCATCTGCATTTTGAATGTTTATGGGCCTATAAGAGGCAGGATTATTTGGGTCCTTGTTCTATTAGATATTACTTTCATTAATGCCTGTTGAAGTGAAGTAGGGTTTGCTTGTTTTTTGACAGAGAAGGCATGTTTGTACATTTTAGCTATCAATGGCGCCAACGTTTCTTGAAAAATAAAAATAAAATTATATATATATAATATGATATATATATATATTTGGGAAGGCAGGCCATCAGGCCCACAAGTACCAATCACCTTCTCCACTTCTTCACAGGTTCTATCCTTCTCACGGCTCAGTTCATCTACTTCAGATATTTTTGGCAGGT
Source organism: Lipophrys pholis (assembly GCF_963383615.2). Taxonomy (NCBI): domain Eukaryota; kingdom Metazoa; phylum Chordata; class Actinopteri; order Blenniiformes; family Blenniidae; genus Lipophrys; species Lipophrys pholis. Next base: position 3,338,629 of record NC_137637.1, read on the forward strand.
TTAACAGTAAGGATGTCCCGATCACACTTTTTGGCCCCCGATACCAATCCGATTTTTCAGAAATGAGTATCGGCCGATACCGATACTTTCCCGATCCGATACTTACATTACTATTGCAAAGATACTCAATAGTCTATTTTTGGAGCAACTAAGACGTCTGAAGCTAAAAGCACTATTGGCAGAAGCTTTGTTTACCTAGAAATTATTGTAAAACTCATTTGTTGAATCAAAATTCTTCTCAGAATGACTTAAGAACTTATTTAAACTTTATTCAGTCATAACAACAGAAAAACAAATTACACTCTGCAGTCTTGTATCTCTTATTTATGTTAACTTAAACAACTTCACCTGGAGTTTGTAGCAAATACATTTTTTTTTAAATGAAACCCAGTGAATCAGTGTGACTAACATATAGACTATAAAAAACTACAACATAAACAGTATTCGGTAAAACCATTCAGAAGAACCCAATTCCCAATTGCCTTTAGGGGCGCTGTGACTCACCAAACACAACAAAAACGCAGAAGAAGACAGACCACATAGAAATGTAGAAGTAGACTTCAACACATAAACACATAAACCAATATCTATAACTCTAGTTGTATAGGTCTATGGCCCCGCTCCGCCTGCTTTTAGCTTCTGCAGCTCGACAGGAGCTTGTAGTCCGTGATTGTTGGGGTTGTTAGGGGACGTTACGGACCGCGGTGGAGGGGGGGGGGCGATTACGTCATCTTTTTTCCACGGATCATCGTCTTTGCCCCGCCGCATGTTTACTTTTTAGATGTCTTATCAAATTAGTTGTGTTAAACGAAGCTCTGGTGCTCCACCTCTCGGGACTGTGGCGAAGCAGATAGTACAACTGGCCGCTGGACTGGTTTGGTTGTCAACCTTAAAATACCTCCAGACCGCTGACGGCAGTTTACGGCAGGTCGCAAACGGGGCTCGCTTTACGGCAGCTTTTTTTTTTTTAGATGGGCGGGGTGATCGGCTCGGCTGTGATCAGTCACAAATCACCAATATCGACCCCGATCCGATATCTACCGATCTGATCGGGACATCCCTATTTAACAGATAAAAAAAGCGAGACATTATTTCTGAGTATTTGTTATATAGTATACAGAGATGAGTAATATTCATAAAAGACTCTTGTAATGTCATTGTTTGTATAACACGGCTTCCCATTTTGTCTTTAATTTGTGTTATTTCTTTTAGTCTTTATTATTTATGAGATTAGAAAGATATTTCTGTGTCCTATCGGCTTGTATAATCATTGTCATTTTCTGCAATGAAATGCAGAAGTTCAAATAACTAAATTCTGGGTCTGATAATTTGGACCAATTCCAATTCCATGTGCATCTATGTGAGTAATTTTTGATAAATTGTAGTTTTTTTCAGTGTTGACATACACATGGTCACATTTTAAATGACTCCACTATAATATAAATGTGTAAACATTGTATGAATCTCCTCAGTAAGATATTAACAGAGGACCAGTTCAAACAACATTTCTTTAGGGGTTTAAATTACTATTTGAAGTAGCTACTGAATGAATGGTTTTTCTATTTGATAGCCTACATCAATTTGAAAACTAAAATTAAAATCAAAGTTAGGTGCAGTCATAGCACACTCTGCCTTACCATTGTCAATGATGTTTTTATGTTTCATGTTTCGCTGCTTTCTCCTCTCGAGCCGCCTTCCTACTGTTCTATATGAAATTCACATTTTACACTATTTATTCTTTCTACCTGTCTTCTGCCATCTTCAGTTAAATGTTAAGTCAATGGAGGAATGATTTCAAACTGATGTGTTGACTCAGGCAGCAACTTCCTGCCAGTCCATCTGGGACCTTTACTGTGAAAGAACTGGGTTTTCAGTCTGGTACTTTAGTGTGAAATGACTTTACTGAGTTTTCAATCTGTTGCCATAGCGACCAGTGGTATTGGTGCTCCATTGCTGATGACTTTTTATTCTGGTTGTTTTTTCCATTACTCAAGGTTCACATACTCAGAGTTGATGCAACTAATTCAGATCAGCTGTTCTGGAACCAGAAACTCGAGTTTCAGTCTCAGAGTGAGTCGACTCAGAGTTGAGGGAGAGACTAAGAGGTTGTTCAACTCCCTTTCTGGAATACTCCCCTGAAGTCTGTTTGACATTTTTCACCTTGTTGCTCTTTTTCTCTCATTTGGGCTCTCCATTACACAAAGACCAAAAACTCGAACTATGAGGCCTCTGAAAATTGTAAAATCATAATCATTTCATAAGCCCCTCCCAAACAGGACGTAGCATCAGGAAGGAGGTGTGGCTTCCAAATCTTTAATACAGGATTAGTATCTGACAGAGGTCTGAATACATCACAGAAAAATGTAGGTATTACCCGTTTTCTGATGGAGAATCCACCAAATACTTCCATTTGTTAAATCTTTCCCTGCTAGAATCCCAGAGTCAGATCCCGCAGCACACCTTCACAGGTCTGATGTTTTGAAGCATCCGGGTTGATTTGGCTCTAGAAGGAGTCTGATATTCTGGCTGATCAGTGTCACTTTAACTATTTGATATTACTGCTGCTTTTCAGAACAGATTTGAGTTGTAATTCAACATTTGATTGTCCTGCTTCCAGTTTAACCCACGTATGGAAACTCTTTATACTGGAACCAATGTTCAACTCCTAGAAACTGAACCTGGGATGGATGATCGTCACCCCAGTACACCTTCCCACACAAATTCATGCTGAGATTAGAAAGTATTGTGTCATACTTTTGAATATACAGTGTTTACAGATTGATCCACGATTCAGTATTGATCTGGCTCCTGGCTTTGAATCTTACAAATGGCCCTTGGTGGAAAATGTTTTCAAATTACACTCACTAAATATGTGTCCACAGGGGTATCAGAGCATCAATAAGCTTTCCTAATGTGTTGTCTCCTTCTCGTCCTGGACAGCAGTTGGTCCAGGAAATTAAGAGTTCCTCAAGTTTCAGATTCTTTTACAACAATCACACCAGCTTCCGCTAATTGATTTGGCTTAAATCTAAGTCAGAGTTCCACTCCCACTCTGAGGTGTGAGTATGCTGGCAGATGCTCTGGATACAGACATTTTATCAGGGTCTGACCAATTGAAACGCCTGATTATAGCAGCTAGAGAATAATCGATAACCGACCATCAGTTAGCCCATTGATGCTGAAGTTAACTCGAGCTGATGTTAACTACGTAGTCCCTACATTTCACTATTTCTCACCTGCCTGCAGCAGGCTGCTCCCACGGCCCCGCCTACGACCTGCATGCTCGCACCGTGAACATCTCCCGTGTGCAGACAGGCACAACATAGCAATGTACAAAGACAATGTAGGAGTTGAAAAGGAGGAACTGCTGATTTCACTCAGTTCGAGCACGACAAATTCATTTCTCTATCTCCAGAGCTGTGCGCCTCCAGGAGGCAGCGTGTCGTTCATGTTTGCTGTCATTGTGCTCAGCTTTGCCTCAATCTGAACAATATTTTATACAACACAGATAAATATTAAATCTTGGGCAGGCTTCATTTATATATGAATTAATTCTAGGTATTCTGCCCCAGCTAGCGTAGCTTTGCAGAAACATAACAGTTTCACAAGAAAACTCTTATTCAGGATTGTCTGGTTGAAGTTTTACTCAAGAAGCAATGAAAACTGAACAAATTAATTGAGATTACTCTATGATATGTGATTCAAATTCAATTCATTCAACATGTTATACATTTACCGATGAACCAAAAATGATATATCGAACACGTGCTAGCTTGATGCTAATGTATATGGGAAATTTCTTTGATATGCGAGCCATCAACTTTTTAGTTGGAAGGCTTTTTTTATGTCACTGTTACAAAATAAGTTAAATTCAATTTGGCACTTTCCGCATTTCAGACAGACCATATAATGACGGCACTGGCTAAGCTACCAGCTGACTGTCGGTAACAGCTAAGAGCTGTTAGACGAGCCACTGGCGGAATAGTGACCCAGGTGAGGAACAATTCGTTCATACTCCAACATCACCAGAGAAATCAGGGTTAACATACTGTGAGTTTTCACATAACCCGCTTTCTGGAATACCCCCCAGATCTTCTCAGAGAAGGCATCTTGTTGGAGCATTTCTGATGGTAAGCTGATTTTGCTTGTGTCAGTTCCTCCAACTTGGTATTTGGATTTTAAATACAAGACCTTAAATTATGTATGAGTGACTGCAGCTTGACAGAAGGTTTTCCAATTGGAAAAGTGTTCAGATTTCTGTGAGCCAAGCAGGTGGTCGAAGACTTTTCTTACAAAGGCTGAGAGTCGTAGAGGCATTTCTGCATCAATATCAGGTTCTGCTAACTCAAAAGTTTCCTTCTTTGAACAAATGTCTCTGGATAAGAAGCTTTTACCTTCGAACCAGTTGGTTTGTTCTAACTGGATTGCCGGCTGCTGGTCTGCAAGATTGTTGTCTGTCCTGACTAAGTACCATTGCTCAGGTTTTGTTGATTTCCTGATGCCTGTAAATCTGTTTTTTACATACACATGATCCCTTCTGTTTGTGTTACTGATGTAGCCCAGTACAATCCAACTGTCAGTGTAGATTGTGACCTCATTGCAATATCAGTGTCCAGTGCATCTGTAATTAGATCATTTTAACTACCAATACGGCAGCACAAAGCTCCAGACGTGAAATGGTGTATGGGGGTGTGTGGATTTAACTTTAACTTACCCATGATGAACCCAATGTGGGTGTGACCTTCCATCTCCACTTTGTTTTAAATATGCCACTGCTGAAATGGCCACAGTGGAGGCATCAGAGAAAACAGAGTTCTCTGTGTTTGGTGGAGTGCAGAGAGACAGGAATATATGACCTTTCTATTTGAAGCTGTTCAAGTTATTTGACTGAGTCTGTCCACAGCCCCCATTGTTCTTCCTTCACAGCTGGTAGAGGGGCATCCCATTTCAAATTGATCAACAGACAGCTCTCAGATCTAGTCCTTTCCTTAAACTGTAAACAGCTGCGACAAACCCCAGTGGGTCGAAGAGGCCACCTTCTGGTGAACGACTTCTCTCTGGATACACAGCAGGTGAAAGTGCCAGACTGCAAGCTCCAGGTCAGTCCTCGATTGCACTCAAGTGGCAAGGGATTGATTGTAAGCTCCAGATTTACTAGGTATTTAGCTCCTTCTTCTGGGAGAACACATCCATCACAACATGGCTATTAGAGGTTATCTTGTGGATTTTGTTGTTTGACTTAGCTTGCATGCCTTTTATTCCTTTCAAGATAGAAATAGCTTTGTCGTGAGTTTGGACAGAGGCTAGAACGTCATCCACGTAGAAGTTCCTCATGATAAATTGCTTGGCTTCAGTGCCATGTTCGTCTTCCCCATGTGGAGCTGCCTTACTTAAGCCATAGCTGGTCACCGCTGGAGAAGGAGAATATCCAAATACATGAACCTTCATGCTGTATTTATTAAACATGCCACCACGCTTCTTTTTACCTGGCAGCAACATGTGTCCAGCAAGTTTTGTAGAGACTAGACCAACAGCCACCGAGTCAACAAACAGTGAACGCCCCATTGTTTACACTCGTGAACAGCTGTTAACTCTGTGTAGCGCAGGGAAGCTAAGTGGCTCCAGACCCAATGTCTCCCATGAGCTGAAGAGAAGGAGAAGAGGCTGCCACTCAGGGATATTGTGCCAGGATAAGAAAAAGCACTTTAAGCCCACCCACCCATCATCACCGGGAATGTGACATCCATCTTGAACAAGCCGGATGAGCTAACGATGCTAACATAGTATCAAAGGGAGTACAAAAACGTTGCCTGATACTGAATAACAGCGGATTCCAATGTTGCACTGGACGGATTTCAGCTTCTAGGGGCAGACAATACACGGTACAGTGGTAAGAAGAAAGAGAAAATGATAGATGGTGTAACTCTGTGAACATCACTATCAAGGAAAAAACTGTATAGTAGAGACATTGAACTGCTAGACAGCGGCCATATTATCTACCGAGGGAGCTCTCGCAGGTTATCGCGATAGTAGAGTTTGCTCTCCCTTGGCTAACTCCGCCTGTGATGTCCTCCACTTGTCTGTAAGAAGTCTGCAAACACAACATCCACAAGTCCTCCTCTAAATTACCGGAGACTTCAGCCATGCCTCTCCTCGCCTTTTGTGCACCTGGATCAGATCACGTCCAAGTAGAACGATGGACGCAGCTGGGTCTGTTGCTGGGGGTTTATTCCGTCAGGCACAGGAGATGATGATGTCTTGTTACCTCTGGTGACAGAATGTCAGATCTGGCCACTAGTCACATTCGATCATTGTGGGCAAAGAGATCCGGGTTTTGCCATCCGGAGACTCGCTAATGAAGTTGCTGGCAGGCCTGGCTGATGTCTCAAACACTCCTGAGTATTTCTTTAAAGTGTACGATAGAGCTGATCCTTGAAGGACAAAGTGTTCAAAGAATGTTGGCCTGCCTAAGGATTTGTTGCTCTGATCATCAGCGACAGTGTAGGTCTTCAGAGCTCTTTCTCTGTCCAGCCAGAACACTCACAAAATGACACAAATGAGTTGATGTAAATGTGATTTCCTTTGTAGAACGTCTGGAGTCATCAGACGGTGTTCAGTTACATGTGTGATGTTGTCTTTGATGTGACATGTGTAGGTTGTGAGTTAACAAGTTAGTCAAGCAAAGATTAGCATGCAGACCCTTTGTCTGTGTGGCAGAGCTAACGTCGGTTTACAGGTTGATAACCAGGGGTGACTGGTCAGTAGGGGCAGGTTGGGCTGAGCCCCACCTGGTGTCATCAGAAAGGACTGCATGCAAACTATGCTATTAATTCTTTAAGATTATCTTTAATATTTTCTTGTCTGTGAATAAAACTTCCTCCTATATAGCACATAATTACTGTGTGAGGACTGTGCTCCCTGGTTATTGGCCTCCTCTTGCGGTTTCAGGTTGTGTTTCCTCCTGATCCACACTGATGGTGCATTAGTGTAGCTCGCCCCTCTCTCACCATGCAGTGTGTATTACATGCAGTTAACTGTAAGTGTTAAGGATGTCCCGATCACACTTTTTGGCCCCCGATACCGATCCGATTTTTCAGAATTGAGTATCGGCTGATACCGATATTTTCCTGATCCGATACTTACATTGCTATTCCAAATATACTCAATAGTCTATTGTTGGAGCAACTAAGATGTCTGAAGCTAAAAGCACTATTGGCAGAAGCTTTGTTTAGCTAGAAATTATTGTAAAACTCACTTATTGAATCAAGATTCTTCTCAGAATGACAAGAACTTATTTAAACTTTATTAAGTCATAACAACAACAGAAAAACAAATTACACTCTGCAGTCTTGTATCTCTTATTTATGTTAACTTAAACAACTTCACCTGGATTTTGTGGCAAATGAAATTTTTTTTAAATGAAACCCAGTGAATCAGTTTGACTAACATATAAACTATAAAAAAAACTACAACATAAACAGTATTCAGTAAAACCAATCAGAAGAAACTAATTCCACTTCAAAGTGTCTTTGACTGGTTGGGTTGAAAATAAGTCCAAAACAAGTGCAAATACAATAATAAAAATAAATAAATAAATCTTAAACATAAATGCTCTTACGCTACAATGTACCTTCTTTGTGTATTATATTTCAGTTTACCTTAAAGCAGGATGAGAGGTTTGACCTGAATTGTCACAAAACATTTACATTTCAATGTGAATTATAAACACTTAATTCCACTTCAAAGTGGTAAAATCCGTTTGACAAAAGTAGTCTGAACATAGTTCTCTCAAAAACGTATTCAGAATATCCCAGACTCCCTTCAAACTAGTGTAACCTTCTGGGTTATTTTTTTCGCCATATCACTCCCCTGTGGGTACTTATCCTTTTTTTTAAAGTTGAGAGTTTGCTGCTTCGGTGCGGCTTTTTCTTTAGTTGTTGTAAACTGAGCGTACCCCGCCGCATGGTTACTTTTTAGATGTCTTATCAAATTAGTTGTGTTAAACGAAGCTCTGGTGCTCCACCTCTTGGGACTGTGGCGAAGCAGATAGTACAACTGGCCGCTGGACTGGTTTGGTTGTCAACATTAAAATACCTCCAGACTGCTGACATTTTATCCACTCAATGGCTTTAGGCTGCTAACGGCGAGGTTGCTATTTGTCAGTTTACGGCAGGTCGCAAACGGGGCTCGCTTTACGGCAGCTGACGTGAAAAAGTAATTTTCTTTGTTGGTTTTTTTAAGATCGGCGGGGTGATCGGCTGGATTTGCCGATTCCCGATCAGTCACAAATCACCAATATTGGTCCCGATCCAATATCGACCGATGTGATCGGGACATCCCTAGTAAGTGTTCATGCTCAGGCTGTGGCTCCATTCATTCAGTTCACGTGATTTTGATGCCTCGTGGGGCTTGACGCCCGAAGCCCCACTAACAACGTCATTTCGAAGCTCAGAGCTGATTGGCTGGCGCTGATTGAGGCGGAGCTTCACAGAACCGGAGCGAGTCGTCACAACTACCAGCTTGTTAGCAGCTAAGGCTAACAAACAGTTAAGAATCTAAATTAATTAGTTTGAAATGCTTACTTTAACGGAGAAAATTAAAGTAAGTAGTTGTAAACTGTGTGAGGCGGTGAGGAACACTTTTTAAGTATCTCATTAGTTTCTAGTTTTACTGGTGGTCGAGTGGCTGAGCTGTGTCTGTCAACCATTTTTTTTTTTTATTGAAAAAAAGTTTGTTTTTTTTGATCGGCTATTACCCAGGCTCACGCCTATATGGTTGTTATATTGTTGTGGCTAAAAGGTTGTGCACATACTTTACTTTGGAATTCAGTAGTGTCACCAGACCTGAAATAAAATCTTGCCCCACCAAATATTTACATCTAGAAACGCCACTGTTGATAACTACTAATATCATGATCAATACAACTCAATCACAAGTAATAGAATTAACACATCTTCACAAAAGTTAAAGAGTTCAGTGCATAGCATCATGTTTAACTAACCACCTCATGTAATGCCCAGTAGTTACGACATTGTCACTGAAGAAGGAGTTGTGGTTGTTGTCCAGGCCTGGGAAGCTGCTGGCTTCTGTGGCAGGTAACACCTCCTGAGAGCTCTGGTTGGCTGCGTTCTGCAGGCTGGGAGGAAGAAGAAGCTGAAGCGTGATGATTCAGGAGAGTCTGTGCAGCGTCCTGGTTGTTTCCTTTCCAGACCTAAGGATATGGTCACTTGGTCTGTGGTGACTTTCCCTGCCTTTGAGGGAAAAGCACAAAAGGTTCTGTGAGCCGTAGTTTCTCAGGTTGATGGGAGATCATATGCTGGGTGCTGGCCTCCGGTTCCGGGGAAGTTCTGACCCTCGTGGTTGTTCGGGAGAGAAGTTGAGGATTTGAGGCCTCCAGGTTTAGGCCTCTGGTGTTAGCAGGATGAGCTTGCCACTGGATGAACTGCTGCCAGCAGATCACCTCCTCAAAGAGCAGGAGCAAAGAAAGAGGGAGATAAATCACTCCAAAGGCTTTTGATAAGGTGGGGGCATTCCAAGTTGTAGAATCCGGGGGCTCCAACCAATCTATGACTGGCTGAGAGCATGGGGGCAGTCGGTGTCAGCAGTGTTTCATGGCCCACCTGCGGTGAGATGCTCAGTCACAAATGAAGATTGTCTGTGGTCTGCTGAGATCTCAACACCTTTTTGCAAATGTTAGGTTAGTAGTACAGTGCAGAGAATTTACTCAAGTACTACTTCATGGAAAGAAGTTTTCTCCAGTACTGAAGTGAAGCTGTAGTGAATCACTACTGAGTCACTGTAGTGAAGTGTTGTATTGAGTCACTGAACTGAATCCCTGTAGTTAGACAAAGTGGTGTTAGGGTTAGTCACTAGTAAATCAATTCCATATTTACACTTTTGTAATTTTCTTGGAGTGTTGCGCCTGTGACGCCTGTTTTCGTCTGCTGGAGTTCATCAGTCAGTGTTAAGTCTGATAAAGGTCATTCCCACCACTGCATGCATCATAGTCAATGTGTTTTAATCCTTAAAAAATATGCAACCTTTTTACTGCCATCTAGTGTTCAATATACTAACTAGTAACGAGTCACAAATCCACAGAGAAATTAGAACCTCAGCTGGTCATCGTTAATTTTCAAACCCTGAAAGCTTGTCTCCATGCCGGACCCTCACACTATATGTGTGTGTGTGTGTGTGTGTGTGTGTGTGTGTGTGTGTGTGTGTGTGTGTGTGTGTGTGTGTGTGTGTGTGTGTGTGTGTGTGTGTGTGTGTGTGTGTGTGTGTGTGTGTGTGTGTGTTTTGCAGCTGTGTGGAGGTGGATGAAGATGACGCTCCAGACATTGATATCTATCACTGTCCCAACTGTGAGAAGACCCACGGCAAATCCACCAGTGAGTAGTGTGTGTGTGTGTGTGTGTGTGTGTGTGTGTGTGTGTGTGTGTGTGTGTGTGTGTGTGTGTGTGTGTGTGTGTGTGTGTGTGTGTGTGTGTGTGTGTGTGTGTGTGTGTGTGTGTGTGCGTGTGTGCGTGTGTGTGTGTGAGAGTTTGCGTGTGTGTTGATGTGTGTGTTGACATGTGCTTTGCAGTGAAAAAGAAAAAGAACTGGAGTAAACACGATACGGGCCAAAGCACGGACATCAAGGCCGTGCAGAACGGCAGCCAGGTGTTCATCAAGGAGCTGCGCAGCAGGACGTTTCCCAGGTAACACACACACACACACACACACACACACACACACACACACACACACACACACCAGAGCATAAACACCGGTAGTATTACAGCTGTGACGTACTACGTTATTAATACAATTAGAAATGGAGTGCTGCACTTACTCCTTCACCACTGTGTTCACTACCTTACTGATGCCAATATTACTTCCATTAGCAGGTATTATGTTGCTGCCTGGAGCAGCGCAGTGGTGCAGTGGTTAGTACTTGTGGGAGTTTGCATGTTCTCCCCGTGGGTGCATGAGTTTCCTCTGGGTACTCCGGTTTCTTCCCACAGTCCAAAAACATCCCGTGAGGTTGATTGGTGATGATAAATTGCCCCTAGCTGTGAATGTGAGTGTGTGTGTGTGTGTGTGTGTGTGTGTGTGTGTGTGTGTGTGTGTGTGTGTGTGTGTGTGTGTGTGTGTGTGTGTGTGTGTGTGTGTGTGTGTGTGTGTGTGTGTGTGTGTGTGTGTGTGTGTGTGTGTGTGTGTGTGTGCTCTGCGATAGACTGACGACCTGTCCAGGTGAACCTGCCCTCGTCCACAAACCTCAATCAGGTTTTTTTATTTTGTTTATTTTAAGGATCCCCATTAGTCAATGCAGAGACTATGCTTCCTGGGGTCCATTCACAAAAAGAAAGAGAAATAAAGAAAACCATTTACACGATTAAAATAAAACTTTCAGCAATAAGAATTAGTACATCAACAGAGCTCATACAGTCAACTCCAACAAAACAAAAGCTAGACAATTAAACAACAACCAGAGCTCCACTAATTCAACATTATTTAGATTAGCTTTGAAAACAACATGAGTGCTCATTGACCTCATTTGAGGAGGCAGCACGTTCCAGTGTGAGATGCCTCGATATATAAAGGTATTTTTAGGAGCATTAGTTCTTGGCAAAGGCAAATAAAACATTGTATTGGAGGCTTGTCGCGTATTAATGCCATGTCTGTTACAGGTGGGTTGTAGTTTAGCGAAAAGGCTGAAAGGTCTGTGGGAGGTCCAGATTTGATGCAAAGACAACACAGAGCAACACGCCACTCTGTCCTTGACTTTCATCCACGACAGCTTCTGATGCATTGCATTAACATTAGTTGGAACAGGGCGGCGCAGAGCGAGCCTCGCTGCCCCTTTTTGTGCAATCTGAAGTTTGTGGAGATCTTTCTTAGCAGCACTGCCCACAGAGTGGGACGATAGTCCAAACGACATCAAACTAAAGACTCCAGTATGAGTTTTCTGGTTTCTAATGACGTAAAATGGGCATTGCATCTAATCAGTGAGACTTTCTACTCATTTTAGTCACAATATTGTTTATATGCCTTGTCCATGACATAGTTTGATCTAATGTGACCCCCAACAATTTAATCGCAGTCAGACTAATGATTGGTTCGGCAAAAAGATGTTCAACTTTGGGGTTCTCTCACAGAATATTTAGAGCCCAACACCATACACTTTGTTTTTGACACATTTGGTTTCAGCCTGTTCTCCACCACCCACTCATAAGTAGACATTAACTCCTGTTGTAGCATATTATTGACCTGATCTATTCTAGAAGCAGATGCATGTACAGTTGTATCATCTGCATATACTGTCATACATGCCTTACGTAACACATACGACATATTATTGACAAAAATATTATACAGTAGAGGGCCGTGGCAGCAGCCTTGAGGAATTCCGCATATTAAGGTTACAGAGTCTGAAAAGGATCCATTGAAAACAACACACTGTTTTCTGTCAGCCAAATAATTACTAAAGAAACATATGGCTGAGCCTTTAAAGCCATATGCTGATAGTTTCTCAAGTAGAAGTTTATGATCAACTTGATCAAAGGCTGCACTGAAGTCCAAAAATGCAACTCCTACCAATGCTTATTGTCGATTTGTTGCAGCCATTCATCAGTTAAACCTGTGAGTGCTGTGCTGGTTGAGTATCCTTCTTTATATGCATGTTGAGCATCAGACTGAAGATAATTCGCCTCAAAATACTTCTGAATCTGTTTAAACATAACCCCCCCATCAGTTTACTCAGGACCGGTAAGATGCTTACGGCTCTACTGTTATGCCCAGTCAGTAGGTCTTTTGAATTTTCAGCGAAAGGAAATACTTTTGATATTTTCCCCAAATTTGGATAAATGCATTCTTCAAAACATAGATTAAAAATATGACATAAAGGCTTTACAACTGATTTAGCTGCAATTTTTAGAAGTTTGCCATCCATATTATCAATTCCACAAGTTTTATCACAGTATATATTTTTAAGTATTCTTTGAATCTCATCATCCTCCACAAGTTTAACAATAAATGAACAATTCTTGCCAAACATAATGTTTTCTTTTATGATTGTTTCTGACAGTCTACCACTCACTTGGGGCATTTCATTTCTGAGACTTTTCACGTTGTCTTGGTAGTAATTATTGAAATAGTTTGCAATTTCAAAAGGTTTCTTAATAAATGTGCCATCCACCTCAATAAATGAAGACATTTTACTCATCTTGTTTCAACCCAAAAGTTCCTTAATTGTATTTCATATTTGTTTGCTATTTTTACGACATTCATTAAACTTATTTTGGAAGTAATGTTTTTTCTTTTGCCTTTTCATTTTTGTTACTTTGTTCCTCAATGGACCGATAAGCCCGCCAGTCAGAGTTGCCAGACATAACAGCAGTTTTTTTTCAATTGGTCCCTTTCTTCCATAACTTGCCTCAGATGACCACATCATTGATAAAGTCAGGTTCTGAAAAAAAAATTGTACATTCTTTTGTAAATGACTTTTGGTCCAATCCGTGGGATTTTTGTTTTAAATGCCAGAGCAATTATATTGTGATCACTGAAGCCAATAGGTTCTAAAATAATACTTGAGCACTTTTCAACACAATTTGTATAAATATGATCAATACATGTAGATGTTATTAATCCATCCCTGTTCGTTTTTACCCTTGTAGGTGAATTTGAACCTCCATCAGCTGGACTAGAAAATGGTCCAGGGTCCTGAAGCCGCTTCACTTTAGCTTCATTAAATAGAAATATTCACTGTAGAGACTGAGTCAGCTTCCCTACTGAACCTGGGAGCTGCTTCCTCATGGGAGGAGCCTGAGAGCTGAAACCTTTAATCCTGATGAAATGTTCCAGATCAATCTGGATCAATAGTATCAATGCAGCACTGATATCGAACAGAACCAGAACAGAGACCTTTTTATAGATTAACAAACTTTCTCTCCACTCTGTTTGAAATAGGTCTAATTGAGTTAGATGCCCCCAGTGGGGGGCAATGTTTCTCATGCCCCAGCAGGCTGCAGTGTTGCTCCAGCCCCAGAAGGTGGCAGTGTTGTGTAACTGGCTTTGCATTCCCTCAGTGCCGAGGATGTGCTGGTGAAGCTGGCCGGCCCTCAGCTGTGCATGGACTACCTGGAGGAGAACGGCTTCAACGAGCCCATCCTGGTGCAGAAGAAGGACGGTCTGGGAGTGTCCATGCCCGCTCCCACCTTCTACATCAGCGACGTGGAGAACTACGTCGGTGAGCAGTTCCCACTTCTTACCACTTCTACACCTCCACGAACTGAGTGCGCTGTAGCATCCACACATTTCTGTTCATCAGGGCAGGTTTTACAGTCAGTCAATAGTTCACTTTCTTCACCAGCCATCCAACATCTCATGTCCAACATTCACTACATTAAAGAAACACACTCTTGTCCAATAAAAAAACAAAAAACAAGTTAACTCCACCAGGAGGCCACCAGGAGGCAGCATTGTAACATCATTAAAGAACCAGAGCCATTTGCTCCACTGAAGAAGAAGAAGACGGCAAAGCGCACCCAGACCTAACTCTGTCACGCGGTCCCACCGCAGACAGTACGGTAATATGTAGGCGGGGTTTTGAACGAAGCGGGAATGTGTCAGGAAAACAACATGGAAGCGGCTGCCGGCTGCCATCGGAGTAAAAGCCTTGAGCCTCGTTCCCCGCTAAGTTTAAAAGGCAAGTTAAAGCTTAAACTTTCTCATTGTGAACAGCAGCCTTCAGCTCCTGCTGAATCTCCTCCTCTCCTGTTACTGAGAGGAGCGTCTGCACCTCGTTGTAAGACCGCGATGCTGTGGAGTGCCTACGTTTCAATAAACCGAGTCAACAAAACAACCAGTGAGCGCAAAGTGGCGTATGTAAACAATAACAGGAGGGTTTACAGCCGATGGAATATTTAAATGTTGCTGCTTGTCCAGAGTGACGATCGTCACTACCAATCAGCAGACGGCTGCGTTGTCGCTCTTCCTTATCAGAGCCATTCCCCAGCGCTAGGTACCTCAACGGAGGGGTGACGAAAAACTGTAACCAGTGGTTACGGGCTGCAGGAAAACCCATCCAACCTCGTTCCGCACAAACAGGCGGCGGGACCGCAGCTTTACGTAACTCCAGACCACTGACCTATTGGTCCTTGCCGGCGCTGCCATGGCAAGTAGGCGCTGACTTCCAGTAGTGGCAGAAAGCCAGCAGGGGGCAGCATTACAATGAGAGAAAGTTCAGCTTCAAAGAGTCTCTCCAACCATCTGGCTCTTGACAGCTTTGTTCATTCATCCAACATGAGCCATAGCTCAGGTTAAAGGTGTGAAGTGCAATTAGGATTCACACCTCTCAGTCTTTGTTGTCATAGTAACTGATATTTAACACATAAACACTGATAAAGGAACCTTTACTGATGAAACGTGACAACGCTGTTGACGTCACGCAGTCCCCCACATTCTCCAAATTGAACAAAAATAGTCTTGTTTGTTTGTGCTGAACAGTGTGTTAGAAGGGCGCCCCCTTCTGGCAGGTTTCCTGTGATGCCCTCAATACATGGCGCTCCTTCCTGCCCTCACACTGGTTTTCATCGTCTCATATTGAACTTGTTATATTTTAAAAACCAAGCCCGCACTTACGCAGGACAAACAACTGACATCATTTTTATTCATCTTGGACAAAGTTCGGAGCTGCTTGAACTTAGATGTTGATTTATTGTTGCCACTTGGGCACCCTTTAAAATATCATTTAATATCTTAAAAACCAAAACAGCACAAACAACCATTTTCTCGGCACAAACCAGCACAAGTGATTGGGACTATTGTGACTGAGTTTTGCTTGGGGTGGGGGGCCAGCTTCACTTCGGTGTGTTAGAATTTCGGGCCCCTGCTGAGTCCGATCCGTTTTGACTAATGAGTAGGTTTGACGTGGAGCGGTGTTGGTTCCATACCTGAGGGGCACAGCCCCTCCTGGGTCCCTCCAAATCTGGGACGTGGTCTTTGAGGTATTATGGTCTGTTTCATCCCTCTGAGTCAGTGTGACCCCAACATATGTCTATGGATCGTCAGCGCAAATGCACCATAGACATATAAAACTAGAGTCAGTGGATGTGTTTATATGCATTTGTATGTAGTATTGTAAATGTGGATTTGGACACATGAGTAGATCAGTGGCGGCTGGTGGGGCTCTTCAGTATTCCTCCATTTCATCCAGTATTAACAGTGTGTTTATAAACCACTTTATAACAATCTTGCCTTTTTTACATTGCGAGGTCAAACTTACTGAACTTTTAAACAGCTTGTGACTAGAGTAAACTCATTAACGCGACACTTTTATTAACATACTTGTAAACAAAGATGCTTCATTGGTCTCTTTGAGAACGTTCATGTGTTTTGGGGGCTTGTTTACTTGAAAGGAAAGTTGGTCTGAGTTTATTGAAACTAAATGAACTTCCGGTAGATTCTCACCCACCCAATCAATCTTTGAAAGTATTTTAGGATTGTGCCTCAACTTGCAACGTAAACTGTTTCTTTAGGCTCTTAGATTTTCACTCATTTTCACTCATTAGTAAATATGATCATATCTAAACACACGCACACACACATCCCATCCACTTAAAATGATCATTTGTGTGTGTGTGTGTGTGTGTGTGTGTGTGTGTGTGTGTGTGTGTGTGTGTGTGTGTGTGTGTATATGATCATTTTACACACATATACATACATATATATATATATATATATACACATACAGTACATATACACACACACACACACACACACACATATATATATATATATATATATATGATCATTTTAAGTGAACATATAAATCCTTACAAAAGCAAATACTAGGTTGATTCCAGGAGGATTTTGTATGTTGTATTTTGAGTGTTTTTATATGTTTATATGTCTGTTTATACTGAAATACTGCATGACAATAGTTGTGTTTATGTGAGCTGTCCAGGTTAGGATGCATCACGTATAAAGAGAACAAGAGCACAAGTTCTTCCTGCGACGTTCTGCCGCCTGTTTGGTGAATAGAGCAGTTAGTCTGCAGTGGTTTGTTCTGAGCCTGATGCCGTGGTTGCTCTCAGGTCCTGACGTGGGCGTGGACGTGGTGGACGTCACCAAACAGACCGACAGCAAGATGAAACTCAAAGAGTTTGTGGATTATTACTACAGCACAAACAGGAAGAAGGTGCTGAACGTCATCAACCTGGAGTTCTCCGACACCAGGTGACCTTGAGGAGCCCTGATGTGACGCCCAGGTCAGAAAGAAGAGGTCGTTCTAATGAGAGCTTTGGGCTGTGTGTGTGTGTGTGTGTGTGTGTGTGTGTGTGGCAGGATGAACAGCATCGTGGAGAGTCCACTCATTGTGCGGCAGCTGTCATGGGTAGGAAACTACTGGCCAGACGACGCTCTGCTGGGGAAGCCTAAAGTCACCAAATACTGTCTGATCTGCGTCAAAGACAGCTACACAGACTTCCACATCGAGTGCGGCGGCGCCTCCGTCTGGTACCACATCCTCAAGGTGCGCCTCACTCAAACACTTTATTTTTGCTCCACCACATATGGACGTCTTTGGGCTCGTTCACTGCAGGGAAATATGACCAAATTCAGATTTTTTTACACACAAGTGATTTATATCGGACCTGTTCTGTGCCCATGTGAAAGCTCCAGTTCTGATGTTTTCACACCAGACCCAGGCCTCGTTCCTATGTGGTACCAATTCGTATATTTTTCTACACGCAATGGCTTCGTCATTGACGTGTGACTGACATCACGGATAAGCGCTGGAGGAAGCGGCTCCACCAGAATAAAAGCTGTGCCCTTTTTTTTTCCTCATTCTCCTTCTTCTTCCCCTCGTCAGGTTGTCTAGATGTTGTCACATTCACAACAGGTCACATTTGAAACTTCAGAGGTTATGAAAGATGACATCAGCGTATCCTTTTCTGGATTTCCTGAAATCTATGTCCTTTTATGGATCATTGACGATGATGACGATGGTGATGATGGTGACGATGATAGTGATGATGATGATGGTGGTGATAATAATGAAGATGTTGATGGTATTGATGACGTTGATGGTGATGATGATGGTGATGATGATGAAAATGGTGATGGTATTGATGACGTTGATGGTGATGATGATGACAGTGATGGTGATGACGTTAACGACGATGATGTCTGTTTGCAGGGGGAAAAGATCTTCTTCCTCATTAAGCCCACCTCGGCCAACCTGTCCCTGTACGAGCGCTGGAGGTCGTCGTCCAATCACAGCGAGATGTTCTTCGCAGACCAAGTGGACAAATGTTACAAATGCACGCTGAAGCAAGGACAGACGCTCTTCATCCCCTCAGGTCCGACCACAGACACAGCTCACAAAACTGAACCACCATTAGAACCAAAAACAAAACACAGTAAAAATCCAACATTGAACTGTTGGATTTAAATCAAAGTATATTCAAATTCAGGGCTAAATACAGTGGAGTTTAAAATGCTGAAAAAGTACTGTTGCAGGGCAGGCCAACCAGTCAGACACCAAGAGCCACAAAAAATGATGGTGGCACGACAAAGAGCCACTTCATACAAACTGGTCTCACAAACAAACTCCCTCTCTCACACAGACACCAAATAACACAAAGTGAAAATACATACATAATGTATGATACATCTCCATATGGAATTACAAAAGTTAGACAACAGTTGACAAGGCATGGATTTACAACATTAACAAGAATAATTTCACCCTCAGCGACACTCATGTTCAGGGACCGTCTGCAAATTGTAAAATCGCTACAACAGCGAAGACAAACCATATATCACTGTCAGACTAAGTGTTGTAGTGTGATCGAGTGAAAGCTGCAGTGATTCTGGTGACACAGTGGACACCAGTCATGTTATTAGGTATTTTTGTGGTATCTGTTTTTAAATTGTTTTGCAGCGGTTTGTAATTTGCAGACGGTCCCTGCACTCTGGTCACAGCGGCTGCTCATAGAGAACAATGTTGTTTCTGCTGCTGCAAAGATGGAGACTTTGGACAAAATGAGCTGGTAGCATATTGCTGCCCTCACACTGATGGATAAGAGGCGTCGTTTGTGTGTTGATGATGTTTCATTAATGAGTTATTAATGCAGGAACTTTCCGGAGCTGCTCTCAGCAGGTGTGTCTGCGTCTGGGTCTAATCCACCAATTAATTCCAACTTCTTCATGGACCTGCTCTGAAGAGTCTCTGTACTGGAGCCTTGGTTTACTGGCCAGCGTAGCTCCAACTAGCCTCGCCTGCCAGATATAGTGTAGCAGCGGCTGTGGAGGGTGTTAATGCTGTGGAAGTGTGTGAACACAGTGGAGTGTGTTAATGTTGTGGAGTGTGTTAATGCTGTGGAGTGTGTTAACGCAGTGGAGTGTGTTAATGCTGTGCAGCGTGTTAATGCAGTGGAGTGTGTTAACGCTGTCGAGTGTGTTAACGCAGTGTAGTGTGTTAACGCTGTGGAGTGTGTTAATGCTGTGGAGTGTGTTAACGCAGTGGAGTGTGTTAACGCTGTGTAGTGTGTTAATGCCGTAGAGTGTGTGAACACAGTGGAGTGTGTTAGCGCAGTGGCATGCGTTAACGCAGTGAAGTGTGTTAGCGCAGTGGAGTGTGTGAACACAGTGGAGTGTGTTAGCGCAGTGGCGTGCGTTAACGCAGTGAAGTGTGTTAGCGCAGTGGAGTGTGTGAACACAGTGGAGTGTGTTAACGCAGTGGAGTGTGTTGATGCTGTGGAGTGTGTTAACGCAGTGGAGTGTGTTGATGCTGTGGAGTGTGTTAACCCAGTGGAGTGTGTTAACGCAGTGGAGTGTGTTAACGCTATGGAGTGTGTGAACCCATTGGAGTGTGTTAACGCAGTGCAGTGTGTTAACGCTGTGGAGTGTGTTGATGCTGTGGAGTGTGTTAACGCAGTGGAGTGTGTTAATGCTGTGGAGTGTGTTAACGTAGTGGAGTGTGTTAATGCTGTGGAGTGTGTTAACGCTGTGGAGTGTGTTGATGCTGTGGAGTGTGTGAACACAGTGGAGTGTGTTAACGCAGTGGAGTGTGTTAATGGTGTGGAGTCTGTTAATGCAGTGGAGTGTGTTAACGCTGTGGAGTGTGTGAACACAGTGAAGTGTGTTAACGCAGTGGAGTGTGTGAACACAGTGAAGTGTGTTAACACTGTGGTGTGTGAACACAGTGAAGTGTGTTAATGCTGGTAGAGGACAGTGCAGAGGATTATGAATG
Source organism: Lipophrys pholis (assembly GCF_963383615.2). Taxonomy (NCBI): domain Eukaryota; kingdom Metazoa; phylum Chordata; class Actinopteri; order Blenniiformes; family Blenniidae; genus Lipophrys; species Lipophrys pholis. Next base: position 3,358,865 of record NC_137637.1, read on the forward strand.
TTACTTCACGGGACTTTATTTCAATGTTAAACGTAGTTAAACCTAATAGTTCTGTATTTATATGAATTCCTCATCCTCTGTTATCGTTCCTTTATTGTTCTCCCATCGTTATCATCTTGTTCAGGCAGGTTTCGCGTTAAACTGAGACAACAAGTCGCGGTCATGGTGCTGTGCTCTGAGTGATGCGTTTGGGTGCGACTTAAGAAAATCCGAACTCTGAAGTTTACGCGATAACTATTTATAACTGTAAGAGCCGCACTGTGATGATTTCAGTTAATGGATCCAACACAGACAGGCAAAGAGCTGCGGGTTGGCCACCCCTGTACTCTTGTTTGCCAAAAGTAATCCAAATTAGTCACGTTAACTCAAAGTTAGCATTAAATCAAGTCACCGCTGATGGAAACAGAAAAAAACAGAGCTCACTCTAGTTGTCTAAATGTTAATGACTGGAAGTAGATCATAGTAAGTGAAGCATGAAAACACCTGAAATCCATAAACTAAATGATGACATACTTAGAATAATCATTTCATTAGCAGTTTAAAGCTGATCAAATATGGTAAAATATGGTAATAAAAGCTACTAAAATGACTCAATTATTAACATCATAACAAAATCATTAACTCAGAACTTATTATTCCAAACAGGACAATCTACGTGTAAAAGGAAAGAACAGTGCCAGACACACTTCACAATTTCCAGACCTGTTTCTTTTCTAACACATTCCTCAAAAATCCTAGAAAAGCTCTTCAATGACAGACAAATTACTATCCGTATGTATTCAGAACATCACCAGCATTGACTGAACTCATTGAAGAAATCACTAAATCCATATTCAATAAAAAAAAAATTCACAGCTGGAGTTTTCATTGATTAAACAAGCGTTTGATACGATCGATTATGACATATTAATCAGTAAACTTGATCAGTGTGGAATCAGGGGAGTTGTGTTGAACTCGATGAGAAGTTATTTGGAGAACAGGAAGCAGTTTGAGAAGATGGAGACGGTCACTCGGAGTATTTGGATATTGTGTGTGTGGAGTACCTCAGTGTTAGGACCTAAACTGTTCATAATCTACATCAATGACATTTGTATCTGAACTTGTAACATTTGTATTATTTATAGATGTCACAAATATTTTAGGGACTGGTGAAGACTTACAGCAACTATTAGACTTAATGACTTTAGAGATAAAGGAAATGAATTTATGGTTTAACAAAAGTTAGTTATCATTAAATCTCTGTATGACAAAAATCATGATTTGTGGAAAATGGTGGTTGTTGTGGCTGTGGTTCTGGTTGAGGTTATGGTTGAGGTTGAGGTTCTGGTTCTAGTTGAAGTTCTGGTTGAGATTGAGGTTGTGGTTGTAGTTGTGGTTCTGATTGTGGTTGTGGTTGTAGTTGTGGTTGAGATTGAAGTTGAGATTGAAGTTGAGATTGAGGTTGTGGCTGTGGTTGTGGTTGTGGTTGTGGTTGTGGTTGTGGCTGTGGTTGTGGCTGTGGTTGTGGTTGTGGTTGTGGCTGTGGTTGTGGTTGTGGTTGTGGCTGTGGTTGTGGCTGTGGTTGTGGTTGTGGCTGTGGTTGTGGCTGTGGTTGTGGTTGTGGCTGTGGCTGTGGCTGTGGTTGTGGTTGTGGCTGTGGTTGTGGCTGTGGTTGTGGCTGTGGTTGTGGTTGTGGTTGTGGTTGTGGTTCTTGTTGTGATTGTGGTTGTGACCACATGTTGCTGCTCTCTCCTCAGGGTGGATCAATGCCATCCTGACTCCGGTTGACTGTCTGGCGTTCTCCGGACACTTCGTCCACAACCTGAGTGTGGAGATGCAGATGAGGTGAGTCTTCTGGGGCCACACCATGTTGGCGTTCAGCTGCTGTGTGACGTCATAAGAAGCTCCTCCCCTTCCTCTCAGGGCGTACGAGATCGAGAAGCGGCTGAAGGTCAAAACTCTCACTCCTTTCCCCAACTTTGAGACGGCGTGCTGGTATGTAGGACGCCACCTGCTGGAACGCTTCAAAGGTGAGCTCCTCCTCCTCCTCCTCCTCCTCCTCCTATTCCTCCTCCTATTTCTCCTCCTCCTTTTCCTTCTCCTATTCCTCTTCCTCCTCCTAATCCTCCTCCTCCTGCTCCTCTTCCTCCTCCTGCTCCTATTTCTCCTCCTCTTACTCCTCCTCTTCCTTCTCCTATTCCTCCTGCTTTTATTCCTCCTCCTATTTACCTTCCTCTTGCTCTTGCTCTTCCTCTTCCTTCTCCTGCTCCTCTTCCTCTTCCCTCTCCTCCTCCTATTCCTCTTCCTCCTCCTCCTCTTCCTTCTCCTCCTCTTATCCCTCGTCTTCCTCCTATTCCACCTCTTCCTCCTCCTCCTGCTCTACCTCTACCTCCTCCTCCTCCTTCTTTTCCTCTTCCTGCTCCTTCTCTTCCTCTTCCTCTTCCTGCTCCTCCTCTTCCTCCTCCTGCTCCTGTGTTGAACATTGTCAGCAGGATGGGTTCATCCAGTCCTGCTCCTCCTCCTCCTCCTTCTCTTCCTCTTCCTGCTCCTCCTCCTCCTCTTCCTCCTCCTGCTCCTGTGTTGAACATTGTCAGCAGGATGGGTCCATCCAGTCCTGATCCTCCTCCTCCTCTTCCTCCTCCTCCTCTTCCTCCTCCTCCTTCTCTTCCTCTTCCTGCTCCTCCTCCTCCCCTCCTCCTCCTCCTCCTCCTCCTGCTCCTGTGTTGAACATTGTCAGCAGGATGGGTCCATCCAGTCCTGATCCTCCTCCTCCTCTTCCTCCTCCTCCTTCTCTTCCTCTTCCTGCTCCTCCTCCCCCCCCCCCCCTCCTCCTCCTCCTCCTCCTCCTCTTCCTCCTCCTGCTCCTGTGTTGAACATTGTCAGCAGGATGGGTCCATTCAGTCCTGATCCTCCTCCTCCTCTTCCTCCTCCTCCTTCTCTTCCTCTTCCTGCTCCTCCTCCTCCCCCTCCTCCTCCTCCCCCTCCTCCTCCTCCTCCTCCTCCTCCTCCTCCTCCTCCTCCTCTTCCTCCTCCTGCTCCTGTGTTGAACATTGTCAGCAGGATGGGTCCATTCAGTCCTGATCCTCCTCCTCCTCTTCCTCCTCCTCCTTCTCTTCCTCTTCCTGCTCCTCCTCCTCCCCCTCCTCCTCCTCCTCCTCCTCTTCCTCCTCCTGCTCCTGTGTTGAACATTGTCAGCAGGATGGGTCCATCCAGTCCTGATCCTCCTCCTCCTCCTCCTTCTCTTCCTCTTCCTGCTCCTCCTCCTCCCCCTCCTCCTCCTCCTCCTCCTCCTCCTGCTCCTGTGTTGAACATTGTCAGCAGGATGGGTCCATCCAGTCCTGCTCCTCCTCCACATTAATATTCCATTATTGTGTTTCAAGGAGAGAGAATCCCTCCAATGAGACTTTAATCTTGTGAACCAGCTCCAGTCTGTGTTTCACATCCTCTTCATTTCACTCACAATTTTTAAAAGTTCTCTCTTCTCCCGCTCCAGTGGACTCATAGTGCTCATAGTGCTCATAGTGGAATTAGTTGTACAAACTTAAGCTCAGTTCCCATCAGTGCTGTTTCGGCTTTCAGCCTGCGAGCTTCTTACATATCACACCTATTAACAGCTGTTTTCATTTCACACTTTTAATGTGAAACAAAAGCTTAAACTCATCTTTGAAGGAAAGGATTTGTGATTTTTTTTTTCAGGCAAATTATGTTTATAGATTATATTTTCACGACTCATATGTTCCTTCTATCTAGTTCCCCAGCTATATTTTCCAGACGGCAAGTCACTCCTGAGTTTACGTCCCACCAGTCAAGAAAATGCATCTATCTATCTATCTATCTATCTATCTATCTATCTATCTATCTATCTATCTATCTATCTATCTATCTATCTATCTATCTATCTCTCTGACCATACTGTTATTTATTATTTATCTGTTTATCAAGTTTGTTTAAAATTTCAACCATTTGAAGTTACTGTATTTGTTTTAAGTCTTTTTTCAATATTCTTAATGAATGCAGCTGTTTTATCTCATTTAGTTTTTTTACTTGTCCAGGTGGTTTCAGCTCCTTCCTGTAACTCTGCAGCTTCACAGCCATAATTCATTCATTCATTCATTTGGTCTTCTGCAGGTTTACATAAAGCCAATAAGCAGCCGGCTCCTTACCTGATCCACGGTGCCAAAATTATCAACGGGGCCTTCCGAGCGTGGACGAAGAAACAGGTAGGAACAGGTTCCGGGTGCTGTGGGTGTCTCTTCTGCAGCCAGTCTGTCTTCATGGCATTGTTTGTTCCAGGCCCTGCTGGAGCATGAAGACGAGCTTCCAGAGAACATGAAGCCGTCGCAGCTCATTAAGGATCTTGCCAAAGAGATCAGACTGTCAGAGGTAACCGCGATCTATTAATGGGGCTTTTAGAAAGACTTTAATGTAGTGAATGTAGAAAGGTGGTAAATATGACCTATTTCCATCTTCAGTCTTTGTGGTTTGGTTCTTAATTGTTTTAATCTATCGGTTGTTGGCTAGCTCAATGCATTAATGCAGTCACTTCCTGTCTGACCACAGGGTCAGTTTTCTGTCAGTTGGTCCCGTTTACATGAGCCCTGAGTAAAGGGATCAGATAAATGTCATCCCCTCCAGTCAGTGGATCAATCCCACAATGCTTTGCATGACGTTGGCCCCACAGGAAGTGTAGACGTTTTGTTGGCCTGACTAATCGACATTGTTCCTTTTGAACCTCCTGGTCAGAATGCAACTAAAGCCATTAAGAGCGAGCCCAGCTTGAAGGTACCGGTGGAGGAGGCCCCGTCCACCCACTCCGAGCCCGAAGAGCCCGTCTCCCCGGCTCTCGTCGCCTCGCCCAGCCGGGACAAGTCCCGGAAGAAGACTTCCAAACCTCCCAAAACCCCCAAACCCCCCAAGATGCCCAAGGTGCCCAAACCTCCCAAGATGCCAAAGGTGAAGGAAGGTGGAAAGAAGAAGGCCAAGAAGACAAAAGAGTTGTCACCGCCTCCTAAACCCTCCAGCTTTGCAGCCCTGGAGTCTCACGCAAAGGACATCCTGAGCAAAATGGAGCAGCCAAAGAAGACCAAGGTCAGTCCGACTTCACTAAAACCAGAGCTTTTGTTCTTCAAGGGGAAGATTCACAGTTTGAACTCAGGATTTGTGGACTTATTTGGAAGCTATTTGGAAAAAACACATTTCCAAGCACAAAGACATTAACATGTTTATTTCTCACAAATCCTATTGTTATTGCATGTTGACTCTATGTGATGCAGCTCTGCTTTGAATAGTCACAGAAAGCTGTGAAGTCACTGTCTGTCTGTTTTCAGGCTGTGAAGAACATCCTGAGCATGTCTGAGAAAGAATCGTCGAAGCAGAATAACATGGAGAAGTTTGAAATGAGAGAGCAGAATAAAAACAAGACCGAGGCCAAGTGGAAGTACAAGGTAAGACTGCAGGCCCAGATCACATGGAATCATGTGTCTGTGATGGGAGGAACCCGGAGGATGACCCTGCACAGGGAGAACATGCAAACTGCAAACCACCATTTCTATTGCAGTCTCACTTTTAGTCCTGGTTTAGTCACACCTGTTAGTTTGTCTCACATTTAGTCGGCTTCGTCCCGTTTAAGGTGACTGAGAGTCCACCATCCACCACCATCCAACACATCCATCATCATCCATCCAACATCATCCACCACCATCCATCATCATCCATCCAACATCATCCAACATCATCCACCACCATCCAACACCACCATCCGCCCACATCCACCCACCATCAAACACCATCCAACACCATCCACCAATCATCCACCACCATTCAACACCATCCACCACCATCCACCCACCGTCCACTCACCATTCAACACCCTCCACCCACCATCCACCACCATCTGCCCACCATCCAACACCATCCACTCACCATTCAACACCACCCACCCACTATCCACAACCACCATCCACTCACCATTCAACATCATCCACCCACCATCTACCCACCATCCACTCACCATTCAACACCATCCACCCACCATCTAGCCACCATCCACTCACCATTTAATACCACCCACCCACCATCCACTCACCATTTGACATCATCTATCAACCATCCAACACCATCCATCCACCACCATCCACCCATTATCAAACACCATCCAACAACAATCCACCCATCATCCACCACCATCCACCTACCATCCACCCTAGAAATGACTGTGTTGTATGTGGTGCTATATAAATAATGTAGAATAGAATTGAAATGAATCCACCACCACCCACCACCATGCTGAAGGTTTGCATTAGTGTAGCATTCCTGTAGCTTTTTACTAATATGTGGTTTCCTTGTTCCAGAACAGTAAACCCGACTCGCTGCTCAAGATGGAGGAGGAGTGTAAGTTTGACAGGACGCCACTGTCAGGAAACAAAGACCGCTTCAGTTTCACCATGTCCCACAGGAAAACGCTGGGGTAAGAAACAACGCTGCCATGTTAGCATGTTAGCATGTTAGCATGTTAGCACGTTAGCGTGTAGCTGCCGCCTCACTGTCCCGTTGTTTCCTTCCAGCTCCAAGACGCTCAAACCTCAAACCAACTCCAGTGTCTTTGGATCGTTACAAAACCTGAAGGAGGACAAACCCAAGCCGGTGAGAGACGAGTACGAGTACGTGTCGGACGAAGGCGAGCTGAAGATCGACGAATTCCCTATCAGGAGGAAAAAGAACGCGGTGAAGAGGGATCTGTCCTGTGAGTGACGGAACCTCCACACGTCTAACGTCCCCAGCAATCGACCCGTGGCTAACACCACAGTCTGTTCTTATCCACAATCTTGTAGCACTAAAATATGTTTTTCAGATAAATTCCATCTGTAGCCACAAAACATTTTAATCTTTAAATGAAGATTACACACTTCACAAAGTTTAGTTTTCCTTTATTATTCTCTACTAAATTTGGATTTATGTTGAATTCAGAGAACCGTTTTTAAAACCTGTTGACATTTTATTACAGTTTCATTTTAGCATTTAGTTTTTTACATTTTTATCCGTTTTAGCCATTTTAGCCATTTTAGCAAGTTGGCACATTTTAATAGTTTTACGTGTTTTTATTTAGCAATTTCTCAAAATTTAGTTTGACTATTTTTTGTGGTTTTAGGTCCTTTAAAGATTTGTTTTTTAATATATTAAGCAATATTATGTACTTTTATCATTTTGTTAACATTTGTTTTTTTGAATCCCTTTTGGAAGTCTTTTTGTTTTTTGTTGCTATTTTGGCATTTTTAGTGGTAATAGTTTCAGCTGTTGAAAAACTGAAAAAGTTTATTAATTTTACTATTTTTAGCAATTAGCTTGTCTCTTTTTTTGGGACAGTTATACTTAATTTTCAGTACTTGTAGCTATTTTAGTTTATTTAACCACTCAGATCTATTTACATTTTTTCACTTGTTTAAGACTTTTAGACTAATTTGAGCCATTTTGGTCATTTTTGTTGACACGTCCATTGCAGCCTTTTGTTCCTCAGTTTCTCTCCATACATCAACAGGTAAATCTTATACTGACATTTAAAAGGATTAACGAGTTTCTCAGTATAATAACTGACCACATATCAAAGCAAAACAACCTTTGAGAAAATACATACAATTTCTAGATCAGCTGTGTGATGCTGTTACTCGTTGATAATTGAAGTTTTTCCTCCTCAGTTTTGTCCGACATCAGAGAACCCATTCAGCCAGCCAAAAAACCAAAGCTTCAACCCCTGGTGTCCAAGGTACGTATCACACCTGTGTACCGATTCTAAAGCAAGCGATCTCCGCCAGGGCCGGTGACCTTCAACACTCAGAGCAGTTTGGACCCGTTTACCACTGAACACACTGAACACAACACACTGGAGCCACAAAACCCTTACCACATTTCTACGCTGCGCTTGAAAAACTACCGTGAGCACCCACTGTGGGTAGCCAACAATAAAAGAAGAAGTAGGTGAAGATGAAGATGAAGAAGAAGGTGAAGAAGACAAAGAAGAAGGGGAAGAAGAAGAAGCTTGGACTGTGGCGGAAACCGGAGCACGCTGTGGAAACTCATGCACACACGTGGAGAACATGCAGACTCCCCACAGAAAGGCCCCAAGAAAACCATGTCTTTGAAATGTCTTGAAAAACCTGTTGTCTTAGAAGAAATCGACCCCTTTTCCACCGAGCTGGTTCTAGGTCCAGTTCAGAGCCAGAGCCGGACTCAGCACCAGTTCTTTACTAGTCCAGAGGAAAGCCCCGACACAGCAGCAGCTGGGGGTGGGGTTATCCCGACCGCTGGGGGCGTGGTTATCCAGACTGCCCGAGGCGGAGTTATCCAGACCACTGTGGGCGCGGTAATCCAGATTTTAGGTGTGGGGTTATCCAGACCGCTGGGGGCGGAGTTATCCAGACGGCCGGGGGCAGAGTTGACTTTTAGGGTGGGGTTATCCAGATTGCTGGGGTTGGGGTGATCCAGACCGCTGTGGGCGGGGTCATCCATACTGCTGGGGGTGGCGTTATCCAGAATGCTGCAAACGCACAGTGGTCATGTTGGAAACAGCAGGGGGTGCAGATACATTTCACACTATACATAGACACTAAAATTAACCAGTTAAGAAGTTATGAAGGACTGTAGACTCGTTATCCGGTAGTTACAGGACCAACAGGATATGAAGACGATAACGGCTCGTAAACCCTCTTGGTGGAAAGTTTGAGTAAGAAAAGCCAGAACATTCGACCGACATAAAGTATTACACTCACTCTGCAAGAAGTTTTCTTTTCACAGAACCACTTCAGATTAAAATCCCATATTAACATGAAGATAACGTTAGTCTGGATTTTGCTTTCAGCAGCAGCACTGTAAGGAAGAAGCGGTCCGCTCTCCTCTCGGACAACGTCAACTAGTTATATGGCTAAATCGTCAAATTGAGGTTGAGCAGCAGTCAGACTTTTCAAAATAAAAGCAGGAGCAGGTTCCAAGTCTGCTGTGGATCTGAGAAGATTCTAGCAGCCCTGTGGTCATTGGACGCGGTAGCGCCCCCCCATGTTGAATAAGAGCAGGGAAATGGGACGTGGCCCACCGGAGCTGCAGAGCGCCATAGACTGATGACATTGTGAGCCGAGGAGGAACAGGGGCTCCTGAAGTCACTGGAAACAAGTCTCAGAGCCACTTAATCCACATTCTGCCACGTTGTTACACACTGATCAGTGTGAGCGTTTCCTCGTTGTATATTTACTGGTTTCCTGTCACAGGTCTTGAATTAAAAACTGTAAAATCACAACAAAAAAAAGATTTTCTGCACAATCGAACGGAATTTCAGCACATCCAGTTGCCAGCCAAAGAGAAGACCTCCACAATTGAAATAAAGAGAAGAAATTTAAGTTGTTTGTATTTTCAGACGAAGTGTCTTCACTGCTCCAGAACAATGATAATAAACACTTTGAACCATCAATTTTGAGGAAAAGAAAAACCACTGAAAACGACTTCAGGCCCACTTTTATGTGATTATTTATGGTTGTAATTATAATAATAATCATAATTATAACTATAATAATAGACTTAATTTTAGAATAAAGCCATCTATAACATTTTGAAAGTTTTCAGTGACACGCTGTACTGACCAGCATGAGGTGAAAGGGAAGAAAAACCTCTGTCTTCTCTGCACCTTCTCTCCAGAGCGTGGAGTCCTCCGACGAGGAGACACTGCACATAGACACAGAGGCCAAACCAGAGGTCAAAGGTCGCAACTCCAAGGTGAAGAAGAAAAGCGGCAGCGCGGCGGGGATCCTGGACCTGCTGCAGGCCAGCAAGCAAGTGGGTGGGATGGACTACAGCACCAACAGGTAGGACACGCTCACGACTTCCTGCCCCCCCTCCGCCCCCCCACTAACACAAACACAGCTCTTTCTCCGTCCCTCCCTCCGCTGTCCGCGGCTCCTCCTCACTGAAACAAGCAGGGCTCACCCGGTCCAGCCTTTCGTCACTCATTCCTCTCTTTCTCTTCACCCTGCAGCGCGCTGACCCTCCGTGTAATGGCTGTGTTGTTGTGTATTTCTGATTGACGTACTTACAGTCAGCCACCTGCGTCTCCCAGCACACAGGAGGCCATTCAGGGCATGCTGTCCATGGCCAACCTGTCGTCTTCAGAGAGCTTGCAGCAGCCGTGGGGCAACAGCCAGGCCAGGGGCAACTCGCACGGCGCGCAAGGGGGCAAGAAGGCCGGCGGGGGAGGAGGGGGAGGAGGAGCCAACAGCAGCAAGCGGCCCACCAAACGCCTCCCAAAGAAGCCGCGGAAAAGCAGCAGTGTGGAGAGCCTGGACTACGACGACGAGCAGGACCACATGGACGCCTGCTTCAAGGACTCCGACTACGGTGAGCAGAACCACACCTCATCAAGACTGTTCAACACTGTAGTGCTGGTGCTCGTCCTGTAGAGGCGCTGTGACCTTTGAGGAGCTCAAGACCAGAGATCTATGTGTAAAACGACCCCAGCTAAACACTCTAGGGGTCTATACTCTGACCTGGGCTAAACACACTATGGGTCTAGGACCGGGGCTAAACACACCAGAGAAGAGTTAAAGTTGAGTAAGTGCTGTTCGCAATGAGAAATTTATGCTGTGTCATGGAGAAAAGAGGCTCAAGGCTTTGACTTGGATGTCCGGCCGCTTCCGCGTTCTTTGCCCGACACATACCCACGTCGTTCACAACCCTGCGTACATAGTGTATTCTAGTTGTTGATGTCCATCTCTAATATGTTGTCAATACCTTTCTGAAGGAAATTTGTCTTTACGCTCAGACAAACACATATTTTAAGTGTTTAAATTTTGCAGAACATCCCCTGGTTTGTTGACATCTTAGCGTCACGGAAACTTCCCGAGGCGATTTAGACAAGATCCTGTTTGTTCGCCCGATCTCGTGATCCCTCGATTTACACTGGTAAAACAATCGGCGATCAGTTTCACAACATTTCAGTCTCTTCTCATGGCTTGAAGACTTTTTCTTTGAGAAAGTCTGCCTTTTTTTCACCCTGAATCAGTCAAATATTGATATTTTGGCTTGAGCTCTCGCAACACATTCTTTGATATCCCAGAAACCCTTGCAGCAGGTTTCCCAAGATGACATGAAGATTTTTTCTGGTAGATTAATTTTAAGTTTTAGTTGACAAAATTAACACTGCCGTGACGGCATGATTTGTTGTTTGGTCCACAATTTCACGTTTCTGCAGCTCTGTCAGCGGGATCATTATTTTTAAAGACCTTACGAAACCAAGACATTTTTGAAAAAAAGCAATAAAAGATTTTAAGTGTTTTCATAATAGAACATTTTTGTCATACTTCCATCATACGCTAGTAAACAGCTACGAAAAAACAAGTTAGATTGAGTCGTGATTCTCGATTGCCGCAGAGCGAGCTTTCTGAACCGCCTCCGTCTTTTTGTGACATCACAGGAGTAACAGTTGCAAGTTAATGGAGAATATAAACCAGAGTTAATCCTTGGATTTAATTCATTAGAGAAATCTAGAGTTAATCCTGAAATTAAACCAGAAGAAAAAGCCAGAGTTAATCCAGAAGTTACACCAGAAGAGAAAGCCAGAGTTTATCGAGAAGTGAAACAAGAAAAGAAATCCAGAGTTAATCCTGAAGTTAATCCAGAAGAGAAAACCAGTTAATCCTTGTAATTAGAGTGTAATTAGCTGCTGGTTGGCTCCTCTCACCCACCAGCAGCTCCTCTGAACATTTATTCCGATCTTGATGGTCCCATCACGAGCCGTGAAGAGAGATCATTGGATGATTGTGTGTTTTCTTTCAGTTTACCCGTCCTTGGAGTCTGAAGAAGATAATCCCGTGTTCAAGTCCAGATCGAAGAAGAGGAAAAGCAGTGACGACACCCCGTACAGCCCCACAGGTAACGAGTGTCCCACTCACTCACACTTCCACTTTCCAGCTCCATTGACACTAGCGAGGGATGGAAATTGATAAGGTCCTAACGATTCCGATTCCATTTTTGATTCTGCTTAAAGGATCCGGTTCCTTATCGATTCTCTGATTGATACGTGCTGCCGGTTGAGAATCACTCTGGAACGGATCCAAAACGCCACATTCATTCAAAGTTCTCGCCGCTGTGTGAGAATGTTTCTGCATGTTGGTCCTAAATCCTCCTTTTGACAAGCTGACCTGACTGCAGGACCTCCAGTGTCAGTACAGGAAAATTCAGCGTGTGCAAATAGTCACCAACGTAACAATAAATACTAATAATTTCCTGAATGTAGAATACATTTTTCGATGTAGCACTTGTGGCCTAACATCGGTATTCATACAATCATTTATGCTGATACGTGATCGTATATCATACATTCAGTAATGGTATCTTCCAAGCAGTATTGATTTTGAATACGGCCCATACAGTCTTACAATATAAATTAATACACAATCAGAGCTCGAGACTTGAACAGTTTATGATTACAATGTGAAGAATCTATTCTCTGGCATTTTCAACTTGAATTCAGTATAAATTTCATTTTTTGTTTTGATCATGCACAAGGTCAAATATACAGTAGCAGCAGAACAATATAATGTGGTTAGATGTCTGAAAAGCAGCGTGAAGAAGAACATGTGGACATTTTGTGAGAACCACGTGTCTCTACAACGTTCACGAGCTGAGAAAAACTGGTTTTCTACTTCATTGGAAAGCCGCTTGCAACACACTTTGCACACTCTTTAACCCAGCGGATATACGAAGAATTACTTTACGTTATGTTCTGAAGAAAGTTAATCCTTCCAGTGGTCCTGCAGTGGGAGTAGCTTCAAGGTGGAGGTCCTGCAGTGGAAGTAGCCTCGTGGTGGAGGTCCTGCAGTGGAAGTAGCCTCGTGGTGGAGGTTGCCTTCTTTTTTTCTTTCTCCTGACATGGAACCAAACCTTGGAGCTTTTGTGCCACTTGACCGCCAAATTTGCCAAACGATTCCATGGAATTGAAGCACTGGGAACCGGTTCTCAGCATGGTGGAGTTAAGGTGTGATTCCTCTGCAGCTCGTGTTGGACCTTCGGTTCCTCGACAGGAGCGACCGGCCAGAGACGGAGCCCGAGTGGCCTCCATCGAGACGGGCCTGGCAGCAGCCGCCGCAAAGCTTTCCCATCAGGTAGGCTGCAACACAACGTGACAAGATGTACTGCACATACACATACATACACACACACACACACACACACACACACACACACACACAGACGTTTTCCTACAAACACTAATGTGTCAGCTTTAATGGAAAGTATACAAACGAACTGCTGATGAAGTTTGTTCATTGAAGACTAAACTATGTAGTAGTGGTATGTCGTCGTTTGTACCTATTTTCATCTTACTGTAAAGAGTACAAACTACCAGTATGAAATGTATTAGAAAGTACTATTATATACAGTAGATGGGCTTGATCTCCTCACAAACATGTTGTAAAAAGTACAAAGTACCAATCTGTGAGGTCTTAGTTTTTTCAATCGTGTTGAAAAGAGAACTACCAGTACTTAGTTCTAGTACAAACCACTGAATCCAAACTACAAACACTAATATGTATCAAACTAAACTTCAAAATAAAGACAGTTTATTCTTTTAAAATAATATAAAAAAGAAATACATGGAGATGACTGTGAACTGCAATCATCTATAAGTGAAATAATTGTATTCCTGAGTACAAACGTCTGGACGTGCAGGACGATGTTCGACCCAAACAGTAACGCCTACTGCTGCTGCTAATACTCTGAAGTTCAATTCAACAGGACAGTTCAGACAGACAATAAACTTTCTATTACACATTTCAACAGCAGGAGCTTGTGTTCGAACTTCAGTTAAATCTAACTTTATCTAGGACATTTAAAAAAAACCTTTCAGTGTTGAATCATCTGTGAAACGTAGATCAGCACTGAGAAGGGAGCCGACTTTGACCTGATGGACACAAGTTCAACTCCTGAACCAGGGAGGAGAGGGCTGGTGGAGGAGAGGGCTGGTGGAGGAGAGGGCTGGTGGAGGAGGAGCTGCGTGTGGACATGAATCTGAAGTATAAAGTGCTGGAAAATATGACAACAGCAATGAGGGATGTATTTCAGTGTGTAACAGTAGAACTCAAGATGGAAAGAAAAAGAATGTAATTATGAGCTGCATCTACAGACCTCCGGGTTCTAACAGACATCTTCATGGAATGAGTGGAGGAAACATATACAGCTTCAACTCAGAAGGTCTTGTTTATCTGAGGATTTTAACATTGATCTGATAAACCCAAATAATCACAAACCAACAAGAGTTTACTGATACGGTGTGCAGTCTCAGCCTAAAATCACCAGACCAGTAGAATCACGTCTCATGGTGCCACATTAAAAGAGAACATATTTACAAACCTGATAGACAATAAAACAGTAAGTGCATTATTAATTAATGATTAATAATTATTAAGTGACCATCTACCAGTTTTTGTAATATTTGACAGCTACTACAGGAAACAAGAATGGATTACAGGACAACAATTTAAAAGAGGGAAGACAGAAGATATAATAAATTAATTGAAAGAAGATCTGTGTAAACAGAACTGGGAGTCAACTTTAAGCGAAGATAATATTTACAAAGCCTATGAAACATTTATATATACCTTCAATATTATTATACAATAGAAACTGTCCAAAAAAGAAATACACTAAAAGAAATAAGTATTTAGACAAACCATGGATCACAAAGGGATTACAAAATGCCTGTAAAAAAAGAAAAAAGAACACAGTCTGTAGAGAATTCATTGATTCTAGAACAGAAGCAGCAGACAACAAATACAAAAATATAAAAATAAATTAACAATTATTTTAGGGATGTCTCAACAAGAACACTATAGCAAATTATTAGATAAGAATAAGAACAACATGAATATCATTTGGAATATGTAGAATAGTGTCATTAGAAACAGCTCAAAACAAAGAACTTATCCTCCATATTTTACAGGTAATGATAAAAACATTGATATATAAACGATGTGGTTAATGACTTCAACAGGTATTTTAAATGTTGGACTGAATCTGGCAGAAAAAAAATCCAGAATTCCGATCAGATGATGGATAAAAAGAACAATTATTTGATAGAAATATAAACTCAATGTTTTTCAGGGCAGTGGAGGAGAGCGACATCATAGATATTGCAAATAAATGTAAAAATAAGACATGAACTGACTGTGATGGTATGGATATGACAATAGTCAAAAAAGTTATTGAAGGAATTATTCAGCCTGATAAACATCTACAATCTGTCTCTTCCAAACTGGTAAATTCTCAAAAGAAATGAAAACTGATAAAGTCATCCCATATTATATAACTGGTGACGATTCAATCATTACAGGCCCGTTTCTCTACTGCCACAATTCTCCGGAATCTTAGAGAAACTTTTCACTCACAGATTGAACAAATGTATTGATAAACCCAAACTGCTGTCTGAAAGCCAATACGGATTCAGATCACTAAGGTCCACCTCAATGGCATTGATAGAAGAAGAGCTGTACTTTATGAATCCCCTCGGGGAAACGTCTTTACCAAAGAAACGTCTTTACCAAAGAAACGTCTTTACCAAAGAAACGTCTTTACCAAAGAAACGTCTTTACCCACAACCTTCTCACTGAGGCGAGAGCACAAACACTGTGCCACCATGCCGCCCGTAGAATCGATAGAAGAAATCAGCAGCTCCACAGACAAAAAGAAATGTGCAGTGCCCGTGTTCATTCACAACAGCATTTGACACAATAAATCATGAATTAATCAAGAAAGTGGAGCTGGTATTGGGACCAAAACTATTTATTCTATGCATGAGTGACATATGTAAAATCTGTAAAATACTGTATTTTGTTTTGTTTGCTGATGACACAAATATCCTCTGTACAGTGGAGAACCTGGAACGGCTCACAGAGGAATTCACCTTAGAATTAAACAAAATAAATAAGTGGTTTGATATCAATAAATCTGGACTAAACAAAACGTATGTTGTTTGGTAATTATAAATGGAATAATGATGTAAACGTTATAATAGTGAGTGTAAAAGTAGAGACGATGAAAGGAATTAAGTTTCTGGGTCTGATGATGGACCGAACATCTGCTGGAAACTTCAAATTAAACACGTTCAAACCAAAATCCTAAACTGTTTCAGTCCTCAGCAAAGCAAAATACTTTTTAAACAACAAAGCACTGTTATACTGTTCATTAATATTGATCACTAATATTATCATATTTGAGTTACTGTGTGGAAATTTCTGTCAACACCAGCAAATCCTCACTGTATGTATGTATATAAGTATGTGTGGGTATATTTAAATATAGAAGATCCATTTTGTCTAAATATATTTTCATAAAATTCAAATTTCATGAATTATATTATCGTCAAGGGGTTTGTATATGGATATGTACATGTATGTGTATATATGGGTTATATGGATATACTTGCATCAGTGTATATATGTGATTGCACAGGTTTTCATATTTATGAAATTAATTAATAAATAAAGTAGTTTGTGAAACTTTTAATTGTATTGAAAAGAGTACCAACAATTATATCTGTAGTGTAGACTACTGCAGAGTGAAAACTACTTTATGTAGATGTACAGCAGTGTGTTCTCCTTTCCAACATCTGGAAAAAGTACAAACTAACAATACATAGAGATTTTTCCGGGGCGCAGGAGACAGAACTGAGTTTCTTCAGGTGATTTTTATTAAAAGATCCCACGTGATGCGAGTCTGAAGCAGAGCTGAGAGAGCGGCGAGCTCAGCTGCAGAATCTCAGGAACGAGGCAGAACGTGAGTTCAGGCGGGACCTCCAGGACGGGTCTGCAGCTCCGAGTGTTTGCAGACGGGCCTGAATCTTTGTCTTCGCCTACACGAGCCAAAACAATCTTTTTTTCTCTACAAAAAAAAAAATTCTGTCCACACGTCACTATGAACACGGCTCAACACTAAGGGCATGTAGTACATATGCCAGGGCTTTAGGGGCGCTGTGACTCAACAAATACACCAAAAACACAGAAGAAGACATGGAGCACATGCTCCTGCTCCTCCTCCCGCTCTATCAGTAGCTTCTGCAGCGCCACCTGGAGCATGTAGTTCGCCATTGTTGTGGTTATTAGGTGACATCGCACACCGCGGTGGGCAGGAGAGGTGGGGAGACTACGTCATCTTTTATCCACAGATGATCGTCTTTGCCGTCCACACCTCACAGCCGAGCCGAGGTTTTAAAATCTCCCCACTCTGGGACCCGTGTTTACAAAAAAATGTTTTGGGGTTTCTAATACGCTGCCTCGTGTGGATGATCGGCCAAAAACGGTGTGTTTATGTGAACTGGCGTTCCCGTGTGGACGGCTCCCTTGTGATGGAATCGTGGAGGTGAGAGACTCTCCAGGTGAGGACTTGCAGGTGGGTAGACTGGATTGTGGGGAGCAGAGCTGGATGATTGGAGTCGGATCACAGATGGAGTCTGGAGTCCTGGTCAGAGAGCTGATTTGAGCTGAGCAGGTTGGATCTTCACACTGAAGGCAGAAACAAGCAGAATCTGTCAGGAGCATTCAAACGACAAAAAAACTGAATGAGTACCACGGTCTGGCGCCCAGTGGAGTCTGAAGCCCAGTTAGGTAGTGTGGTCATCAGGTGAGTGGAATCAGATTGTTCTCCAGCCAGCGCTCTGCTCCCACAGCCACAGCTGGACACGCCCACCTGCTGGCGACTGGAGAAGGAAAGGGAGAAAAACCAAAAGCGAGGAAACAGTGGCCCCATGTGGCAGTCGAGGTACAGAGCGCGACAGATATGTAGTTTGAACTCTTTTGGATCATATTGTTTGTCCTGTGATGGACTGGAGACCTGTCCAGGTGGACCTGGATGATGGATGGATATTGTGATATAAAATACTTTCAATCTAACTGGAAAGACTACAAACAGCAGTATGCAGGTTCAAATCCTTTCCATCATATTAGAAATAGTACAAATGATAAAGACGTGGGAGGGTTTTTTTTTCCATACTTTGAGTCGTACTTCAGTGAATCCTCACTACAAACATGAATACGGAAGGGAATCCAATTGGGTAGGTTGATGTGGACTAATGCTGATGAAACTGTTTGAACAGGAGGAACAACAGAAAAGCAAGAAGAAGAAGAAAGGCAGCAGAAAGAAGGTTCTGGTGCTGGAGGAGCCCGTGAAACTCTCTCAGGACAGCAGCTCTCCAGAGCACAATGTGGACTCGCAGGACGGCAGCTTGACCGACCACGAGTTCACGGCGGGATCGGTCAAGTCACCGGGGGGGCCGACGCCCATGGCGCCAGGAGTCTTCCTCAGCCACAGACGGCCGTCCATGTCCTCTCCCAACAACAGCACCAACTCTACGAGCACCAACAGCAGCAGCAGCATGGCCAAAGGAGACCGCACGGCCACCGCCGACGCTAAAGGTAAAGCCAGAAGCTGCTCGTCTGCGCCGTGGCCTCAGACACACTGCAGGGTTTCAGTTAGCTTGCATTGTACAGGTAGTCATGCAGTGGACTGACCTTTAACCCCGAATCAATGGTAGGAATGATGTGTGGTGTAGCTGTGAAGCTTGACTTCCAGTCTGGTGTCTTGACTTCCTGTCTGGTGTCTTGACTTCCTGTCTGGTGTATTGACTTCCTGTTGGTTGTATTGACTTCCTGTTGGTTGTATTGACTTCCTGTCTGATGTATTGACTTCCTGTTGGTTGTATTGACTTCCTGTTGGTTGTATTGACTTCCTGTCTGATGTATTGACTTCCTGTTGGTTGTATTGACGTCCTGTTGGTTGTATTGACTTCCTGTCTTGTCTCCACAGCGAAGCGGCTAAAGAAAGGCATGGCCACGGCCAAACAGAGACTGGGAAAGATTTTAAAGATCCATCGCAACGGGAAGCTCCTGTTGTAGCAAGCAGCACGCTGTTGTAGGACTGACAACTTATGAGCTGGGTCCATCCTGACATTACCCCCTTCTGCCCCCTCCTGCCCCCTGCTGCCCTCTCCTGCCCCCTGCTGCCCTCTGCTGCTCCCTAACCTGCTCATTGGTTAACACCAAGGACGAGATGTAAAAAGAAAAAACAAACTGAAGCAAGAAGAAAATCCTACTTTTTTTTTTTTTCGATTTGTAAGAAGAACATGAGTCACATAGGTTTTTGCCTCTACTTCTACTTTATAACTTTCAGATATTAAAGTGTACAGAAGCTACGATAAATATTTTTTAAGAGAACATGTCTCATTTTACTACAGCGTTTATCAGGGTGAAGTAGAAGTACATTGCAGTCATTCCAACATCTGTGAAAGTATCCCCTGCATGTATTCGGTTGCATGTCCGCTTGTTAGTGGTGGGTGGGGGTAGGGGTGGAGGGGAAAGGGGGGGTGGGGGGGGGGGGGGGGTCCTATTATATGGATGCAGCTTATCATTGAGTTGAATTGGTTAACACTTAGCTTTCTGCAGAGCACTATCAGTGGAATAAGTTATTTATTGGTAATGGGAATTCAGGAGCAACCGTAAAGCACAAACCATGTCAATTGTGGGGGGGGGGGGGGGGGGGGGTGATAAGCCTCATCCATGTCGGGTCTGCAGTTACATGGGGATACTTTCTCTCTTCTTTTGCTTTCGCAGGCGGCACCGACACAGACTCATCTCTTTCTTTCTGCTCCTTCAGCTCCAGATAGAGAATGTAGCCTGTACGTAGCCACGTAGCGTACTCCTCAAACTACCACGTCACCAGGGTGGAGGATTTAACACTCAGTACATTTCCAAATGTTGTCCAACCCTCATCAAGACCAGCTGCTGTCCGTCACACCTCTGTTAGCCTCACGCCTCTGTTAGCTTCACCCCTCTGTTAGCATTACGCCTCTGTTAGCATCATGTCTCTGTTAGCATCACGTCTCTGTTCGCATTACGCTTCTGTTAGCATTACGCTTCTGTTAGCATCATATCTCTGTTAGCATCATGTCTCTGTTAGCATCATGTCTCCATTAGCATTGAGCTAATTGTCCAGACCGGGTGTGTTAGCATCAGGTGTGTTAGCATGGAGCTAATCATTCAGGTCTAAAAAGAAAGTCATTGTGGTTTGATTAGATTGAAATGTGATAAAGAAGAATAAAGTCCAAAATTCACAATTATAGCAAAAAAAAAAAGAAAAAAAGAGTGAAATATAAATTAAAATTAAATAAAAGGTTGATTATTTGGGCATTTTGAAAGAAACTTTTGTGGTTTGCAAGATATATTTTTAAATAAGCATGAATAATGTTTTGATGTAAATTAATAGTAAAGATTGAAAAAGATGAGAATAAACGGAAAGTATCAAGTTGAATTTTGAAGAAGTGAAAATATGGCGATAATATCTCAAAGTTTGCCGCAAACCTTCAGAAAGACAACACGTAAACTAGAATTACAGTGATTGATTAAATCACAAGTTGATGCCTCATTTGCTTTTTATTCAGGTTCAGGGATGACGGATGGTAGTGTCTGATAGTGACTGACAGGTATAAGGGCGGGAGGGTACGCTGCGGCAAAGCGCACCCAGACCCAACTCTGTCGCACGGTCCCACCGCAGACAGTACACTTAAAATGTAGACGGGGCTGTGGAAGAAGAACGCAGCTCCGCAGCCGTCCAAGTAAAATGAGCCTCAATGATAGTGACTGATGTCTCATACCACCAAGTCAGTCTCACCCGTTAGACTGTAGTGGCCCTCCGAGCTACAACAACATGCATCCATCCATCTTCTGTCCCACCTGTCCTGTTCATGGCGCTGGAGCCGATCCCAGCGCACAGTGGACGAGGACAGGTTCACCTGGACAGGTCGTCAGTCTGTCACAATGCACACACACACATAGACAAACAACCACACACACACACTCACATTCACACTTTCTCTTATTTTCATTAAATTTTCTAAAGGACTTTTGTCTCTTGGCTAAAATAAATAGACTTAAAAAGGGACAATAACTAAAAAGGGGATGGAAAACAAATGCCAAACCACAGGAAATGGGAATAAATGCTAAAACCGCTTATAAAACAAACAAAAATGACAAAAAATTAGTGAAGGAATAAAAGCCAGAAAATACAACAAAGAAAGAAAACATACCAAACTTCATAAAAGAGTCAAACGAGTTAAAACTGCAAAAATGTCCAAATGTATGGAAATGTTAATGTAATGAAATGTTTCCCTCCATAGTTCAAACTTCATGAATGCAGCATAAAAGAGAGTTTTTACTAAACCTTCTATGAAACTTATTTTAAAGGTTAAATTAAAAATGTATTTGGTCGTAACGGTTGCAGACTTCTGAGTGAAACTATTAACTTTACCAACAAATATCGAACATATTTTAACAACATTTATTTCCGTCGATATTTCTGTGATCAGCAGCAGTAAAATACTCAAACTGACTGTGACTTCCTGGAGGAGGGGTGGAGGAGAGGTGGTGGTGGAGGAGAGGTGGCGGTGTTCTCTTCAGTAGAAATCCATCCAAGACCGATTGATTCCAGTGTAAAATCCTCCACAGCAGTTGTTCCTGGTGAAAGATGGAAGAATAGATATAAAACCAGTAAAGAGTTTTTCTTCTGGTCGTCGGTTTGACGGTGCTGCCTGCAAAACAAGAGAAGATTTACTACATCTTATTGTCATATGGCCTTACGTACACAACGCTAACTGTATTGTGATTCTGTTTGAACAAGAGACGAAGCTTTGAGGGGAAAATGGATATAAGATAAATAAAATGATATAAAAAAAAAAAAAAGCTACATAAAAATACTTAAAAAACAACAAAAAAAAAACAACAACCACTTAAAGTTTCTCTGACCAGCCTCTTGTTCACTTCTAGTAACCTGAAGGGTTCGGGACTTTTAGCACCTTGTGAAGTGTTTCTGTGTCAGTGATGTAATTTATTAATGTTTGTAGCTTTTTTATACTTGTACAATTCTTCAAGGTTTTGTTTGTTTTGGTTTGAGCCCTGGAAGTGTTGGTTTGGCGGACTGGGTGGAGGCTTCTAGGTTCTGCCTCACGTCTCCGTTCGTACAAGTCGTGCTTTAGTTCCGTCTGTC
Source organism: Lipophrys pholis (assembly GCF_963383615.2). Lineage (NCBI taxonomy): Eukaryota > Metazoa > Chordata > Actinopteri > Blenniiformes > Blenniidae > Lipophrys > Lipophrys pholis. The sequence goes on from NC_137637.1 coordinate 3,380,906, forward strand.
CGTCTGTCCGACATATTAAAGTCGTCGCTGTGCCGGGACAGTGAGACTCTGTTGTAGCTGTCTTCCCTACTGTTCTTTACAGTACTAGTAAGTATTTACAATCCTTTTTGAGCTGAATCTATATTTTTCTGTATTTAGAGGATTTTCTGTTTGAGGTCATGGCTCACTTTTTTAAAGACGTGGTCTCCAAGGAACAAACATATTGTTGTTGAATGATATGATTGTCCGCCTTGTTTACTTTTGCAATACAGTAAATGTTGAAAACGTGGACTTTCTTTTTTTTATTATTCCTGTCACGTGTTCCAATCCAGCAGCACAATCAAGTCAGAGTTTTCAAACTTCTGTGATTCTTCCACACACCAACACACTCCAGCCTGAAGCTACAAGGCTTCAAATGCTCCTCACGATAACATTCGGTACACACAATATATCAGCAGTTTGAAGTCGTCCTGATCATTTCTTCATTGATCGGGTTTCATTAAAAGATCAATAAGAACTAACAGGAAACATCTATCGATTGTTGTGTAATTACTGCTTCATGTGTCCCGTTCTCTGATTAAACGATGATTTTAACGCTGCACTTTGTACATTTTAGCACGTTGGCGCAGGAGTCGGCTCCAGGGAGTCCGCCATTTTCATTCTTGCTAATGCTAGCTGGTTAGCATGCTGGCTTCTGCATCTTTTACTCAAAAGCGAAATACTGTGGACAACAACAATTTAAAATGTGAACTTACAAATAAGCTGCATTACTACAACAAAGTCCTGGATAGAGAGTAAAGGACAAGATGGTGAAAAACAAATCCATTAGGGAGCGTGAGGTGAGACGAGCGTGAGACGAGCGTGAGACGAGCCAGCGGCTACGTTGATCCGCCTCTTGTATCCAGGTAACGTGGACTGGCCAGGTCTAACCTCTATTGGCACTATTGGCACTAGTTCCTCTTCAGCCTTATGCCACTTGACTCGACTCGCCTTCGACGCTTTTCCGTTACGCGTTAGTCCTGCTACCAGCTACCAGCTACTTCAGGGCTCACAGAGAGGACGCTGTCTGATCGCCGCGTCTCCAGTCAAGAGTTTTGTAAACTCTCTGCTTATCAGCAAGATATTCACTTTCACAGAAAAACTTTGGACCTTCGACAGTTTTAAAAAAAATTTTTTAAATGATTCACGCGGGTTTGAGTGGTGCTTCTACGTTCCTGTGGCGACGCCGCTCACTAACCTTGCTCAGTCTACCAACTGCAAGTTTATCGACTGCATGGGAGCAGAACCTCCATTCTATCCTTCAGGTCCGCCAGTCGCAGCACCGCCACTGTTGGAATGAATGCACCTGGAAACACCTCCACACTGCTGCATGCTGAGTGGGACAGAAAACCTGCAGTGGATTCCAGGCTGCTCAAGCCTCTTCAAAGATCCTACAACATCTCTCACATCAAATTGGAACTTTTTAAAACACAATCACTGATGAATCAATCCTAATCCAAGCTTAAATCAGCATGTTCACACCCCCACCCACACCAAGGGACACATCCTGGACCTGGTTACCTCGGATTTTACCTCCATAACAAACCTTCAAGTATACGACCTCGGTGTCTCAGACCATAAAGTAATTTCCTTTGAAGTACCATTTCTGCCCCTCTTCTCCAAGCCTAAACGCCAAATCCATTTTCACAATGTTAAAAATATCAGTCCCGATATTTTTTTCATCAGAGCTCCTGCATCTAGCCTCTGCCAGCTTGTCTTCAATCAATGAATCAGTGGACTACTACCGTAAACCTCTCTGGATCTTAAAACCAGAACTGTGTCTTTTTCACGCTCAGTGCCCTGGTACTCTAGACGTCACCACCTTCATCTCCTCCAGGATGGACTACTGTCCTCCTTGTCCAGACCTTAATCTCCTCAAGTTAGTCCACCTAGTCCCAGTTAGTCCACCTAGTCTACCTAGTCCCACTGAGTCCCAGTTAGTCCACCAGGTCTACCTTGTCCCAGTTAGTCCCAGTTAGAAATAAATTCGTTCACATTTTCAAACATTTTCTTCTGTGTTTTTCTCTAAAGGTTTTAAATATCTGCAGACTGAAGCTGATCTGGTTCTTGGTTCTGGTTCTGCACAGGTCCGATTTTCTGCGTGATTTGTTTCTGCTTAATATCATTTTTTATTTTTTATTTTTTTGGTTTCAGGGGTAAAACAAACAAATTCAATTAAAGCTGCAAGCAGCTTTGATCAGGACCTCGCGCTCTGGACTCTGGCCCGTCTGGGTTGGCCCAGCCATGGCCTCTGGCCCAATCATAGCTTCTGGCCAAGCCATGGCCTCTGGCCCAATCATAGCTTCTGGCCCAATCATGGCCTCTGGCCCTTTTAAGTGTTGATAAAATATTAATTTTTCAAGGTTTTAACAAAAAAGGACTTTTACTTTGAAAATTTTCGGGGCTTTTATTTTGAAAGCCAACTAAACTCTATTGTAGCTCAACTCTAAATATCAATTTTTGAGATTTTTGGGTGTCATTTTAAAAAAAAACATGGACTTTCATTTTGAAGGAGTTTTGGGCTTTTATTTTGAATGCCAGCTCACCCCTAGTCTAGCTAACAACATAACATGAATTGCTAAGATTTTGAATGTCATTTTAATAAAGAAGGACTTTTATTTTGAAAACAATTGGGGTTGTGGCTGTCGGGGGTAATGACACACTGCTCCACTAGATGGCGGCAGAAGCTCAAAAACTTTCACCTTCGACACGCCAGAATCACCACAAGGGTCTCAAACTGCACAAGCGTTGAATGGTGATGGATGAATGCTGACCTTTGACCCGACCCTCTGGTTTGACACCTTTTCAGAGATTGAAAATCACTTCTGGTGTTGGAGGTGCTCGGCCTCATTTCCTAAAGTCATGACACAAGATGGAGCGAGAAAGAGGAACATTGGCGTTGTGACAAGGTGAAACGTCTATCTGGACTTTTTGTTTGGACATCGTCTTTGCATTTTATGACTTTGTGCTCAGAAGACAAGACGTGAGCCTGAGAAGTGGGGACAGTTTTTTTGGCTCCAGTCCGGAGAAGAACCCAGAATGTAGAGCGTGAGCTGATGAGGATATTGTGGCTTTGTGTTTTTGGAAGGAAGTGGATGTTTTGTAGTTTCTTCATGCTGCTGCACATGTTTGTGAACGAGCTTCACCTCAATCATCTACTTTGGTTTCTCTTGAAGTGGAAGTCATTTTCCAGATGTTTCTTAGCAAATTAACATGCACCTCCACCCAGCTTCACCCAGCTTCACCCACCTCCATTCACCTTCACCCACATCCATTCACCTCCACCCAACTTCACCCACTTCAATTCACCTGAGAACAGCAGTAGCAGTACAGTACGATATAGTACGCTCTGTGGTAGAACCGTGCAACTGAGTCACTTTGGGTCCATTTTGTATTCCTGTACCGTCCCATTCCAGCAGTGGAATCGCAGCTTTAGTTCCCCTGTATAACAGGGTCCAGTATCAGGTACCGGTAACGGGGTCCAGTATCGGGTACCGGTATCAGGGTGCCGATAACGATGTCTAGTATCGAGTACCAGTATTGGGGTCCAGTATCGGGTACTGGAAACGGGGTCCAGTATCGGGTACCAGTATCGGAGTCCAGTATCGGGTACCGGTATCAGGGTCCAGTATTGGGTCCCGGTATCAGGGTCCAGTATCGGGTCAAGTATCTGGGACAAAGCTTGCTGTCTTCAGTGACGGTTTCTTTGGTGCTCCATAGTTCAAGTGGGATCACAATTTAACCGTCAGTGTTCCAAACAGAGCCTGCAGAGTGTTTCCGTCTCACTGCCATGCAGATGTGCCCTGAGGGGGGGGGGGGGGGGGGGGGGGGGGGGGCAGTCTGCTGGAACGTGCCTTGTGAGAGGTCTGTTAATTACACAGGAATGTCAGTTTAGGCTGTGGACATGTGGACTCTTCAAACTATCTAAAGTGTTAATTATGCATGATTTACTCCTAAGAATCTTTTACTGCTGCAATTAAGTCTGTTCCCTCTTTATTTTTCTACAATTGCTGCATAAATCTATTTTTCAAATTTAAAAGTTAAATAATTACATTTTAATTCATACATTGAAAGTAAATAATTATATTTAAGTTTTTCGCAATAAATTTAAACACAACACAACAAAAGTTTAACAAAATATTTATTAATCTTTTCCTAATTTTTAATGAAACAATACCTTTTAACTTCATGAATTGTAAAGGAATACATTATTGTGAAAGGCCAAATTGTCATTTTTTGTATTTGTACTGTAGGAAATAATCCTTCAACAGAAGCGGGTCCTCATCCAATATGGCGTCCAAACACAACACATCTGAGCGCCAGGGCCACAGAAAAATCAGAAATGGAGTAAATACGAGATCATCTGCAGAACTTATTATTATCTTTTTTTTTTATATATATTTTCTAATTTTTTGGGGCGAAATTTAATGCAACACATGATATGATGCTAACGGTTTAGGCCAAAACCAACTGAATCAACGCTCCTCATTCTGCTTTAAAAAGCCTCCAAAAACCTTAAAAAAACGGAACAAACGTATGATTGTGGTAAAGTGTTTTTAGATTGAAGGTGAAGAAGTCATATTTCAAGTAAAAATACTCAGTCTGGACTCAGCCATGCAGTAATCAACCTCTGGTGCTGATTATTTTATTTTGCTGGGGAGCCTGAGGGTCCCACTTCCTGCCGCCCGTCACCAGAAAACTCCTCAGAAACTTAAGAAAACACGTCCGCGGCTCGACGCTGCCCAGTTTCTTTAACCTTTGGCAGGAATCAAACACTCCTCTGTCAGGAGTGAAGCTGAAGCCCACACACACACACACACACACACACACACACACACACACACACACACACCCACACACACACACACACACACACACACACACACACACACACACACACATTCTAAGTATGTACATATTTGCTATAAATTCCACATCATGACGTGTGTCTGTCCCCACCTGCTCCATACCACCACCACCACTAATAAATAATCTATTTGAATTATGTTCTTTATGTTTGTTTTTTGTGTGCGTATCGCAGACTGCTAATAGGAAAGAAAAACAAGTGAATAAAATAAAAAGTTGATTGCTGATGTGTCTGAATGTTTGTCAGAAATAAAGACATATATTATATTTGAAGAATTGAAACATGCTGGCTGAGCTGTTCTTCTCCGCGGCCTGCGGCTCCCGAGACAAAGTGATCTCTCAACAACTAAAAGGACCGAATCACTTCAGAGACGATCCATGAGTACAGACGGCGCTGAGCTCTAGCGCTCACAGAAAGTCCTCCAGGAACTGTGTGGGAGATGTTTGTGGATCTACGGAAGAGTTTTAGGGCCACTGAAGAAAAAAGAATTCAGAGGCTACAAAAAAAAAAGAAAACCTTCGAGGCCCCAGAAAAAGTCGAAAATCAAAGTCGAGATTTTTTTTTTTCACGGTGGAAATAAAAAGTCCGTCCATCCACATTCTTCCAAATGCATCAGGCGGTTTAATGAAGTGATGAAAACACGGTGCAGTTATCATCAGTATCAGGACCAGAAGAGACGGAGCAGCCTGCTGCCTGGTTCCGTCGCGGAAGTTCGTCGAGTACGAAGGACAAAGGCTCGGATCCTGGGCTGCTTATTTAAATGTTCTTATTAATCAAGGAAATCCTGTGTAAAATCACACGTCCATAAGCAGTAAGCAACCCGATATAGTCACAATTAAGTGATTTAATGTGAATTCACATCTACAGGCAAATGATGAGGGAGAGATAGACGTCTCTCCGTGAAAAAAATAAATCTGGACTTTGATTTTTGACTTTTTCTGGGGCCACAAAGGTTTTTTTTTTTTATTTTAGCCTCCGAATTTTTTTTTTTTCTTCAGTGGCCCTCAAACTCTTCCGTAGTGGATCAACTTATTCCTTCTTAACAGAACTTGTTTTCTGACACTTTACATTGAAACTGAAAACTACCGTTATTCATGAGATTTCAATTCCTCTGAGAGGCTGACGTGTCACTTTCAATGATTATGATGTTATTATTTTCAGGAGTTATCTGATTTCTTTAAAATAATTAAAGCTCTTGAGTTTCAAAGAAAAGCTGATGACTCACAAAACAAGCGCTTCAAGATATGAAATTATAAATCCTTGTTGTGACATGACTGATGATATTTTCCTATAATTATGATTTTGCTCAGTGTTCCGCCTCATAGACAAGACGTCTGCGTTCTGAGCGGCTCTGACCTTCTGATGGACTTTAAATGTGTTGACTGAGAGATTAAATTCAAAATGTGAGGACGACAGACATGAAGCAGAAATGACATTTTTGAAAAATGACGTGAGCTTAATTCTGCACACATGTTTCATGTGAGGTATTTTTAAAGCTGCAGCACATTAGGTACTTCACTTCCTTCCTCATCATGATGAGCCTCAGACCGCCAGACTGCTCCATCAGGTCACATGCAAAGAATGTGAAGATCCCAGCTGAAGGAGAGGAAGGAGCTGATGAAACTGATGGGGATGATGGAGATGGAGATGATGGAGCTGATGGAGATTATGAAGATGATGGAGATGATGATGATGGAGATGACAGAGATGATGAAGATGATGGAGATGATGGAGATGATGGAGATGATGAAGATGGAGATGATGGAGATGATAGAGATGATGGAGCTGATGGAAATGATGAAGATGATGGAGATGATGATGATGGAGATGACAGAGATGATGAAGATGATGGAGATGATGAAGATGGAGATGATAGAGATGATGGAAATGATGAAGATGATGAAGATGGAGATGATGATGATGAAGATGACAGAGATGATCAAGATGATGGAGATGATGGAGATGATTGAGCTGATGGAGATGATGAAGATGATGGAGATGATGAAGATGGAGATGATGGAGATGATAGAGATGATGGAGCTGATGGAAATGATGAAGATGGAGATGATGAAGATGATGGAGATGATAGAGATTATGAAGTCGATGAAGATGGAGATAATGGAGCTGATGGAGATGATGGAGATGATGAAGATGGAGGTGATGGAGAAGGAGATGATGAAGATGATAGAGATGATTAAGCTGATGGAGCTGATGAAAATGATGAAGATGGAGATAATAGATCTGATGGAGCTGATAGAGATGATGAAGATTAACTTGAAAGGTTTTGTGGTGCTTGGCAGAGAAAAGCCGTTTTTCCATAAAACATCTGGATCACTGAGAAAACATCTGGATCACAGAAGAAACATCTGCATCACTGAGAAAACATCTGGATCACAGAATAAACATCTGGATCACAGAGAAAACATCTGGATCGCAGAAGAAACATCTGGATCACAGAGAAAACATCTGGATCGCAGAAGAAACATCTGGATCACAGAGAAAACATCTGGATCGCAGAAGAAACATCTGGATCACAGAGAAGACATCACGATCGCTGCGGAAACATCTGGATCAATGAGGAAACATCTGGATCACAGAGAAAACATCTGGATCACAGAAGAAACATCTGCATCACTGAGAAAACATCTGGATCACAGAATAAACATCTGGATCACAGAGAAAATATCTGGATCACAGAAGAAACATCTGGATCACAGAGAAAACATCTGGATCACAGAGAAAACATCTGGATCGCAGAAGAAACATCTGGATCGCAGAAGAAACATCTGGATCACAGAGAAGACATCACGATCGCTGAGGAAACATCTGGATCACTGAGCAAACATCTGGATCAACGAGGAAACATCTGGATCACTGAATACACACTAATATATTCTCAAAATGCAAAAGAACACCTCCACCTCCACAGAGGGTGGAGCTCATTACACCTCCACCCCCACAGAGTGTGGAGCACATTACATCTGACCTCCACCTCTGCTCTGAGTCAGTATGGACTTCAAAATCTGACTTCTGGTCTCCGAAGCTTTGCGAGGGAACGTAAGCTGCGTTTACACAGAACGACAACTCGTCAGGAATAACGGGAATCTCAATTCCTGACCGTGGATCATAATTTGAACCTGAATTATGTTGATGATTCAGGGCCGAGGCGTCACGCGTCGTCACGGACAGCCGCAACCTGTTATCATGCATTTACAAGTAAGAGCAGGAAACAGTGGCGGGTCATCACGAGTCATTACACATCATCACTTTCTCTCACCAATCTGTCAGGAATGTGACGAATCGGGAGAATTTGGTATAAACAGTGGTGAATTCTGCTATGAGCGATGTGAGCATCCGCCCAGGGCACAATCTGTGAAGGAGCGCGAGGGAGGAAAAGAGAATCACCGTCTCAGATGCGTCTCATGGAGGCGCTGGTGTTCCCCCAGAGCATAAATCAAGCCAGGTCCGCCACTGGGTATATATGGCTCCACACACACACACACACACACACACACACACACACACACACACACACACACACACACACACACACACACACACACACACACACACACACACACACACACACACACACACACACACACACACACACACACATAGTTGATCAGAGAGGAAGACGCTGCAGGGGAGCGAATGCTGTCACACTCTATTGTGCATCAACACACATCACAACTAATCCACATGCTCAGTTATGAATTCATGTATTGAGGTGAGTCTTGTTATTCATGGAAGATTTTCTGGCAGCCAAAAACATGTTTCAGTAATATCAGGAATGTCACGCAGCAATACGTCCATTTAAGAACCTTATTCAGATGCATTATGTCACATAAAGAATGTCAGGAATGATGGGAAAATGATATTAGTTCCTCATTGTGCCGATCCGTAAACACACCTGTAGGAGGTTTTATAAAAGTATTTCCTACATATTTCTACAAAAGGCTTGAGATTAAGATTGCTTGCTTTAATGTGTTTCTTGTATGTCTTTTTAAAGTGTTGTGAATTGCCTTGTTTCTGAGCGGTAATTTACAAATAGATTTGCCTTACTGCTGGTCCATCCAGACCTGCTGATCTCCTACTGCTGGTCCATCCAGACCTGCTGACCTCCTACTGCTGGTCCATCCAGACCTGCTGACCTCCTACTGCTGGTCCATCCAGACCTGCTGACCTTCTACTGCTGGTCCATCCAGACCTGCTGAAAGATTGTATCACCATCTGGTGGGGGCAGTACTGAGGCAGACTGGAGGAGACTACAGAAGCTAATCACCGCTTAGACCCTGGTTTCCACTGGTGTGACCTGTTGCCCTCTGACAGGTACTTGAGGTGCATCAAAACAAAAAGTTTCTTTACCAGAACCATAACAGCATAAATTCATACATTCGCTGAGTCACACACATGCTGCACTTCACAACAACTGAATCATGTACTGTTAACTACAAAAAGATCTATTGCATATTGCACTATTCTGTTGTGTTGCACTATACTATTACATTGTACTATTCATTTATATTGCACTATCTTGTTATGTTAGACTGTACTGTTATATTGCACTATTCTGTTGTGTTGCACTATACTGTTATATTGCCTTCGTCAACACCGCATTCTAGCATGTTAGCTGTTAGCTCATATTGATGCTAATGTTGGGCCTTAGGATTCCATTCGACTCCTCCAAGCAGTTTCTCTGACAGGAGAAACACCAGGAACAATGAACAGGCCATAAAACAGCAGGGAAGAGGCCAAAGACCCCAGGAAGTCTCCAACCCCAGGTTGGCGGCCAATGGCAATAGTCGAACCCAACCCGGACACCGCAGGGGTCCAAAAGTCAACTTGGTGAAACTCCTTTCCAACCAACTGTCCTCTGCTTCTCATCCCAGCCACCGAGAGGGACACATGTCTCTGCTACCTCGGGATGGTAAAGAGAGCACCAAGTGGACCCAAGGCACTGAACCAATGTCAACCCGCTGGACGAGCAGGACACAGTTTGGGCTACTTCTTCTCTTTTCCTTTTTCCTTTTTTTGGGGATTCTGGAGACCCGACCCAGTGTCTCCTCTCCCCATTTCAGCTGCCTCGCTGTCCACTCCTGCAGCTGAAGCCAGGCCTCTGAATTTAGGACGCTGACAGAACTGTCAATGCCTCACAGAACTGCACAGCACCACGGACAGTGCTGTCCAGTACAGCGCCACCGGACGATGAGAGAGCTTTGTCTGGGCAGAAATTGTTAGACTAGCGTGAAGCTAGCATGCAATGTGTTTCAATGTGCCGCTGATAAAGCCATCGCGGCCCATATGTTTGTGTACGCACGTTCACGCGCACCAAGCAAGTCCAGGATTCGGGTTTCCCACCTCATAAACAGAGAATCAAGTGAGCTCCAGGCCCACTGTGAGCTCTGTGTGGAGGAACCAGGGTTCAGAACCGAACTTCGCCAGAATTCTCTGTCTTTTTTTCATCCCCCTTCTGTCACTAACCCGCAGCCCTGCACTCGTCTTATCTGAACAAGATAAGCTCACACACACAGCCACATTTAGCAACCAAACTGCTATCTGGTGCTGCTAAAACCACCTCTGCATCGATCACCAGAGTTCTAACTGCATGTCCCGACATCCACTTAGAACTCCGGCGCTCAGAACCGGGCCAACGGAATCGGCCGTTCATTTTACAGTAGGTAAGACCGCTCCGCTTCGCCGTGCGACGGACGTGTTGTTTATCTGCCCCCTAAGCAACCGCTGCGTCCCCAGAAAGAGCGAGTCAAACGCCTCTAGTGGTCACGTAGGTCATCGCAATCCATCTTGATGTCCACCTGGTAGACGCATGAAGTCATTGCACTCTCCCTCTGCGCACCGCCACATGCCCCTAGTGGTCGTCACGGTCACCACACTGACCTGCCAACGTCTGCCTCCACCTGGTGGATGTTCGAGGTCATTACACCCATTCCACTCATCACTCCAGACCACACACACACACACACACACACACACACACACACACACTCTTTGTACATAGTGTTTGCTGTTTAATAGATTAGATCTCCGTGTTAGATGTCGTTTGCTACTTGAATGTGTTGATTTATGAGATGATTTCAGAATTATTTATGAATTAATACATTTTGTTAATAAACGGCTGTTAGCTGAATTGAACGCTTCTTGGTGATTATTGTGTATTTATTGTTGACAATTCACTGGTTTGTAACAGTCTGTGCTCGGATCTCACATCTTCTCCTTTATTTAAGATTGTTCTATTTTTACACAGAAATATTAACTAACTTAAATAAACCTTTTACAAACGAGACTGATATTTTGGCATTAGCTATTTCCAGTTTATCTGGTGGTGCCCTAATTTATTCTTGATAGATAAAAAACAAATTTATTCAAATTAATACTTTTTCATTAATAAATTATTTTTGATAATTCATTAACTTTTAAGTAATTACTTAGTTACTTTAGAAGTTGTTAATGAGTAAATGAACGTTTACTTCATTAGTAATTAAAAGAATTTCATAAATTACTTCCAGTGATTTATTACTTTCAGTAATCTATTACTTACAGTAATTTAACGCTAATAACCAACCATAAATCCCAACACTAACCTCCATGTCAGATTGCAACATCACTGTGAAACACTGAGCGGAGCACACAGATAAACCACTGCCCAAGTCAATACGCTCACTGTTTCTGGATACTTGCAGAACCGAGATATAAACTGGAGAGTCTCCATGACAACAGACATTGATCTCCTTTGAAGTCCTCCATGAGGTGCCTCTCCCATCCGCTTGTATGGGATTTTCCAGTTTTTCTGCATATATTCAGAAATGGTTTTGCTATTGATGTCCCAAAAGCTAATGGATTGGTCCTTAGATGATGACAAATCATCCCTAAAGATTTCATGCAATTCCGTTAATAGTTTTTGCGAAAAGTAGTAAAATACATACATACACGCATACATGCATACACACACACACACACACACACACACACACACACACACACACACACACACACACACACACACACACACACACACACACACACACACACACACACACACATACATACATACAAACCAATTAATGTATACACAGAGACAAAAACATAACCTTTGCCCCAACTTTTGTTGGCGAAGTTAATCTATTCTATTCTATTCTATTCTATTCTATTTGACACTTTAGCAAGAAGCTATCTCACCTGTTGTCTCCTTTTGAGCACTTATAGCCACGTTAGCAGTTTTAGCTGAGGAACATCAGTTTGTTACCTCACAGAGGGAAACAAAATCTTTACTAAAAGAGAAAGGCCTCTTTTACAAGGTGCAAGTGAAGAGCACACACACACACACACACACACACACACACACACACACACACACACACACACAGGGTCTGCCGTTCATCTGTGTGTAATTATTAGAACCACCCTCCCGCCCCCCCAACCAGCGCCTTCACTCCAGCTTCTGCTCGTTCTCTGCTCTTTCTCCACTTCCAAATTGCAGAAGATCGTCTTTCTCCGGCTGTGTAACAGATACCATCTAAATCATTAGAGCTCGTTGAGCACCATGTGACCCCGGGGTCAAGCGGCCTGGACCCTCCTGACCCCCAGCACTTCCTCCCCATATTAACGCAGTAGTTATGTCGTCAAAAGCCCTGATACAGAACATGGCTTCATTAGGGTGAAGTGTGCTGGTCTGCTCAGGTTGGCAGAGGAAGCGTGGAGGCGAGGATCACTGGCACCACACCAGCCAGGCTCTTCAGCCACACAGGAATCTGGAACAAGTTTCCAGGCCTCACTCACTCTCAGATATTAAAGCCAATTTGTAAACAAACACACTATCAGTTTTCTTTGTTTCAACTACACAGTTTAATTCAATGTTTTCATATTGAGTAGAAAATGACATCAACAATTTTGATTACTTCATTGGATTACATGAGATCAGACTTTATTGATAAATTCAAACTTCAGACTTTTACATACATTTTTATCTCAAGAGTGATCTGTGACTGGGTTTTTTTTCTGAATGAGAAAAGAAAGAAGCTCAGTGTAGGTCCTCCATCAGCCTGAACCTCCATCAATATGAACCTCCATCAGTCTGAACCTCCATCACTCTGAACCTCCATCAGCCTGAACCTCCATCAGTCTGAACCTTCATCAGTCTGAACCTCCATCAGACTGAACCTGCATCTGTCTAAGCCTCCATCAGTCTGAACCTCCATACCGAGATAGTACCTCCCTCTGTACCTTGGTCCTCTAATACAGAGAAGAGGTCCTCAAATACAGAGAGAAGTTTCCTCAAGTACAGAGAGAAGGTCCTCAAGTACAGCGAGAAGGTCCTCGAATACAGAGAGGAGGTCCTCAAGTACAGAGAGGAGGTCTTGACCTGCAGAAAGGAGGTTCTCAATTTGCCAGCCCAGTGTTCAACTATCAATCTGGCCCTAAACACCACAAAAACCAAAAAGACCATAGTGGACGTCAGGAAACAGACCAGACCGCTCCAGTAGATCAGTGTGTGGAGAAAGTCCTCAAGTCTGCTGATCTCACCTGGTCATGCAACACATGAACACTGAAGACCTTCAGGAAGAACATCCTGTCCACAGAACTACTGCTGACCTCCTATTGTTGGTCCATCCAGACCTGATGACAACCTCCTGCTGGTCCATCCAGACCTGCTGACCTTCTACTGCTGGTCCATCCAGACCTGCTGACCTCCTACTGCTGGTCCATCCAGACCTGATGACAACCTCCCGCTGGTCCATCCAGACCTGCTGACCTCCTACTGCTGGTCCATCCAGACCTGCTGACCTTCCAGACCTGCTGACCTTCGACTGCTGGTCCATCCAGACCTGCTGACCTCCTACTGCTGGTCCATCCAGACCTGCTGACCTTCTTCCGCTGGTCCAGCCAGACGTGCTGACCTTCTACTGCTGGTCCATCCAGACCTGCTGACCTAGTGCTCGTATTAGTGCTAGGTCTAAACTGTGTGTGTACCCAGTGTGTGTACCCAGTGTGTGTACCCAGTGTGTGTACCCTGAGCTAACCTTTTGTAAAGCTCTCCGACCTCGAGTTCATAAATACTCTGCGAGGAATCATGGCCGCTGCTGATGACACACTAACAGACTCACACTGTAACACACTCACACACTAACAGACACACAAAGTCTAAACTGGCGATTCAAGGGAAACAAATGAGCTGTCAGAGCAGCAGGTATTTACAAGCTGCACATTTGAAGTGATTAGAAGTGAATTAGTTGCATTTCTGGGTAAGTGGTAGCAGAGCGAGCTCTGACAGGGGGGCAGTGGTGTGTGACGGGCTGATTAGCGGCCCCCCGCTCTGTGTAAAGAAAAACGCCCACAGTGACCACGTCTCAACAGGGAGGAAGGTTCAAGTCATCCGCAGGGTCATTACACGCACCGAGCCTCTGGTTAGCCGCCTTTGTTTGCCTGTTTGTTCGTGATCTTTTCCGCCGGGGGGATTTTTCCTTAAAAGAAGAGAAAATAAGAGAGTTTAGAGAGAGGCGCAGCTCATCTGAAATGAGAGCGATCTCAGTGTTTGTGTGCCAGATGATTTACCGACAATCATGTGATGATTTACAGTCTGCTGGGCTCCTTCATGTGGCAGAGCCACAAGGATTTCAGCGTTGATTACAGAGCGCCGTGAAAACAATGCCGAGAGAAACTCCTTATAATCACAAACTATTTTTATCCTCACTGAGCTCTTTCATTTGAAGGAACTGGGCTGTTTATCTGGAGCCTGGTTTATCTGGAGCAACACCAAGAGGCAACTCCTTCATCACCTCCTGGTCCTCCTCCATCACCTCCTGGTCCTCCTCCATCACCTCCTGGTCCATCTCCATCGCCTCCTGTACCTTCTTCATTACTTCCTGGTCCTCCTCCATTACCTCCTCATCCTCAGCCATCACTTCCTGATCCTCCTCCATCACCTCCTGGACCTTTTTCATCACTTCTCGGTCCTCCTCCATTACCTTCTCATCCTTCGCCATCACTTCCTGATCCTCCTCCATCACCTCCTGCTCCTCCTCCATCACCTCCATCACTTCCTGGACCTTCTTCATCACTTCTAGGTCCTCTTCCATCACCTCCTGGACCTTCTTCACCAAACCCTGGTCCTTCTCCATCAAACCCTGGTCCTCCGCCATCTCCCCCTGGTCCTCCTCCATCACCTCTTCATCCTCCTCCATCACTTCCTGATCCTCCTCCATCACCTCCTGGTCCTCCTCCATCACCTCCTGGAACAGGAACTGTTTGGCTGTGGACAGGAAGGCCATCCACAGAGGATATCGACGCCAGTCGATCACTCCACCCACCAAGCAGACTCTTTAGGCTCCTCCCATGAGGAAAAAGACTCCGCCCACGCCCACCCGACCTGGTCCTTCTCCATCGCCTCCTGTACCTTCTTCATTTCCTCCTGGTTCTCCTCCATTACCTCCTCATCCTCAGCCATCACTTCCTGATCCTCCTCCATCACCTCCTGGTCTTCCTCCATCACCTCCTGGACCTTTTTCATCACTTCTAGGTCCTCCTCCATCACCTCCTGGTCCTCCTCCATTACCTTCTCATCCTTCGCCATCACTTCCTGATCCTCCTCCATCACCTCCTGGTCCACCTCCATCACCTCCATCACTTCCTGGACCTTCTTCATCACTTTTAGGTCCTCTTCCATCACCTCCTGGACCTTCTTCACCAAACCCTGGTCCTTCTCCATCAAACCCTGGTCCTCCGCCATCACCCCCTGGTCCTCCTCCATTACTTCCTGATCCTCCTCCATCACCCCCTGGTCCTCCTCCATCTCCCCATGGTCCTCCTCCATTACCTCTTTATCCTCTGCCATCACTTCCTGATCCTCCTCCATCACCTCCTAGTCCTCTTCCATCACCTCCATCACTTCCTGTACCTTCTTCATCACTTCTAGGTCCTCTTCCATCACCTCCTGGACCTTCTTCACCAAACCCTGGTCCTTCTCCATCAAACCCTGGTCCTCCGCCATCACCCCCTGGTCCTCCTCCATTACTTCCTGATCCTCCTCCATCACCTCCTGGTCCTCCTCCATCACCTCCTGGAACAGGAACTGTTTGGCTGTGGACAGGAAGGCCATCCACAGAGGATATCGACGCCAGTCGATCACTCCACCCACCTAGCAGACTCTTTAGGCTCCTCCCATGAGGAAAAAGACTCCGCCCACGCATTTAACAGACTCTTTAACAATAACAAAGTTTGTTTGCATGTGTCATAGAAATGACAATAAAGAGCTTGAACCTTGAAATACATGTACAAGGAGCTATTTGAAGGCTTGGATCACATTCTTTTATAAATAAAGCTCAAATTGTTAATAATGATAAAAGGCCAACAACAATAAAAAAGTTAAAACAACTACAAATGTAAAGAAATGTTATATATGCAATATTATTGAAAAAGCTAAAAATATTTTGCCCCCGGGAAACTGAAAAGGCTTAAATTGCTCAATCATCGCTCATCGCTTGGATTATGTTATTTTTTTTATTTTTTGTAACAAAATTCTTTTTTAATTTCTGATTCCAAGTAAACAAACAGGAATTAAACCATTTCCAGCAGATTAGAAATGTATAAAGCACTAAAACGTCTGCTAGAAATACTGGCGTTTGTGCATATCACTCATGCTGTTATTTTGATTCAATCACCTGCAAAATAAAACTAGAACTGGCACTGGGTAGAGCGCATACTTTCGCCAATGCCACATTTGTCACCATGGAAACCAATGGATTACAAGGTTATTTGATGAACCACGCCACTGCTTCCATCATTTGTCGTGGTTGTTTGATTTGCTTCATGTTGTTGCAATGTTAAGGTTCAATGATATTCTGTTGATTCCCATTCTCTTGTGTTGAACGTTATGTTAGCGTGAGCTGGCCTGTGATTGGCTGAGAGTGGAGAAGGGGGGCCGGGAGAGGAGTTAGCAGCATGCTAGCAGAAAGCTAATAGCGGAGCTCCAGTGTGTCGACAATGGAGGAAATGTCTTCCCTTCCCAGGAGCTGATCGATCCCAGAATCAATTGGATTGATCCTTGATGATGACAAACCGTTCATGCAAAATGAGATAGTTTTTCAGAAAGTTACCAAAATACATACATACAAACCAATAAATAAATAAATACACACGGACAAAAGTATAACCTTCGCTCCACCTGTCATTAAAAGTAAAAAGTGCAGTCTGGTTGCGTTAGCATCCAAGGTAGACAGGATTGGCTTTTTATAGTCAGCTTCACCTTCATGTAAACATGGCCACTTGACCGTGTGTGTGTGTGTATGTGTGTGTGTGTGTGTGTGTGTGTGTGTGTGTGTGTGTGTGTGCGTGCGTGCGTGCGTGCGTGCGTGCGTGCGTGCGTGCGTGCGTGCGTGCGGGAGTTGTCTTTACAGGGAGCGGTGTGTTTATTTCTGGTGTCTCTGGTTTCAAAGCGTGGGCTGAACCAGCTGCACGGGAACCCATGATGATTCCAATGAAAGCGTCCCGCGGTCCAAACATTTGCTCCTTTTCTGGAGGTTTTAACGAGCTGCTGGGACGGACGTGTTGCAGGAAATGCACTTCGGGAGCAGGCGGCTCCTCTAGCCTCCATGTGACACACACCAAGACCAGCAGCTGACGTGAAGAGTCGGAGCGCTGCGAGTCAGCGAGGCCACACACCGGAGGAAACCTCGCTCATGGAGCAAGATGGAGGGGCGGAGCCCCGGCGTGGCCCTGATTGCAGCCATCTTGAACCAATCAGGCGGGCTCGGGCCTGACCGCAGGGCCGCTTTGGGTTTCCATGAATGAGTGCCGTGATAGCTGTAAGGAAATCCTCTGCAGACCCCCGCGCAGCTGAGGGCTCCGCACACTGCAGCCAGTATGTTTGCAGCTCTTTAATCCTAATGCAAACAGTCAAATGGGCCTCGGTTAACACATTTCACAAACTATCCTATGTTAGCGGGATTAATTGCTCATGCAGACGTTAATCATCAAACAGCACTCCTGCTCCCCCGGCTGACAGAAGGGCCTCTTTGTGCTCCGTCTCCACTGGGATGAAGCTGTGGGACAGGTGTGCGCATGCAGTCAGAGCCTGTTGGTAAACAGTCTGCTCTTTCTCAGAGGGTGGAGGAAGTCACCACGGTGCAGACTGACCTCGTTCAGCTCGTCGCTCCGCTCGGGCTCGTCGCTCAGGCCCTTTCTCTCAATCTCGTACACTGGGCTTGGCCTTGTGCGCTCGACTGGGACGCAGCGATCAATGATGGAGTGAAATGAAGCCTGAGCTCTGTTGTGTTTGTTCCTGAAGACGATTATCTGCAAGGATCTCAAACAGCCCGGATCTGTTTACACCAGCTCTATCATTAAATTGCTCTTTCATTAGAAACGGATTAGCCCCCATTAATTCTCTTTCAGAGCAATTGTGCTGAAGTGAAGCGTGCATGGGAACAGATGCAGTGGATTGGTTTGATTATTGGAATTATTGTTGATTTGTACAACAAGCAGCGAGCGTAATCTGTTCTTACTGTCGGTGGGCAGGATGAAGGATGACGTACGCTCAGAAGCTGCAGCCTGTTGTTTTCCACTGGGGAGGGTTTGCAGATGTGCACGTCTGTGTGAGTGCATGGCTGCTTTGGAGAACCATTTGAGAAACATCCACAAAATTCAAGCAGTCAACCAGATGTTCAAACTTAAGACTGGATGGTGTAAACCTTCAGGTTAAATGAGCTGCTTCTTACCTCTTCAAGCTATTCTAAATAGTCCTTTTTTTAACAATAAACTAAAATGGGATGAGATGGGGTTAGATCAGGGGTCAATCTTTATTATAAAGTCGCTCCGTAAAGCTTTTAATTGATTATCGGAAAATAATGTATTTTTTATCTGGTGGACATTTTTTAAAGGAACGTTTAGAGAATAAGGAACCAGGGAACCATATCTCAAAAGAGAGTTCAAATAAATAAAATCCTTTTGTGTGTGTGTGTGTGTGTGTGTGTGTGTGTGTGTGTGTGTGTGTGTGTGTGTGTGTGTGTGTGTGTGTGTACACTATATATATATATATATTGTATTTGCCTTTTCCTATTATGGATGCCATTTTGGGAGTTTCATAACTTTAAGCCACTTAAAGCTTTTTTTATTTTAGTTTATCAATCTAGTTTCTAGGTTTTGTTTTTAATGTTTGTGCCATTTTAACCACTTTAGCAATTTTTGTTGTTTTTATCTATTTTAATCAATGTTGTTGAACCTCCTTAGCTCTTTTATGGGTTTTTCCATTTTGTCAGTTGTTAAATGTTTTCTATTTAATTTTATTTTTATCAGGATACAAGAGTCCTGGAAAATGATGACAGTTTATAGATCTCTGAATAAACAAGTTACTGCTGACAAATAAGTCCCCAAAAACAATGTAAGAGAGTTTTCTTTTCAGTCTCGAGGCAAACTCTGTGAAAAACCTTTGTTGAGACGACATTTTTGCCTTCTGGGTAAATTTATTCTTCTTGGGATTCAGAATTCTTCACAGTGAGCAATATGTAACCTCATAGAAACAGTGAGGTTTGGAGTAAGGATCTTATTTGTGATGTGAGTGATTAATATAAAGTGACTAATATAAAGTACAAAGAAATACGTTTTTTCACCATGTGCTGTGTGTGGGAGTGTGCTCGTCTTCATACCTCACAAAGACCTGCCTTCTTTCAGTGCCTTTGTGAGGACATTTACACTTCAGAGCAAAGAAACATGTCCACACACACACACACACACACACACACACACACACACACACACACACACACACACACACACACACACACACACACACACACACACACGTCTGCTCTGTGTGTGTGTGTGTGTGTGTGTGTGTGTGTGTGTGTGTGTGTGTGTGTGTGTGTGTGTGTGTGTGTGTGTGTGTGTGTATGCACAGGTCGAGCAGGACTCGCCTGTCAACGCCGATGCTTTATGAACATTTCCTGCGCCGCTGTGTGCCATCACCTCGCTGTGGTAGACACTTCCAGCTGCCTACTAACAGCCTCTGCTGTCAACACACACACACACACACACACACACACACACACACACACACACACACACACACACACACACACGCACACACGCACACACGCACACGCACACACACGAAGGCACTTTGTTTGTTTTACTCTGTTGTAACACCCACTCCCAGATAACCCCGAGGAAAACGGTGGATTGCAAACATCTCCGCCTCTGACAGCTTTTCAGCGCCTTAATTTAACTCCTCAGTCCTGAAGTCACACTCATTTTTCAGCACTTGTACAGAGTGAGTGTGTGTCATCTTGACTGATCAGTACACTGCGCCTGACTCCTCACTAATGTGGGTGTGTTCAAACAAAGGCTCCCACCTCAACATAGTTATTTTATTCATTAATGACGTCTCAGTTTAGGTAAAATTGTGGCGTAGATATAAACAAAATATGGACAAAGCGTTTAAACATCACCAAGTAATGCAACTCTTTGTATCACATCAATATCAATACTACTGTGTCATCTGAAGTACACAAAATCTGGGGCTTCAGAAGCTTTGACAAAATCAATAAATAATAAGATAATTTGAACAGAGAAGAAAAAAATATAAATTATCAAGCTCTACTTTTTTTTTTTCTTTTATAGCTTAATCCTTCAAATAGAACTAATCGAAATATTTTCCAATTCATTATCTTTTTCTTAGGTATTTCTAATGTATTTTCTTTTAGCTTTGTAACAATTTAAAATCAGCATATTTAAGCACTAAGAGTGTAACCTTTTTTAAATATATTAAAATATGTTGAAAAGTGAAAAAAATGACCAGAAATGGCTTTGTATTTCACAACTTCTAGTATTAACAAAAAATCTCTAAATGTGGTGAAAATCTCACTGGATGTCCTAAAAACTGATTTCACAATACGATTGTCTCATCCTGTACTTTACATGGCGCTAGTTTAATTTTCAGAATATCTTTGTTTTTATGTAATTATGAATTTCTATGTATAATTTGAAATAAACTAGAAATAATCTGAAATGTCCAAATCTGTTGATTTGTGTGATAAACAGTTGAAATGTGACAGCACAACGACTTCACGTACAGTTTGAATTATGTTAAAATTGGCAAGAATACAAGTGGTTTTGAAGGATGAATGTGTAGTTTGTGTACTTTGTAGTATATGTGTCCAGTGTTACTTTTGTGCGTTGGGTGGCAGTACGGAGTTCTTAGAGTTTTGAAAAGATTTCACTCAACAAGTTTCTTGTTTTTCCTTTTATAAGAATATTTGTCTGTTTTCCTATTAAATTAAAAAAAAAATATTGGTTGAATGCCACACTGCACCATCTTGACGCGGGTATTGCAGTTTCTTCCCTCAGAGGATGGGAACGGCCACACAGCTCAGTGGGTTTTACCTTCGTGAGTAAAGTACACAGTGTAGAATCAAACTGAAGCTAACATGTGGTGTTATTATGTGTTCGGGTGGATCCAGAACAAAAGGAGGGCAGATGATTCATGTGGAGGACGGAGTGAGCCGGCAGCCCCTCACCCCCCCACCCCCACCCCCACCCCCCCCCGCCCCCCCTCCACCCCCGGGGACTTGCTGTTTAGAGGGGTGTGATAAATTGGCTGCGTACTTTAACCCAAAGGCCGGCAAATTAACAGTTAATGACTTGATAAACGACAGACGGGCAGCGGCCCTCCGCCACCGCCGAGGCAAGTGTTTATGTGCTGGTAACAAGTGTCGGAGCAGACTGTTATGTCTGCCTTTTGTCACACGGGGCGATTGCTTTCAGATGTACCCCCTCTGTCTGCAGCCAACCAGCCACCCACTCAACCTACCCCGACCTCCCCCGCTCTTGCCCCCCCCCCATCCTACGCCTGCAGACCGCTCCAGTCCACCCCATAACCCCACTTTCAACCTCAAGAAGTAAAAAAAACACATGTCAAAAGGTACAGATGTTTTTATGAAACAATCAACTTATGTATTCTTTTACAATGTTTATTATCTTAGAGCATCAAAATGTTCCCAGAGTCGAGTTTTTAAAGGACTCTCATCAAAAATGTAATCAATAATTTTAATTTCCATTCTGGCCTGTGATCAGAGGATTATTCAAGACTTCAAGAGCTCAAACGCATCCTTATGTGCCGTATATATGAAAGACAATTGGTTGAACACAATTCACCATTTCTTGGTTTGAAAATACAGTCGTTTATATATATTTCTTGCAGGATTCCTGAATAGAATAGAAAAAATTACCCCTGCACTGACTGAGAGCAGGTTTAGAGAAGAAGACAAAACAAGAGAGCAGCAAAACGTTCAAACTATTTCATCATGTTTTCTCTGATTGTTGATTAATTCACAAGAAACAGAAGGAATGCAGAAGTTACTGAATATGTCTGATAAAGAGTTAAAGAGACAAAGCAGTCACGGTGGTCCCACACAGGAGAACTTCCAGAACCTGAAGGATCTTTGGTGTTCGATATCACAGCACCAAACTTCAGAGGTCTGGAGGAGTCTGTGACTCGAGGGGTCAGGGCTGCTTTGGCAGCGAAAGGGGGACTGACAATTTAAAGCAGGTGGTCATAATGTTATGGCTGATTGTCCTGCAACACTCATCATGAAAGGGTTAATCAAAACAAACAAAGGACTTACAAAATAACTTGCAACACTAATTATTATGGTTAGTAAAAGCATAACACCAGCAATACATGAAACAAGATTTCATGGAACATTTTGAACATTAATGGCACTCAAATACAAAGAGACGCCCTCTGGTGGACGGCAGTCGTACAACAAGAGCAACCAAGGAAAACCAAAACCTTTTGCAAAAAACAAAACAAACCACAGTGCTTAAAGAAATAAAAATGTGTTGAATCGACGTTATTTATGTACAGAAATTAGACACGTTGTTTTTAAAATCTGATGAATTTCATCCAATCAAGTTTCTAAGTTCGCAGGGTTAACAAAAGGTATGTAAAAATATGTTCTTAAGAACAACTTTTGCTAGAAAATTAAAAAAAAAAGTTTGAAGAAAAAATTCTGCCATTTTCAAAGATTATATATTTTTTTAAAAACTTAAATACTTT
Organism: Lipophrys pholis; assembly: GCF_963383615.2. NCBI lineage: Eukaryota > Metazoa > Chordata > Actinopteri > Blenniiformes > Blenniidae > Lipophrys > Lipophrys pholis. Next base: position 3,403,858 of record NC_137637.1, read on the forward strand.
CTCTTGAATACTTAATGTTTTCTCTCATTGGTGCCATTCAAGCTCAAAGAAAATTATTTTAGTTTTGGAAAATGTCCTGATATTCACTGGTTTTAAAGCAAAATGAGAACATATCTAATCCCTGAAAACAAATTTACAGTTTTTATGATTGCTGTGTGTTTATACATTTAATTGATTCCATTAATTTATTCATAGTTTTTTTTTTTTATGTTTTTTTTTTTTTTACTGTTAAAAAGTTTGTGGAATTAATGGTGGGTCCAAATAAATAAATAAATAAATAAATATGAAGAATTGCAATTTCTAAAATATTTAATTTGATACAAATAACATTTATTGAATTTTATTCTGAATTGCAAATTTTCAAGTAAATGAAATGAATAGCCTTTAATTGCGCCAATGGGAGAAACCATTACTTTAAACTATTTCAGTGTGCTGTAAAAAATTAAGCAAATTTTTATTAAATTTTTTGTAAATAAAAATAAGACAGAATAAATCTTTTTCAATTGACTAATGTTTCTATTGTGGAAAAATGTATGTGTACAGTACGTGTAAATTTTACAATGAAAAATAAATGATCTGTGGGTTTAAAACTACTCAGAATGATTCAAAAGAGTTTAAGGAGGGAGAGAATCATATTTATCCCGCTGGATCCAGTTCCCACCACAACTGAAGGAAGCAGGTATTTAGGCCTGTAATGATGGCGCGTGTGTGTGTGTGTGTGTGTGTGTGTGTGTGTGTGTGTGTGTGTGTGTGTGTGTGTGTGTTTCCTGATAAAGTGATCAGAGTTGCAGGTTGGAAGTGATCTGCTGTCCGTGTGTTTCTCTCTGCCTAAACTGTGTTTGAGCGTTTCACTGGAAACTCAAGTGTGTGTGAACACACACCACTTGGCATCAGATCACCACTAATGTGTTTGAGCCAGACCACCGGAAGAAAATGTGTATGAGGTGTAGGTGGAAGGTTTATTCATTCATTGTAAATATAGAAAACCATATCTACTATTTCATGAGATTTTAAAGTTTTTTTTCAAGGTTGCTTTAGTTTTCCCTTGAATGTGATATTTAGTAGCTGAAGACGACCCACTATCTCATTGTTAACATGAGCATAGAAATACCATTCTAATATTTACTTTTTGCTTTTGGGGGAACTTGAAATCCTTCACTTTCATATACTTTAAAAAGCTGCTCCATGTTTTCGTCATTGCTTCGCTTGCAGACTGATTTCACTTGCAGGCACACTGCAGGTTCCATTCACACTACATTTCAGGGTTCACAGCTTCAGTAACGTAATGGAACAATCTGGCGTTCTCCTCCTTTCCTAAAGTAATTTATGTTTCACTCCAGGAGTTCTGAGGCGTCTGGATCTTTATTTTCTTTTTTGAACTGTGATGGGGTGATGGAGGATCTCCTTGCTCAGTACGCTCAGTTGCTGTTGTTGCTCTGGTGCAGCATGATAGTTGCACTCAGTCTGCAGACCCTCGTGCAGGACGGATGACGATATGTACATCACAAAAACCAACGACCACCATCAAGCTGTTGGAGCCAGTTGTTAGCGAGCAACCACCGGCCAGCTGTTGGAGCCAGTTGTTAGCGAGCGACCACCGTCCAGCTGTTGGAGTTAGTCGTTAGCGAGCGACCACCATCAAGCTGTTGGAGCCAGTCGTTAGCGAGCGACCACCGTCCAGCTGTTGGAGTTAGTCGTTAGCGAGTGACCATCGTCCAGCTGTTGGAGCTGGTTAACAAACGACCACCATCAAGCTGTTGGAGCCAGTCGTTAGCGAGCAACCACTGGCCAGCTGTTTGAGTTAGTCGTTAGCGAGTGACCATCGTCCAGCTGTTGGAGCTGGTTAACAAACGACCACCATCAAGCTGTTGGAGCCAGTCGTTAGCGAGCAACCACTGGCCAGCTGTTTGAGTTAGTCGTTAGCGAGCAACCACCGTCCAGCTGTTGGAGTTAGTCGTTAGCGAGTGACCACCGTCCAGCTGTTGGAGCTGGTTAGCAAACGACCACCGTCCAGCTGTGTGAGCCAGTCGTTAGCAAGCAACCACTGGCCAGCTGTTTGAGCTAGTTAGTAAACGACCACCATCCAGCTGTTGGAGCTGGTTGTTAGCGAGCAACCAGCTTCCAGCTGTTGGAGCTAGTTAGCGAGCGACCAGCGTCCAGCTGTTGGAGCCAGTTGTTAGCAAGCAACCACCGGCCAGCTGTTTGAGCTAGTTGTTAGCGAGCAACCAGCTTCCAGCTGTTGGAGCTAGTTAGCGAGCGACCAGCGTCCAGCTAGTGGAGCCAGTCGTAAGCGAGCGACCAGCGTCCAGCTGATGGAGCCAGAAAGTTTTTGCTTTGCAACATAGCGACGCAGCTGTGTTAGCTTGGAGCTAACGTGACTCACTTTGCTAATAGCGGTGAGTGTTACTCTCATTGCTTCACAGTTCGTTTGACACACTGCTGAAAATATGTGAGTGGGAGGTCTGCTCGTGTGTGTGTGTGTGTGTGTGTGTGTGTGTGTGTGTGTGTGTGTGTGTGTGTGTGTGTTGTGTGTGTGTGTCTTGGCTTTTTCTTTTAAACAGCAATCAAAGTTCCTCAGTACTCCAGTTGCGCTAATCAACTCCGTTTAGTGGCTCCTCAGCTGGTTGGCTGGTGTGTGTGTCTGTGTGTGTGTGTGGGGGGGGGGGGGGGGGGGGGGGGGGTCGGTGCTGTGGGCGCCCATTCAAGAGTGCAGTCAGGAGTAATAAGAGTTATTTTGTGATTTTGGTTCTCAGAAGACACTTTCTGCTCGGCTGCAGCTGCCACGTCTTTCGTACCCGACAGTCTAAACAACGTGGCAGTAATCCACCATTTCCATTCACTCATACAACAACAATTCAGCTTAATCTGGCATGTTGAAAAGTGGGCATGGAGCACCCGGTGCGCGGCAGGCCTCGTCCTGCTCCCCGGATGCTCCTGCTAAGAAAACAATGCTAATTGTTGGGACGGGCTTGTTGGGTTTCCAGCTCTGACTCAGATCTGCTTCTTTCTTTTTTTGTCTGTTTGAGTTTATGACTTCAGCTCCGCTTAGCGCTGCTCGCTCGCTCGCTGTGATCTTGGTTACATAAATCCTAACGTTTAGCAGCACAAAGCGGAGGAAATCAAATCACGCAGAAAGTGTTTCAATGTGGTGCGGCTGTGCAGCCTTGGCCCCGGAGAGACTTCCCCCGTCAACCTCCCCTCTCCAAACACACTGCACCTGGGACAACAGCTAATCAGACGCAGCTCGGCCCACTAAATCTACAATTAAGACGCTACGCTAGCTTTTTCCTATGAAAACAACTCAGCTGCCCCCAATATTCATCGCACGCTGAAAAACATTGCCTTTGCTAAAGAGCACGTGGGGAAGCTGGACGAAATACTAGCAAAATGAAAATGAGAAAAATTCTTTGAGGCAATTATTTTTATGTTTCATGGATGATTAACTAGTTTTCAAAGCAGTGCTCACGTTGTGACATCACACACAGTCACATCTGTTACTTAAAGCCAGGACAAATAAAAACTAGCTTAGCAATATTAGCTATCACTTTCATGTGGTTGCAAATCGAACCAGATAAACATTAAAGATAAATGGGTTTGACTTATTTAGTGCTTTTCAGCTGCTTGAGCCGTCCCAACGCGCACTGCACTGTTGGTCACATCCAACCATTCAGACACACCGTCGCTACGCAGGGCGGCTAATCCGTCCACCGGGAGCAGTTTGGAGTTCAGTGTCTTGCTCAAGGACACTTCGACATGTGGAGATGGGAATCGAACAAGCAACTTTACAATTGGGAGACGAGCGCTCTACCAGCCTGTGAATACTTACCTTATATAACTGATATAACTGTAATGTGGTTTGTACGCTAAGGTGAGCAGCAGACAAATAGTGAACATCAGTAAATAAATAAATTAGTTTGAAAGAAGCGACTGTTGACAAAAGTGGTTCGGCTCATGCCCTAGAACTGTTTCCATGGTAACTGGAAGTTACAGTTACATGGTGCTCGATAACTTCAAAGGTGTGGTTTGCCATTAGGCAAAAATGTGCTTTTTACATGGAGCAGTTATTTTTATCTGTCAAGAAGGAGAAAATTTATATTTAATGTTCATCAACAAAACGGTACTATGGAGTTTTACCATTGGAGAGCGCATGTCCAGTGAAATTAACATGCATGTAGGAGTCTGTGGCTTTATTTTTAACATTGATCTTGTGGTTATTCATTTAAAATGCTAAATAAATGTTGAACGTTACACTTTTCCAGCCAGAGCAATGAGCTAAAGGAGCTAAAGCACAAGCTGAAGCTCATCATTTGAGTTATTCATGTGAAGAATTCAGATTTGCTGTTGAAAGTGAGGCTGTGGTGCAGTGGAGTGGTCGTTCGAGTCTTTATGGTCATGTTTGAATCCCGTCTAATGGAGCATTACATTCTGAGCTAACACACAGCAAGCCTTTTATGGAATTATCCTCATTAGCGCGGCCATTAGCCTTAATGGGGAGTAATGGGCAGTTCCATGTTATTTGGTGAAACAACATGCCGCAGGCGGGAGGTGTTTTATTACCGCTCTATATTCAGCTCCTTTCTGGAAGCTAAAGAATGTTTCCAGATCCAAACTCTGCCCGGGCGCTAATTCACTTTTCCACATGGAGGAAGCCAGCGCAGACCACCCAGCAGGAAACAGCCTGCAGACGACAAAACAGCCAAACTGCCTCAAACCTCCAGCGACAAGTTTCTCAAGCACTTCTTTTTTTTTCCTGCTGGGAAAAGGCTTCTTCTTTAATCTCTTACATTTTATTCAGTCCAATCTTCATTTGTACACAAGTACTTTCACTTCAGTGAGTAACTTTGGTCTTTTTATCTTTTCCAGGATAACTTTTTTGCTGTTTTACATTTTGCAGCCGTTATCAGCCACTTTACATATTTGCTAATTTGTTCTCAACCTTTTTTAAATCATTTCTCAAAATGTTGCCTAATTTTGTTTCTTTCTTCTTTTTTTTGGTTTCACTATTTTAACCACTTTAGCTAGGGGGGGTTCCTCGTTTTAGCCATTTTAACTGTTCTGAATCCTTAGCTATTCTCGATATCTTTAGCTCTTTTAGCAATTTAATCTAGTTTTACCTTAGGGGACAATAATCCTTTTGAAAAGTATTTTGTAATTATGATTAAAAATGAGAACAAACTGTGTATTTCCATATTCAGCAGAGCCATTGAGCCTCGTGTGGCTCCACAGCTGCAGGTTGCAGAGCTCGGTGTTTAGCGTGGCTCCACTTCGGTGTTCTGTTGCAATATTAGCGCCATGGGAACACAATAACCTTTTGGCACGGCTTTCATGGTGCAAACTGTTTTCTTAATGCTCATGTTAAGTTGTAGTTCAGGGTGGCGTTTGCACTCTGGTGAGACCCTGAATGTCTCTGTGGGTTTTGTTCAGGAACGCTCCAAGCAGGATGACTGTTTAAATGATTTCCAGAGTGTGCAGTAATCACCGTTTCCAGGGGAATTCCTTCACACCACAGCTTCTGTAAACACAGCCAATAAGCATCTCTCTGCTGCGCTGGGCGAGCGGTGAGTGTGAGAGGTCCGGCCACTCTTTAGGAGATTGATGATGTTGGCCGCAGCCGCTTTGTGTTTGAACTTCACCACGGGCCGTTTGCGTCGAACAAGCAGCCGAGTGTGTTATTGGTCCTTATGAATCACGAGCAGTGGCTTTAAGGTTTACTAGAGGCCAAATTTGTCATGTCGAGAAGAAGGAGGAATCGTCACGACGCTGAAACTGGAGGGATTCACTGTGTCTGGTGTCTTTACCAAATATCCAACATGTGACACAAATGGATCCTTTAATGGAAGCTCTAAAGTCTTTGTTAAAATTGTGAAAACAGTGATGTAAACAACCAATTAGTTAAGTTTGCACAATACATATTAGTCAGTTAGGCCTACAAAGTTATACTCCATATAAAAGGATCAGCAAAGGCTCTGCATTGCCTCAAACCACCTCCACAGACACCCCTCCAAAAACGTCCAAATACGACACAGAACACAAGGGGAAGTGCACAGACCACAAGGCCTGTGATTGGCCCGCTAGACTACAGCGTCAACTCAACTCAACTCAACTCAACTCAACTCAAATCAACTTTATTATCTGTCCCCTTTAAGGGTGATTTGTTAAGCTCAGGTACAAGAATGTAACAGAACACAGTCAAACATTAAAATGACACAAAGCATTAGCTTTAGCATTAGCATTAGCAGCAGGGCCGGCATGTTAGCCAATGTTGGGATTTACTTTTGGACATTAGCATTTAATTACTGTAAACAGAAAGTAATAAAACACAAAGTAATTTATGAAAAATTGTAATTATTAATTGAAGTAAAGTGTCATTTACTCATTATCAATTCAATGTTTGTGTGTGTGGGTGTGGGTGTGTTGCAATGCCGTAGATGCACCCGGCGGGTGACAGATGAGTCGGTAAACCCATCCAAGATGGCGGCGTGGCGGTTGCTTCACAACCAGATAAACAGGACACCCGATGTTCGTGCATGCACAAGGGTGTCTTGCAGAACCAAAATGGCGTCCACTGCATGCAGCTTCACGGATCTTCTGCGTACCGGGGGGTGCGTCTGGCGTGATCGCGCTGGGATACCGGCGCTGTAGCTGGTCGGTAATAAAACCCAGGTCTCACCTCAAGCCTGAGCAGTCAGAGACTGAGTGGCCGTACAGATGGTATCAGACGGCAAAATGCGACATGCGATTGTGTGTGTGAGCGTTCTTATCTAATCTCCATCATTGAGCGTTAGTGGAAAAGAGAGAAAGAAAGGAGGAAAATCCTGACGAGAAAACGTGCGAACTCCCGGTTTCCTTCACACAGAAAGCAGAGTGGCTTTTGGAGCTCACCCAGATCGCTGGTGTCTGAGGTGAGGAAACAGAGATTTGTGCGCGTGAATGTTGAATTAACACATTCATTCAATCAACAGCAGCAGAGACGAGTTGTCTTTTTAGCCACATCAATAAATTAACTGATGCGAAGCTAAGAAATGTAACTGTCATTTCTTTCATCCGTTTTCCACTCCTCTGATTGGCTGCAGGACAAGATCCTCTCTCCTGACTGGCTGTAAAATCAGTCAATCTCAGATAAGCACCGCCTTTTTCTCCATTGACTGAACGCATAGGTCGTTTTTCACCAGAAATCTCAGAACCTGTGACTTGTGGGGAAGAATTTCACATTTATACAGGAGTACAAATCATACAAATTTCATCAAATTTATTGAAACAATTGTAGGAAAAGTGTGAGCATGTTCGTTTTTTAATCGGTGACTTGTAAAACAGGATTTGTGCTCCTGGAATTAAGAAGTTGTGAATGTGTGTGTGTGGTGTTGTATTTGTGGAGAGAAAAAAAATAACCTTAAAATTCACGGTACACAACTACAGATTCCACTTTAACAAGTGCTCAAACCTTTTCTATACTTTCAGCCAGAGACTTGATTTAAATTGGCATGCTAACATGAGTTAGCATTACTAGCTGGCTAGATGCTAACGTATCAGCAGTAAGAGGCAGGCACACAACATTTCCTCTGGAACGTTCTAGTTTCTTTCTTATACTTCATGCAAATGAGATTTACATCTCACGTGTAAAAGAGAAATAGTAATCTTTATTTTCCCGATCATACTTCCCCTTGAATATCTCTTCTATTTCTCACATTTTAGCATTAATATCTTCATTTAAATATCTTTTACTAAAGTTCACTTTTGAACGCTATTTTCTCAAAGGTTTTGTCGTAGCTAAGCCCAATGCTAAAGCTACCTTGAGGGATGATAAAGTAACTGACATGAACACCTGCACTGCTATGAAGAAAATGATGTGGGACTTTGTGAATTGTACAATAATCATATTTATTTTACTCACACAGTTGAGTCCAAACCAAGTGTGCATTTAAATAATCCACAATCTATAACTCTGCGCGTATAAACTTCAGTTCGTCCCGATGGTTTGAAGCTGAGGTGTTGCAACAGTTGCTGTGCAGTCAAGAACCAAATGGACTCCGTCCATCAAGCAACACCTAATGCACACAAAGGTTCCTACCTATATTTGTTACCATTCAGTGCAATTATTCCCCCTTGTGGATTAATCAGTGTACTACACCCAAACCCACACATATACACACCAAAATGGCCATTACAGGTTTATTACTTTACTTTTATATATATATATATATATATATATATATATATTTCTACATATTTGAAAGTAAATTAGTTTTTATTTCAACTTTTCCAACATCCAGACTAAAGATAAAGAACATTAGAGATTAAATAAGTGAAGGAAGTGAAGAGGATTTTTTAAGAAGGAAAAGTTTATTTAGGAACAGAAACTCCTTTGAAGATCCATTCAAGTTGAGAAGAAGTTTGCTGAAGGACTTGAGGAAGTTCTACAAGCTGAAGATGAAACATGAGCTCTTGTAAAGACAGTTTGATACTCCTGCTGCTAGTGTTGGCGTTGGTGGCGTCCACGTGCCGTCCCATCTGTGTCTGTTCAGAACCCCCCCCCCAAACGTTCCTGATGTGCACTGATTACATGTGGCAGCCTCTGACCTGCAGCCCGCCCCTCCTGATGTGCAGGATTGACGATTATCGATGCAGAAACCTTCCTCTCTGTGCAGCTGTGTAACGGGTTCAAACCTCCGTCAGCTCATCAGCTCCAGTTTATTTTGGGATGCACATTAAAGACCAGGCTTTTCTTCAGGAGGTCAGCGTGTAATTTCAGATTTCTGTGCAGGGTCGGGGAAACTAGAGCTGGGAGCTTTGATTGAGTGAATCACCTGCAGTGGAAATTATAAACACTGAGCAGGAATTCACATTAGGTAAAGACCGAGGCATAAAAGTCCAGTGTGCACGTTTCATCTGCACTTCTTCACTCTGAAAGCACCATCATCCATCCTTTGAAATCACAGGGAAATCCCACAGAGCCAATGTGAGGCCTCCGATGACACTGAGAGATTACAGCTAAACGTTAGCTGGTTAGCTCAGAGGAGGCTCTGAGCGTCAGGGGAAGACATGAATGTAAAAACAATCAGAGAACTAACCGTGCAGCTTCAGCGGTCTGTTTGATTCATAATGATCTACGATAAAAAGAATGAGGTTGCTAAAGACAGCTAAACCTAGAGAGAAACCTCACCGCAGCTAAAACCACCAAAATGGTTTAAAACTCCTAAACAACTGAAATGACGAGAAGAGGCCAATTAGGGTGAAATTGCTAAATATGGTAAAATAGTGAAACAAAAGCAATAAAAAAGAACCCACAAGGATCGCTGGAATAGCAGACTGAAAACAGATAAGTGCTAAATGATCTTCCTAACTGAAATGGCATGAATTGTTAAAGTTCACTAAATAGAGTAGAACAATTAAAAGGCTTGAAATCCGTCAAAATACATAAAAACACTGCAACTGAATGGCAGAAAATCTCATCTGGCTTTAAAAAACTCAAAACTGTTGAAACGGCTAAAGATAGATAAAATAAGTCAAATGGCTGACAACTGACACAGACAAAGCTGTATAACATCTGAAGTAGCTAAAAACATTTTAACTGGCTAAAAACCGGTACAATGGATAAAAACTGATAAAATAGCTAAAATTACTCAAATAGAATAGCAAACAGTGGACAGAAATAGCTACAATGGCAAAAAACAACAACACATATACAAACGGCTCAATTGCTAAAATATCAAACTAAACTAGAACGACTTGGGAGAGGACAGACCTTTGTCAACGCCACATTTGTCACCATGGAAAACAATGGATTTGATCCACCACACCACTCCTTCCATCATCTCTCATGGTCTTTTGAATTGCTTCATATCATCACTGTTTGACACTAACATACACCCATTTTACCATTTCCGTGAATCCCCCCCCGACCTTTGACCCCCAACCACTTACCAGTGTAATGACGTCACTGCATCATGTGGCATATCCGAGGGTAGGGAATTCAAAACTGAACAGTTGCCATTGGTTTGACATCAATCGAATTAAAAACTGACCGCCTTATAACGAAAATACTTTTTTGACGTTTCTGTGATCTAGACCTTGACCTTAGACCCAATTGCTCTCAAAAATAAATGGAACCATCTTTGGATAAAGACAAATAATCAATGAAAATTACATGCAATTTGAGTTGATAGTTTATGCGAAACGTTGGTAAAAGTTGGTGCATTCAAAATGCTATCAATAAAACGCACCTGTGTTCGTTGTCCATATCATACGCCAGCATGCCAATTGCAAGCTCCCTCAAAACTTGCGGCCCATGGTGGCGGTGGGGTTATGGTATGGGCAGGCTTTGAGCATGTTTGGGATGCTCTGGATCGGCGTATACGACAGCGGATTCCAGTTCCTGCCAATTTCAAGCAACTTCACACTGCCATTGAAGAGGAGTGGACCAACATTCCACAGGCCACAATCAACAACCAGATCAACTCTATGCCAAGGAGATGTGTTGCACTGTCTGAGGCAAATGGTGGTCACACCAGATACTGACTGGTTTTCTGACCCCCCCACCCCGACCGCCCCAATGAAGCAAAATTGCACATTTCAGAGTGACATTTTATTGTGGCCACCCTACAACACACCTGTGCAATATTCATGCTGTCTAATCAGCATCTTGATATGCTGCACCTGTGAGGTGGGAGGGATTATCTCGGCAAAGGAGAAGTGCTCACTAACACCGATTTAGACAAATCTGTCAACAATATTTGAGAGAAATAGGCCTTTTGCAAACATGGAAAAAGTCTTAGATCTTTGGGTTCAGCTCAAGAAAAATGGGAGCAAAAACAAAAGTGTTGCGTTTACATTTTTGGTCAGTGTACATACATACATACATACATACATACATACATACATACATACAAAGCTCCAGAGTTACCAGGGGTGAAATGTGTTTTGAATATTGGTCAAATGTTGGTAAAACGTGGTTGAAATATGTTTGAAATGTGTTTGAGGCATATTTATAATGTGTTAGAAATGTGGGTGAAATGTGGTTGAAATCTGAATTTTTTTCTTTTCTTTTCTTTTCAGACCTTTGGAGATGTGGGCAGCTTCAATGGACCTCTGAAAATAAGACTAAGTATCTGATGTCCCCATGTTTGACTCCCAGTGTCAGTTGGAATGAATTCTTCACCACAGCACAAGTCAAACCTGAGTTGGGTCCTTTCAGATGGATCCAAACCTCCATTCTGCTGTTAGTGACTGTTTCAACATGCTGCATTCTCAGGCCTAGAAAAAGTATAATTTCTCTGCAGTGTCACTCAGTAATGAAGTCCTAACATGTATTAGCTCACATCTACCACCTGTCTCGGCGTGTTTAGAAGAGCCTCTGTTTAGCCGTACAAGTCATTTGTTGATACTATTCACATGGAGGATTTAGCGCCTCGATTAAGGCCGCTGATGCAGGTTACACTGAGACCAGCAGACGTTTAAATCCACACTCGCTGTCACTTTAAGTGCACTTGAGGCCTCATTTATTGCTCAGCACTTGTAAACTTTCCCATTTTCAAGAGTCGAAAGAAGCAAAAAGAAGCATTACACAAGAGGATGTTAAGTGTAGTTTTCCATTTATCAGTGTCGGAGGATCAGTCGGGCAGATGTGAATCTCACTGATGTGAATAATTACTGATCTGTTTACCATTTCAGACTCTTCTGCGTTAGCACAGCTCGTTTGAAGGATCTGGAGTCTGAAGAAGGAAGTGAAGGCAGCAGAGGGGCCCAGTGCGCTGGCAGTAATTAGCAATTCATTGCTAAATCTTTGAGACTGGACATATTTAGCTTTCAAGGTTTTATGGTGTCGTGTCCACAAACAACAGCTGTTGTTCATTCAGACACCAGCTACATGAGCTACAATGGAATCCAGGCTAAGCTAGATATCTGAGAATCAAAGAAGTGAAAAGTAGAGGACCGTACAATCTAGCCAACTCAAGATAAACAATGACAGTAATAAGAGTAATAAGCATGAGCATGAAAAACTGAAAACTAAAGTGTCAAAACAGCAGTACCAGAAAGCTGGATTACAGCCATAAACGTAATATTAGGTAGACGCCTCATTACGTAACGCGTGATCCAGTGTCGCCGCCATTTTGGTGGCAATGATGGTGTGTGTGTGTGTGTGTGTGTGTGTGTGTGTGTGTGTGTGTGTGTGTGTGTGTGTGTGTGTGTGTGTGTGTGTGTGTGTGTGTGTGTGTGTGTGTGTGTGTGTACTGTGGGCCGACACACGCTATGAGTTGGTCAAAAAAAAAAAAAAACCTTCCTCATATTGACAGTTTGGTTTAGTGAACATTACCATACGTCAACAGGTTATAAGTAATGTACGGAAGAGTATAAGGGCTGCTGAAGATAAAAAAAAATTGAAGGTTAAAAAAAACAAAAACAAACCTCATGCGCTTCAGAAAAAGGTCTAATACTCTTAAATATATAAGAGATATCTGATGTGTGAGTGCGTGTGAGAGCGAGAGAGAGAGAGAGAGCGAGAGAGCGAGCGAGAGCACGCGAGAGAGCGAGAGAGAGAGAGAGCGAGCGAGCGAGAGAGAGAGAGAGCGAGAGAGAGAGAGAGAGAGGAGAGCGAGAGCACGAGAGAGAGAGAGAGAGAGAGAGAGAGAGAGAGAGAGAGAGAGAGGGATCAATAAATCCAAACATCCAACTGCTTCTTTATCATCATATCAAATTAAATCATTTACACATTTATTGATATGCCGTACCGTGTGTGTCTGTCTTTGTTAAAGAGCAGAATACCAAGTATTTCAGCAGCGAAGTTGTATTTATAATGTGTGAACATTCAGGGAGCTGTGATTATTGTAATTGGACTAAAACTTACTCAATGACGTGAGGGCGTGTAGGGAACCCATCCAAGATGGCGGCCGTGCCGATACCTCGACCCCAATTGAGGTTTTGCACCCATGCGACAAAGTGATAAGTCTTGGTGCCGCCATGTTGGACGTTCACATAAAAACTAAAAAGTAGACAACAATGCAAGAAGCGACTTGTACTTTGAAGCAGACAACTCTCATTTTTGTGTTTTTTCCCACCATGAAATTCTGAATGGTTGCAGTAGAAACGTAAAACAGGAATTTCAACTCAGTGTGTGTCTCACCTTCAGCACTTTAAACTCAATCATCAACAACATTTCATAACTAATTGGAGTATCCCACCCCTGTGTGTGTACGTGTGTGTCGGTCTATGTGTGTGTGTGTGTGGGGGGGGGGGGGGGGGGTCTGTTAAACGTCAGCTTGAGTGAACCATGTATCACTTAGCCTCCATGATTTCTGCACAATTAAATCATTAAGTGTCATTAAGGGACTTGTGTAATAGCCCTGGTGGTGGTGGTGGTGGGGGTGGGGGGGGTGGGGGGTTCTGTTTGGTTCTGTGTGGGTTCTTGATGGAACTGTGAGGAATGATCCAGACCTGGACACAATCTGCAGGAACCCGACTTCAGCAATGCTAACAGGATCCGTCACTACTGTTACTAGCGTGCCTGGCTAACGGGTTGTCCGTGCGAACCGCTCGTGTTTTTGCCCCTCAGGGTAACAAATTGGCGTATCGTGTGCTGCAATTACCTCCAGCCGATTTGTCTTCCCGATGAAGTGGGTTGAAAGCTATGAATTATGGGTATATTTCAGTCTAAAAGAAACAAACCGCTAATTGCGACGCAGCCTCTCAGTAATTTCAACATGGAGGGGGGGGGTGCATTTACTGCTGCTTTATTTTGGTTTCAAATAACAGACACTACTAATTTGGTGTGGGCCTGACCCCCCCCCACCCCCAACCTCCCATGCCCCAGGGGGAAAACTCCAATCAGTCCACATCTCCACTAACCCCCCCCCCCCCCCCCCCCCCCCCCCCCCCCCCCCAACAGGAGACTCCCTCTCTGAAATGTTCCTGCTAATTCCCATTTCCTTTATAATCACAAGCTTTCATGTGTGGGGTGGGGTGGGGGGTTGGGGGGTTGGGGGGCTCAAGGGTCCCGGGGAGGTGGGGGGGGGGTAATTACCACAGGGTCTCGGGGCATTAACCCGACCAGGTGTCACTGGATGGCCTGTTTACCTCAGTGATTAATGAATGGACCGTTAGTGTGTCACTGTGACCTCCCGCCACACACACACACACACACACACACACACACACACACACACACACACACACACACACACACACACACACACACACACACACACACACACACATTGTAGCGTGCTGCTGAGCACTGGTAGTTTTGAGCTGCTCGTCTGTTAGTGTAGCGATGCTAATGAGCGGCTAACACACAACCTGATGATTTTTAGACAGACATTAGCACGTTAGCTTCATTTCATAGACTCATTCCAAACATTTCCGTATCCTGCTGAACGATACATAGAAATACGACCCAACACGTTATACAAGACAGTTTGGTGTTGTTTGCAGTTTTGAAGTCAATATTTTACAGTTCAGTTTAAATCAGGTAAGGGGGGCAGAAAGAAAACTTGATCAGGACCTGTACTAGGACCAAATTATAATTATAATAGCAGCAATTAGCAGGAGAGGTTAGCAGCAAGAGTTAGCAGCAGTGAGCAGAAAGAGTCAGCAGGTGTTAGCAGCAGTAATTAACAAGCGTCCGGTGTGCAGCGATGTGTGGAGCGACGTGTTCACACACTGTACTGACTGATTATGAGGAACTTTTGTGTTTTGTTAAGTCACAGAGTGAATCATGGGAAACATCGGAGTGTTTTTCTGTGGTTTGGGATTCCAGCTACTCAAACTGTGGCTCAGGGCTCAATCTTTCTCTGACATTTTCCTCTTTCAGCGTTCTTAATGTGAGAGAGATTAAAGATGCTGGTAATTTGTCTCCTGGATTAGTCCTTTTGAGCCGTCACTTGTCACTTCCTGACTGGTGAATGGCGGCGTGGTGAGTCACCATGTGGGAGAATCGTAGCGTGAGCATGTCGAGACAGAGTCGTTCTGAACGCACGCCGTTCCGCGGCCTCCGCTAGTGCCAAACATCAGCACGGCCAGCAGCTGCTTCCTCCTACACTGTCCAAACACTGCGGGTGGGGGGGTGGGGGTGGGGGGGTAGTCGCTATAGCTCTGATACAATGCTAATGAAAGAACAACATGTCAGAGCACCTAATGCATGCTAATGACAGCTCAGCATGGTGAGAGAGAGAGAGAGAGAGAGTGTGTGTGTGTGTGTGTGTCTGTGTGTGTGTGTGTGTGTGTGTGTGTGTGTGTGTGTGTGTGTGTGTGTGTGTGTGTGTGTGTGTGTGTGTGTGTGTGTGTGTGTGGTATTAGGGAAGGTTCTTCCTATTTATTATTATTGTACTTCCGTTGAGACTTCAAAATGATTGTTTCTTATTTTGTTTTTTATATATAAAGTAATATTTTTTGTCTGAGGTAAATTCATCTCTATATTCCCTTATTAGTTTTCTTAAGGGATTATTTCTGTATTTTGATATTTATTTTGGTAGGCTTCTTTAAATCCCACCTCTCCACCTATAAATAGGCGGTGTCTGAAGCGCTGATGGCTCCCTCCCTCGCTCGCTCACTCCACTTCGGACCTGCAGCCAGGCGGCTGCCCTCCTCGGCTCTTCCGCCTTCGTCTTGTTTGGGGTTTAGTTAGATCCTTTTTCCCTGGTGGGACCGCTGGTCCTGTTTTTTCCTTTTTATTTCTCCCATCAGAATCAGCTTGGGGTTTTCTTTTCTTAGATTGGGTGTTGGTACCGGCTCCTACAGGGTTGGCCCGGTACTGCACCTGTTTGTTTTGTTTTGCCAGCCCACCAGGTACCTGTTCTTTTAGTATTTTATTAGTTTAGGACACGGGGTGGTTATGGGTTTTCGTCAGGTTCAGGTTTTTGCTTAACCCGTTTTCTTTTC
The DNA here is from genome assembly GCF_963383615.2 of Lipophrys pholis. Lineage (NCBI taxonomy): Eukaryota > Metazoa > Chordata > Actinopteri > Blenniiformes > Blenniidae > Lipophrys > Lipophrys pholis. The sequence continues at coordinate 3,419,728 of NC_137637.1, forward strand.
AGGCTCCACAACTTTTTCGAAGTAAAACCAACGAGCAAACTAAAAGAAAATTAAGCAAATAAAAATTGTATAAATCCTAACCGGTTCCCTGTGTCCTTCATAATATTTCCCTTCCCTTCCCGGGGTGTAACAGTGTGTGTGTGTGTGTGTGTGTGTGTGTGTGTGTGTGTGTGTGTGTGTGTGTGTGTGTGTGTGTGTGTGTGTGTGTGTGTGTGTGTGTGTGTGTGTGTGTGTGTGTGTGTGTGAACTCACAGAACAGATTGAGAAGTAAAGCGCAGCATCGCCATAAGATTCCTCTCACAATAAGTTGACTAACTTTCATTTTTTCTTTTTCTCTTGGGAAAGTCACCTTACCTTCATGTACTGTTTTAACATTTATTTATTGCATTTTAAATTATATCTACATACTTTCATAAGTTTTCCAACCTTATTTAAATAATGATAAATTTTTAGGCAATATCAGTGTTTTTAGCTTGAAACTATTCCATTTCTGAACCAGTACTTCATTTAGTCCATCTCAAACAGTATTCAATCAACTCTGAAATGCTATTTAATTAGGTAGCAGTTTTAACCAAATTATCAAAGTTTACTTTTTCACTACTTGATTTGATTTTCACTGCAGGAGAAAATGAACATGTGTATCAGTAAATCTGAGGTTACATACCTCATGAGTTGTGTATTGTCAATTTTTTTCCCCTCTCCACAAACACAATACAACACTTACACATTCAGAGATTCTTAATTACAGGTGTACAAATCCTATTTTATAAGTCTCAGATTAAAGAACTGACACACTCACATTGTTGCCCCGATTGCTGCAGTTTATTCGGTGCAAAGCATATTTTGTGCTCCTGAATCAAACAATGGGATGTTGTGGACACAATTTGATTATCTGGTAATCTAAATATGAACTTGTGCAATAAATGTTCAATGTATGTCAATTCATTTCACATCAAAATATTTGTGTTCTTTATAAATACGGATAGAAAATCGATAACTACAACTGCTAGAATCTTCCTCATGAGTTAGAATTTCTGTTTCCTTCAAAATATGAAATAAGTAAATATTAATATGCATAAATAAATATTAATATTTACAAAACAAATGGTAAATAAATATAGAGTAAAACCTCTGATGTAGGGATGCCCTAAAATCCAAGGGCAAGTGTCCCCTGAAGTCAGGTGGGACAGGTCACGAGGACAAATTGTAGGACTAGTTGATATTGAACGAACCAACACCAAATATGTTATGGTTATTTTAAAGCACATAACTGAACCAATACAAAGATGTATACAATATATATACATTTGTATATAAGATGTATACAAGATAATTATTAAATACGATTTAATTGACTTCAGGGACCACATACAGTCCAGTTTCATCCTGAGTGGACCAGACGAGTAAAATATTGCTATAATAACCTTTAAATTTACACTTCAAAGTTTTTCTTTGTTGTGGTCACAGTGTACGTAATGAAATTGTCAATATTTTTGCAAGATCAAAGAGTTAGTACTAAAAATGATTACAATCTCAACATAAAGTCAAATTTAATGAAACATTCTGGTGGAAAATACTATGAAATGTCAAAATAAAAGTTGTATAAATCCTTTAAAACCTCCTTGCTTGGTGGGACCAGATTGGAGCCTCTTGGTCGGTTTTGGCCCCCGGGCCTTATGTTCTCTGCTGTTGAGGGAAAGTGAAACTTCCGTGTGTACAGAGTACGAGTGACGTCAAAATCGTCGTCCACCCTGTGCGCGAGGCTCCCCTGCGACCCTCTGCGGTCGACAGCGCGATCTGTACGCGTCGACTGCGCATGCGCCAGAGCAACTGGGCGCTTCTGTGAGGAGATTTTTCTTCTCCCCATCTGAACAATCACAACAAAGCAAATAAAAATCCAGATGGCTCAAACTCCTGCAGAGAAACATAAACTACTTTAGGAAATGTGGAGAACGCCAGGCAGCAGAAGTGGAGATATTTTCGGGATCGTCACTTTACGTTATGGAACTCCACAGAGCAGCACCGTGCTGCGGGGAAACAGCGAATATTCAAAACTAATCTCCTGACACCACAACATCTGAATATTCCAATAATCGGTCCAGCACAAGTATTTTGGTAGTTTCAGTGTCGCTCAGCTTGAAATTTGCCAGGAAAACCTGTCTGTAGTCCTCATTCGGCAGGTTGTCGCTCATTAAGGTGTGTTAACAGTTAAATATGTGTCTGTGCACAGTGACGTGTCCGCCCAGTACAGGGTGTCGCTCTTACCGGGGCCGCTTGTCAGAGGTTCTACTGTATACACATTGAAGGGTTGTAAAACAGTAAAACCCACAAGCATGCCAGTAAAACTCACCAATACACCAGTATAACTCACCAATACACCAGTGAAACTCACTAACACACCCGTAAAACTCACCAATACACCAGTGAAACTCACTAACACACCCGTAAAACTCACCAATACACCAGTGAAACTCACCAACACACCAGTATAACTCACCAATACACCAGTGAAACTCACCAACACACCAGTATAACTCACCAATACACCAGTGAAACTCACTAACACACCCGTAAAACTCACCAATACACCAGTGAAACTCACCAACACACCAGTAAAACTCACCAACGCACCAGTGAAACTCACCAACGCACCAGTGACTCTCACCAACACACCAGCGAAACTCACCAACACACCAGCGAAACTCACCAACACACCAGTAAAACTCACCAAGACACAAGAGTAAAACTCACTAACACAGCAGAGTAAAACTCCCCAACACACCATGAAAAACAGAGGACAGACCCCATATTTATAGCCATATCTCTACCAGAACAGGCCTGTGGCCATATTAGATTTAAACATCAATTCGATTCGATTCGATTCGATTCAATTCAATTCAATTCAATTCAATTCAATTCAATTCAATTCAATTCAATTCAATTCAATTCAATTCAATTCAACTTTACTTATACAGCACCAAATACAACACAGTCATTTCTAGGTGCTTTTAACAGAGATAAACCCTATGAATCCACATGAGCAAGCAGATTCAATGACGCACTGCAGTGACATCCAACCAATTGGGTCATGTTCACTGGCTATTATAATCAGAAATTAGTGAAAATAAATCTACATTACAAATGATGGGGTTCTTCAAGATTTTGTGTATTATGGTGGCCATTTTGGATTTATTTTTTCAAGTCAAGTCACAAGTCTTTAAAACAGCGACTCGAGTCTAAGGCCCCGTTTACACGACAACGAATTCGAGTCTATCTGCAAACGTTTCTTCACTTTTGGGTGGTCCGTTTACACGGCACCAGTTTGCGGATGCACTGTATCCGCAAACTTTTTAATCCGGCTTCCAAGGTGGAAAGATTCTTTCACGGCACAAATCCCTCCTGCAGAGACTGATGGAGGCTACAGAGCCTGTTACTGCACATGCACATCTCTCCCCCTCCCTCCTGCTCATCCAGTTGTAAACAAACATGGCGGCCGCGTAGTGGTCCGACCTGCGGTCCATATTCTAGTTTTATCGCCCAGATCAGTAGTTTAATAGTTGAGACTCACCCTGATAGCATCCGATGTGTCATCAGTCCATGCGGATGTCAGGTTCTCTCCATTTTCTTCACGTTTATAGTGTATTATTCTCTGCACACACGTCTGTGTAGTTTCATTACAAAATCAAGTAACAGCGCCCTCCAGTGGACCGGCATACTAACTACATTGTTGTCTCTGCGTCCGCTGCTGTAGTGTAAACGCACTCCTTTTCTTTTTATCGCCCTGTTCACACCACAACATTCCACGCGACAACACCTAATCCGCTAAAAGAAAAGGAGTGTGTTTACACTGCAGCAGCGGATGATACAGGTACAGATTCTACATTAGTGAGATGGACATACTCCCATTATATTCCAGTTGGTCTGAGAAAAGGACAACTATGCAATAAAGTGTAGAATCTGTGTCCGACACCGAGGAAACTCTTCTTCAATTTGGTAAATGTGGACAGATTCGGACTTCCAACATCAATGAACAGTCGCCTCTGTGGCAGTGAGCAGGGACCATGAAGACAGATGCCCAAGAAATATCTATCATCACTGGTATTCACTGCAGTGTCGCCAACATACAACACTTGATTTGATATAAAAAGACCTTTTCATCATTTTAATAGATTTTTGTTACTAATTAAATTCAATAGCTTCACTCTGATGTACTGCAGACAAATGAAACCTTGTAAGGAGTTGTCTGTTTGTATTTTCTCCCATTTATCAGTACACTGCATGTCAGTCTGTTTGTGGGTTTATTGATGTGGTCTGATTCCCAGTTTCATTTCTAAACAGTATCTTATAGAACTTTTCAATGAGACCGTTCCAGCACAGCTCGGCTCGACTCTCCTCGACTCAGCTTTGCTCGTTGTCCATAACAACATAGTACCACCTTGTCGTTGGTGGAGTTGTCAGAGCTTTTCCACGTTGTGCCAAAGTTGTCCTCCCGATGCAATCGGTCTCCCCTGCTGTTGAGCAGCATGCATTCTGAAGGGTGGAGCTACAACTCAGTATCAGCTTAACTTAATATTACAAAATGTGGATTGTTATGATCGTGCTTTATTGTCAAAGATGTGCTTCACTTTTGGTTTAATTAGTCCCCCTTGTTAACTGGTGACCGACTTCTGCCATCAGCTGTTAGCAGCAGCTGATGTTAAAATAAGACAAACAAAGAGTACAACATTTTTAACTTTAATGGAAATGCGGTTAAACGGGGGATGCTTGAGTAGGTCAGTCACCAGTTAACAGGGAAACTGGTTAATCTGAAACACCAGTGGTATTGGTGGGCGGTGCCAGCCCCTAGCGGGTCGCTCTAACTCCTGAATCCTCCGGTCAGTCGTAATGAGTTGCTCTAGCTCCTGAATCCTCCAGTAAGTCGTAGTGAGTTGCTCTAGCTCCTGAATCCTCCGGTCAGTTGTAGTGAGTCAATCTTGCTCCTGAATCCTCCGGTCAGTCGTAGAGAGTCGCTCTAGCTCCTGAATTCTTCGGTCAGTCGTAGTGAGTTGCTCGCTTTCCTGAATTCTCCTGTCAGTCATAGAGAGTCGCTCTAACTCCTGAATCCTCCGGTCAGTCATAGAGAGTCGCTCTAGCTCCTGAATCCTCTGGTCAGTCGTAGTGAGTCGCTCGCTTTCCTGAATTCTCCGGTCAGTCGTAGTGAGTCGCTCTCTCTCCTGAATCCTCTGGTAGGGAGTTGCTCTAGCTCCTGAATTCTGTGCTTCCAGAAATGAGATAAGGTTTTTAAAATAGCTGGTTAACTCTTATGAACGAGCCGCTCTCCTGATTCTCCGACTGTCGACTCCGCTCGCTTGATTGAGGTCAAGGAGGTTCTACGAAAGTATCTGGTATCAGGTACTAACATGTGAAGGAAAAGCCGAAAAACCGAGTTTGCAGTGTGTGTGTGTGTGTGTGTGTGTGTGTGTGTGTGTGTGTGTGTGTGTGTGTGTGTGTTTTGAGGTGGAATTAGCAAAAACAGCAGACTGGAGGCGTGAATATTGATATATTTGAATCTGGAGCTTTGGCAGGAACTTGGGCTAGCATCTCTGGTTAGCATTCCCACTTAGCAACTCTGCTTAGCCTATCTGGTTAATTTTTCTGGTTAGCATGTCCAGGTAGCACATTAGTTTTTCTGGTTAGCATGTCCAGTTAGCACATTAGTGTCTCTGGTTAGCATGTCCAGTTAGCGCATTAGTTTTTCTGGTTAGCATGTCCAGTTAGCACATTAGTGTCTCTGGTTAGCATGTCCAGGTAACACATTCGTGTCTCTGGTTAGCACGTCCAGTTAGCACATTAGTGCCTGGTTAGCAATGTCCAATTAGCGTGTCCAGTTAGCGTGTCCGATTAGCATCTTGGTTAGCATGTCATGTTAGCCATCTTAGCATGCAGCTATTGCCTCTGTCTCCTCTTGTTCGGCTGTGCAGATGTGAGCCACATGTTGGAGATCACAGAAACTGGTCTTTGAATCTTCCTGCAGAAACAATGAAAACGTTGTGGAAGCCAAAGAGCGAGCGGATGTTGGAGATCTTCTCTTGGTGCACATGTCGCATTGTGAAGCTCCAGCTGGAAACTGTTTTGTTTTTTGATTTGACTTTAATGGAGTTCAATTGTTCTTAATCACAGAAACAAGAAGCAGCTGCAGGTTCAAACGTTTGTTTGTGTGTGAGAGAAGAAATTTAAACTCGTTAACACGCTTTATTTCTCCATATCAGAAATAAAAGGCCTAGTTTGAAGGCTCAGCTGAGACAAGAGGCTTTTCCTAGTTTATTAAAAGAGTCATCACCAGTTTACCATGGGCGAGGGCAGGTTCACCTGGACAGGTGAGGACAGGTCACCAGTCTGTCACAGGACAAACAACCACACGCACACACATTTTCACTGAGGGAAAATTTAGCTTCATCAATTAACTTCACATGTTTTCAGACTGGGAGGAAAAAATATGGGGAGAACATGCAAACACAACACAGCAAGGCACCAGCTGAGATTTGAACTGGCAACCGCACAGTGAGGTGAGAGCACTAACCACTGCGCCACCTTTGTCTTTAAATACATTCTTTAAATCATTAGGAAAGTAAAAGATCAAGCAAAGCGCTCATTCGGACCGTCTCCCATACTGCAACCTCCTCTTGCCACAGTAAATGTGAGATTCTGACTGTTACGGATGTTCGTCGTGCCTCGACTGTCCGCAGGAACTGTATTCTAGCAACGTGTGTGTTAGCGGTTCTCTGTTCAGACACACACAAAAATAAACCCGGAGATTTCAAATGAAATACAGATTTTTTTGTGAATCACATGGTTCAATGTTTATATTAGTCCTGTTAGCATCTAGTGTTAGTATCGAGCCCGAATAGCAGTTAGCTGCTGTCTGTCTAGCGTAATTTCAGGGTCTCATAAACAATAAAGCATAACGTTACACAAGCAACGAGACATACCGACTGACCTGCAGGTGAGTCTCACAGGTGGAATCTTTCCAATCGCAGGTTGCTTTTTTCCCAAATTAGTGAAACATTCAGGCGCGACATGTGTTTTCTTAAAAATAAATTAAATCTGAGCACTTCTATGTTTTTTTGTTCCCATTACTTCCGCCTGTATCTGTGCTGTTTTGAAGCCTCTGCTTCTCCAAAACGCCCCTTAAAACTCATACTTCTGTTTTTCTGACTTCGTGAGGACAAAGTCCTGGTATTGTAGCATCTTTCTGTGGACTTGTAGGGCCTGTCCACACGAGAATGTCATTTCAACTAATCGCACCCCTTTTGGCCGATCGTTGACACAGCGACGCCTTTCAGGAGCCCAAAGACTTTTTTTTAACATGGGTCCCAAATAGGGGAAATTCTAAAACCCCAGCTCAGCTTTGAGGTGTGGAAAACGATGATGTCATCGCCCCCCGATGTTATCGCTGCAACACCCGCCGCAGTGTCGCTTAATAACCCCAACAACGGCGGATTACCTGCTCCAGGTGGGGCTGCAGAAGCTACTGATACTAGCAGGTTTAATGAGGAGATATGTTGGATTTCTTGAGTACAAGGAAGAGCAGGAGTATTCTCCTCTTCTCCGTGTTTGGGAGCTGTGTCTTCTTCTGCTTTTTTGGTGTATTGGGCGAATCCTAGCGCCACCTAAAGGCCTGACATATGTACTACATGCGTTTAGGCCTCGTGTTGAGCCGTGTTCTTTGCAGTGTTAATTTTGACAAGAATTTTTAATTGTATTTTAATCTTAGTCACTCACCAAAGATTGGATTTAGTTAAATTCACATTTAATCTTTTAGTTTTATTTAAAATTTTGTCAGTAGAAATCAGTTTTAGTTTTACTTTCATTTTTAGTCTCATTTTAGTGTTTTTAAGTATCCTCTCAGTTTTGTTGTACCGTCACAGATTTTGCAGAAGGATGTTTGTCATGGTGGTAAGAACTCCATTGTAAGCAGGCCGATAACTGTGTCATCAACTAAGAATGTACCATAATAATCTTGTATAATAATAAATATCTAAGGCCAATTGCAATACATAATCATGTTTTTTACAAGTTCTTGTTGATTTGAATGAATTGCTTACAACTGTAGATTCCTCCACAGATGAACAAAACACTGAGAGCAGAGATTAAAGCGCGACACATATACTCTGCCACGTGATTAAAACTTTACACCAAATAGATTCTTCAGAAAATGTTGTCCATCTGATATCTGAACCCTTAAAGAGCTTATGAAACCAAAACATTTTTGAAAAAAACGCAATACAAAATCAAATTATTTTCATAATAAAACCTTTTTGTCATACTGCCGTCATCCGCTAGTAAACAACTATGAAAGACGATTGAAATTAAGTCGTGATTCTTGATCACTGCAGAGCGAGCTTTCTCAACCTCCTCCATCTTGCTGTGACGTCAGAGGAGTACCAGGCTCCAGCAGTAACAGGCTCCAGCAGTATCAGGCTCCAGCAGTACCAGGCTCCACCAGTACCAGGCTCCAGCAGTATCAGGCTCAAGCAGTAACAGGCTCCAGCAGTATCAGGCTCCAGCAGTACCAGGCTCCAGCAGTACCAGGCTCCAGCAGTATCAGGCTCAAGCAGTAACAGGCTCCAGCAGTATCAGGCTCAAGCAGTATCAGGCTCAAGCAGTAACAGGCTCCAGCAGTATCAGGCTCCAGCAGTACCAGGCTCCAGCAGTACCAGGCTCCAGCAGTATCAGGCTCAAGCAGTATCAGGCTCAAGCAGTACCAGGCTCCAGCAGTACCGGGCTCCAGCAGTACCGGGCTGCAGGAGTAACAGGCTCCAGCAGTATCAGGCTCAAGCAGTACCAGGCTCCAGCAGTATCAGGCTCCAGCAGTACCAGGCTCCAGCAGTACCAGGCTCCAGCAGTATCAGGCTCCAGCAGTACCAGGCTCCACCAGTACCAGGCTCCAGCAGTATCAGGCTCAAGCAGTACCGGGCTCCAGCAGTACCGGGCTCCAGCAGTACCGGGCTGCAGGAGTAACAGGCTCCAGCAGTATCAGGCTCAAGCAGTACCAGGCTCCAGCAGTACCAGGCTCCAGCAGTAACAGGCTCCAGCAGTACCAGGCTCCAGCAGTAACAGGCTGGACACATAGCGGCAGACGCACAGAAAAGTGAAGAAACCGGAATATTTTGTGATATTTCACACTGTTCAGTGGTAGTTGAAGACTTTTTTAAAGAAGAAGAGTAGTGGAGTAGTAGAGAGAGTGTTCGGGGAGCGTTGGAGGTCAGATCCAACAGATTTGGGGGAATATTGACGATCAACCCAGCAACAGATTCAGACAATCTGAACACGAGATGCCAACGCTTGTCAAGGCGACGTGATTGTGTCCATATCAGTTACTGTGGGAGACGACAGAATAAAGACTGTAGATCTGATGTGATAATACATGTTCCACTCACCACGTCCTGAATCCACAGTGACTCTACATTGAGCCTCTCGCCTCACAGCCAGAAGGTCCCATAAAAATTTCTTTTTAAAAATGGTCAGACCTCCATTTCTCGCCGCAGACTCCTGCAGGAAGCCGTGATGAGACACTCCGGCAGCCTGCCCTGCTCCGCTCCTGTCACCGTCACAGCCCTACCACAGAAATCCACCACCTTCTTCTCGTCCTCTCTTCTCTCCAGCAACATTAATAATAGGAGATTCCACCACCAGAAACATCCGCTTCTTCAATGCGATCACACACTGTCTCTCCGGAGCCGCAGTCCCGATGATTCTTGGTCAGCTCCCGGTGTCAGGTCTCGGTCTGCCCCTGTGTGTCTCACCTCATGTTTCCAATCAACCCATGATCTTGTCCCTCTGTGTGCTCCCTTCGGTACGAGTTCTACCTGTGTCCACCCTCCCTGTGTATTTAAAACCCTCTCCCTCTGTTGTCTTTGTCTGCTCGTCTTGTCTACATGTCGCTCTTGTGTCCCCTGCGGTTCCTTGTGTTCCCTGGACTTCTGTGCAATAAACCTGATTTTATGGAACTCCATGAGTCTGCGTTTGGGTCCCTTCTGCAATTCCATGACACCCGGGGGGGTTGATGACCTTGAACTCCCAGACCTCTGGTAGAGGACCTTGAACTTTTCTGGTTGTTAAATTCGGCTTTACAAATTAAGCAAACCATTTTCACTTTTGCGTTCTCCAACGAGCCATCATGCAACTTTTATGAAAGTGAAACCTTGCACCTGGTATTCCGACAATTCCATTAAAAAAATTTACAAATTAATTGCATAATTTTCTGTAATTAATTTATAAGTGGTTTTTTTTTTCAAATGTATTCAATTGTTGATTGTTTTTATTTAAGACTGAATCTTGCAATGGATATTCATGGGAAATCATGTAATAAATGAAGAATCAACCGACAGAAAGTACATTTAAATTCCATTTGTATAACTTTCTTTCAGATTTGAGTGAACACTGTTCCTAAGTTTAGAAAAAAGAAAACAGCATCTTTGTTCCGTCCACTAACAGATATTACAACAAAACCCAGACTCATTTGTGAAAGTGCAGGTCCAACACTGACCATTTAAATAATTCTAGAGTTGTAAAGCTATGACACTTACATAAACAAAGTTGCAATAATATACTATAATATACACACACACACACACACACACACACACACACACACACACACACACACACACACACACACACACACACACACACACACACACACACACACACACACACACACACACACACACACACACACACACACACACACACACACACACTGCCATTAGCAGCAGGAAATCAGATGACACCTGCCAAAGTGCTCCATTAGCTTTGAAGTATAAATACACGTTCATACACATCAACTCCCACCTGAGAGAAACCCACCAATCACAAGCCAGGGACTCATCACACATCAATGTCATAAAGTAATCTGAGTCGTTTCCACTTGATACCTCCTTCAAATGAGCTCAACATTTGATTCAAAGTTTGAAGACCCAATTAAAGATGCAGGTTACACATCTTTCAACTTTCTTAAAACATGAACTAAACTTTTTGTTTCCTCACTTATTGTTTAACTTGAAGTTTGCTTTATTTTGTTTATTGTCTGTAAGAAAAACCAGGTCTTGACTTTCTACTTTGCTCCTGTCGTACCCAGTGTGTTCACTCGAGGGCAGCGTCAGCTCTAGTTTCATGGTAAGATGGAAACAGAGCGCTAAATCAGCGAGCCAAACAAGTTGCAAAAACAAGTTTTGACAGAGAATTCCTGATTTTGAAGTAATATCTGAAGTGATATTTAGATGAGGAACTCACACTGAGTTATACTCACTCATATCCGATCCACACAAATAGATAACGTGTTGATTTACTTACTTAAAAAACTCACAAAATGCTTCTTGACAAAGCCTGGAAACAGGAACCCTTGGTTTGGTTTGCTTAAGGCTGCAGAGGCTGCTAAGGTGGAATATTTGATCTAGACAGCAGAAGACTTTTTTCAAGCTGTTGTGTTACAATAGTTTACTTGCAGCACAACTGTTTTATTCACATTTTATTTTGTCAGATGTTAGTATGTAAGTACAATCTTGACTGCAGTACACTACAGGAAATATTGTTTCCCAGTGTACTGGATAACAACATGTAGACTGTTTTTAGTTTTGCTTTCAGGGAGTCCTGGAACTGGACGCTCATACAATCCCTCATAGGTTCATCTTCATAGACGAGGCTGGTTCAACCTCACAAAGACCAGACGAAGAAGAAGAAACGTCATTGGCCACAGAGCCGTAATAGAAGTTCCTGGCCGACGTGGTGGGAACCTCAAAATGTGTGCCGCCATCTCCAATACTCATCGTCATGCCAACCTTGGACCAGACAACACAGGCCATATTATCAAATTTCTGGACAGACTCCATAACATTCCCATGCCACCAGAGCATATGAATGATGAAGATCATCAAAGAATTTGGTACTTTGTAGTTTGGGACAACATGAGCTTTCATTGTGCAGCTCCAGTCCACAACTGATCTGCTGACCAGCCACCATTTCTGATGTCATATCTTCCGCAATACTCTCCATGTCTGATGTAATACTTCCCACAATACTCTCCATGTCTGATGTAATACTTCCCACAACACTCTCCATGTCTGATGCAATACTTCCCACAATACTCTCCATGTCTGATGCAATACTTCCCACAATACTCTCCATGTCTGATGTAATACCTCCCACAATACTCTCCATGTCTGATGTAATACTTCCCACAATACTCTCCATGTCTGATGTAATACTTCCCACTATACTCTCTATTTCTGGTGTAATACCAAGTTTTAGGAGTTAACTTAATTGGCAACATTTATGCCAATAACTCCTACTTTTAACTGCTTATTATGATACTTAACCTTCCTTTTTATTAAATAATTATGTTTAAACAACTCATATATTTCTTTTATTGATTTGTATCTAAATTTATCCAAACGTTTCTGTCCATGACTTCAAGCTATATTAGCTGCTATTACAGCTCATGCAACATGGACAATACCTCAGCATCATCTAATTATAATATCGAATCAGAGCTCTAAACGTTCTTGTGTGTGTGTGTGTGTGTGTGTGTGTGTGTGTGTGTGTGTGTGTGTGTGTGTGTGTGTGTGTGTGTGTGTGTGTGTGTGTGTGTGTGTGTGTGTGTGTGTGTGTGTGTGTGTGTGTGTGTGTGTGTGTGTGTGTCAGTCATAAGAGTCAAAAAATAAAAAATAAATAAGATTCTTCTCACAATAAGGTGACTAGCTTGAAGTGCTACTAGCATAGCCCTGACATGCGACCAAGTCACACATGAGAAAGTTTCAAGTTTTTAACCTTCAAGCCTCAAGTAAGTCCCAAGTTATTTTCTCTTAGGCAAGTCACCTTATTTTCATGTACAGTTTTAACATTTATTTACTCCATTTTAAATTAAATCTATGTACTTTCATAAGTTCTACAACCATATTTAAGTAATGATCTGTTTTTAAGCAATATTAGTGTTTTTAACTTGAAACTATTCCATTTCTGGAGCCGTACTTCATTTAGACCATCTCAAGCAGTATTCAATCAACTTTAAAATACTATCTAATTAGGAAACAGTTTTAACCAAATTGTCAAAGTTTACTTTTTCAGCGCTTGATTGGATTTTCACTGCAGGAGAAAATTAACATTTGTATCAGCTAAAAAATGGTCAAACTAAAATCCTTAACGGTGGTGTACCCTGCCCAGTCGAAGGTCACCGGGGTGGTGCTCGCTGGCCGGCGAGAGCCTGGTGACCGGGTCGCCCATGAGTCCTGGTAGGGCACAGACCGAACAAGCGGCATGGCAAGGCTGTGTGGGCCCATCACCCGTGAAGTCCAACATGGAAGAGCGGTGCCTTGCTCTGGCAGAGCAGGAGAGCGGGGAGCCACAGAACTCCTCAGGCCGATGATCGACCTTGTTGTCGTGTCACCTGACCTGAGACCCTATGTTCTGGACGCTCGGGTAAAGAGAGGAGCAGAGCCGTCAACAGGCCTCTGGTGTAGCGACTGATGGAGTCGGAGGCGACTTTCACGGCTCCTGCTGTTAAATTTACAGTCTTATCTTGGACTTAACACTCAACTTTTGCAACAAAGTGCCTCCAAAAACCAAACCACACCATCGCCCGGCTTCTCACGCCGCTTCTCCGACTTGTGGTGACGCCTCCTCCGGATATAGCCGAGGACGGAACCTTCACCTCCGACTTCAAATCTGAGCTGCTGGCTTCATGTTGCATCGAGGTGGCGGCTATATTTAAAACCCAGCTTTTAAGCGTCTTGTCCATCATCAAATCTGAGTTCCAGGCAGTGAAGTCTGAGCTAACTCTCAGCATCACAAACATCCGCTCTGATGTGTGCGTCCTGATGGAAACATTGCTCTCCACCTGCGCGGATGACATCACCACATTACAGTCTAAAGTGGAGCATCTGGCAAAAGAATTGAGACAATATTGTTTGACAATAAATGTGAGGATTTGGACGCGAGATCGTGGCATAATAATATACAGATTGTGGGAATTCATTTTCCACGACTTCAGCTATTTCCTACAAACTCAAGAAAGTTTTCAAGCTTGATAAGGAACCTCTGGTGGACCGAGGTCACCGCACCGCAAGCTGTCTGAAAGCTTAAACGAGATGGAGGCGGAGAAGAACAGCCTCACCGAGGCTCAGCCTGGAATAGTGGAGCTGGAGGAGTAAAGCACAGACACCAGTGATTTACTTCTGAGCGTAGCCAAAGAGACTCGTCTGATGCAGGAGAATCACCGACCTGGAGGCAAGATGACGAAGACATAACATTTGGATTGTCGGCTTTCCTGAAGGAGCAGAAGGAGGCTCAAATGTGGACTTTTTGGATCGGCTGCTTCAAAACGAGCTGGAGCTACCAGCTACCAACTATCCAGCGCACACACAGAGGGCTAACACGCAGTCCCAGTCCGACCAGAGCTCCCAGACAAGTGGCAGTGAATTTCCTCTGGTATGAAACCAAAGAGATGGGCTTAAAGAAAGTTTGAGAAGAGGGGAAAACAAGTGGATGAAAACAAAATCCAGTTTGATCCCGTTTACCCGACTGAGATTGTCAAAAAACGCAAAACATACTTGGACATCAAGAAGCTGGCTCCTCCCGGTGCTTTGACCTTTTATTTGGCTGTTTAAAAAAGAGTCTCAAGACAGCAAGATACGTTTTACCATTTATTTAGCGAAGAGAATAAAGACAGCCAGATGCAATGCGCATCGCTGGACCCTGAACATCTCACACAGGAGTACGAGTGTCCAACTTCCATAGTTCAACATTTTTCTTCTGAGCGGGGCCACACCCCGACAATATGTTGGGCTTCAGTGTGATTGGTCAATTTAGTCATGGCGTCAGTTGCCAACTGAAATCAGACGTCTTTTATCAATGTGTTTCATGAAAGCTGTGTGTGTGTGTGTGTGTGTGTGTGTGCGCGTGTGTGCGTGTGTGCGTGTGTGCGCGTGTGCGCGTGTGCGCGTGTGTGTGTGTGTGTTTGTTGTTATCTTTTCCTCTGCCATCCTACGTCAGGCTGAGAGCTGAACAACCTCGTCCTGGAATGAATGAACTTCACATTTTCAGTATCTAAACATACACGTAACCCGTGATCATAGTATTGCCAATGTAATATCCTTCAAAAGAAAAGAGGATACATTTTCTAACAAGTTCACAAAGATACGAATCCATTGGTCAGACGGAGTGAGGAGCGATGTGATGCATTAGAGGCCGTGTGGGACATGAGTGACGGCGAGGGGCGACTGAACGCACCATCTGAGGAGGCCGAGAGAGACGGAGGCTCACGCAGCCAATAGCGGGATGGCAAGGTGAGGCCGGAGGACGCAGCAGTACGGGCCAAGGAAAAACTATGAGGTTTCCAAAGGACGGCTGACATTTAAAGTTAAAGAGAAAGAGTTAAAGAGGGAAAAAGGAATAGAAAAAAAAGTGGGGAGAATAGTTTGATGCTTGCAAATCCAAAAAGGGATCCCCCCCTAGGAAGTTCCCTTTGGCTCTTAAATGTTCTAAATGTTCACCGATCAATCAGAAGAGGAGAATTTAAAAAGATTTGACTTTAGGAATTCATATTATAGTTCATATAATCAAGGACAAAGAGGTTCTATGATATTAACCCCCAGTTCAACAACATTTTATTGTGAAAGAAATCCGAGATGAAGAAGGAAGATATGTCACAGTGAAGGGAAAGTTAGAAAATGAATTTATACTTGGTGAGGACAGAAAAGTGAGAGACAGCAAGTAAAAGGAAAAACACGTTTGTCAAAATTTGACAAGCTATCCCTAGAGGAGACGGGAATGATCGACATTTGGAGGAATATTAATCCTTTGAAAAGAAACTTTACTCATTACTAAGCAACTCATAGGGTCTACTCAAGGATAGATTATTTCTTTATAAATCAGTATGACAGGTACAGAGTTGAAGACGACAATATAAAGAGTGCAGATTTATCTGACCATATCGCACTTTTCCTACAAATTCACTTGAATACTAGAAAAAGTCAAAGGATTTGGAGGCTTAATGTAGGAATACTCGACAATAAAGGACTGGTTGAAAATGGAAAAAGGACAGACATTATGCGGAAGAAAACAATAATGAAAAAGTCGATCCAACAAATATTTGGGATGCTCTTAAAGTGGATGTTCTGAGAAAGCTTAAAGAATTGGAGCAGCAACATCAAATTACAAAGGAACAGAGTGTGTACCAGGGAATCTGGGATTCTAAAGCCAAAACTAATGACATACTGTGAAGTGAAATGTAAAAAAGATGTTCATATCTAAAACAGAACTACTCTGAAATGGGACAGAGATTTACAAAACCACTAGCAAAATGTTTAAACAGTGTGCAAACTATACCACGGCTTTCGGGGAGGGGGGGGGGGGGGGTCAACTTGGGGGTGGGGGTGCTGCATGTGTAGAAGACACTGTTGACAGACGGAAATATGGATTGCAGGTCGGCATCAGAGTTGCAAGATGTGACTCACTTCTTTTCAGCCCAAACAATGTACCGGCACACCTCAATAAAAACCAGCCCAAATCTCAGCTTGTGTAGGAATCATGTTAAAATGGTGAAACTAATATATGTGTAATAAAGAACACACCATTAACACACAAATGCACAAAATAAACAAAGTGAAAAGGTAAGAGAGTTTGGCTCCCCAATTGGAGGATACTGGACATATCTGGCAACACTGGTCAGCCTGTGTAGATCCATTTTCAAGTGCTTGGTAAACAAGAGTAGACAGAATCTAGACAACATGACGAGGGAAAGAAGGAGAATGAAGAAAAAAGAGCATAGCTTTTAACATTTTGACGGAGCAACTTTCTCCAGTGCTCATCCGTGACATCAGACACATGGCGATGATGAAGCAGTCACGTGTAAAAGAATATCCGATTTGGTACCACATATGAAAGAGGCCTGGGTCTGGTGAAAAAATCAGAATTGGTGCTTTCACACAGCCTCAAAACAGGTCGTTTGGGTCACTTGAGTAAAAAAATCTGAATTGGGTCACATTTCCCTGCAGTGTGAACAAGGCCTTAGAGTACACAAGACCTCCAAAGGGTGTTAGACCATCTCCAAAGACCTCAGTATGAACCCTGATAGAAAAACCTCTGAACTCAGTCCTTTTTTTTCTCACAGTCCTAATCTTCTTCCGAATGTTGGTATTGATGCAATTGAGATTATGTGTGTTGAGAGCAGGTGTGCTGCAAGTACCGTAGTTAACAGATGGTAGGGAAGTAAAACTAAACAAAAGAGTAATTTAAAATGGAATTTGGATGACTGAAGAAAAAAGTGAGAATAATTCATAAAAAATATTTATTTTGATTTGGTCTCAGAACTTAGAACAACTGCAGAGTCTCACCACCAGGTGAAATAACATGACCACGTATGAGACACATTCCAAATGACTAATACATCTTTTATTTCACTCTTCTATCTTTGGTGCTTGTTATTATGAAGTGGAAGTTAAGTAATCCATCCACTAAATTATGTTGGTTTGGACTCTCCCGTCAAACTGTGTTTACAACCATTTCACTGTTTGCAACCGTAAAGTTTGCAACTTTATGGATGCAAACTGCCATTAAACAAAAAAAACCGAAGAAGAAAAACCCATTCTGACAGCATAAAGAAATTCATGCCTTTGATGTCAAGCAGCACCTAGCAACCATTGCTCAGTGATGTCATAGCATTGATGTGTCTCTTTGATGTGGCAGTCTTCTTAGAGTATGTCACTGGTCTGACATCAGTGCCTTTGAACAAAACTCTGCTTACAAGACGCAAACAGGACATTAACAGTTCAGCATCCCAGTGACCGTTCAGATTAGTGAGAATCCATAATACTGTTTACTGTTTCTAGGATATCAAGTGACGTGGCCTGCTTTTATTAAGTACTTTATTTAATCACAAATTTGTTACAAAAACTTTTATAACTTTAAAAAGATGTCTAACAAAGAACTCAAAAGTGAAGTCATGTACAAAGATTTAATCAGCAATGGGACTTGGATGTTCCATAAAGGCGAATTTGGAAAAGCTATTGACAGCTTCACAAAAGCCTTGACTTTAAAGCCGAATGACACACATTGTTTGGCGAGTCGATGCAAGAGCTACTTGAGACTAGGCCAGCTTGAAAATGCCTTGACAGATGCTGAGGCTTCAATCAAAAAGGACAGGTCATTTCCTGAAGGATGGTATCTGAAGGCAGAGGCTTTATACTTCATGACAGAGTTTGAGTTTGCGCTAGTGTCTTACCAAAGAGCACAAAAGCTGCAACCACAAATGCAGAGCTTCAGGCTGGGTATCCAGAAAGCTCAGGAGGCTATAGAGAACTCTATTGGGAGTCATACATCTCTAAAATTGGACACTGAAGGAGACTTGTCATTTTTCAAAGATGATGACAAGTCGGACGACAAAATTGCTGCTCCAGAGAACCTGACAGGCGGGAAACAACAGGAGACTCCAAAGACAAATGGAACCCCGCAGGAAGACGATGACCCTGTCAGGAAAGTACTCCAAAATCTCATGAAAGATGAAGATTTGGTAAACCGTAGGACGAAAGGAGGAGAGCAGCTCAAAGACATAATTCAGGACTGCCTCACATACCATGGCACTTGCAGGGAGTTCTGGAAAGAGGTCAAAGGAGTCTGCTCACCAAAATGACTTCCAAAACAAAGGCAACAAAAACCTATGGAACCGGCTCAGTTTCTGCTGGAGTCTTCATCCTGGTGGACGGCGCTCCACTCAGAGGTTTCCGGAGGGTTTGTGCACTGAATCAAATCCACATTCACATGCACAAAATAACCTCTGCAATAC
The DNA here is from genome assembly GCF_963383615.2 of Lipophrys pholis. Taxonomy (NCBI): domain Eukaryota; kingdom Metazoa; phylum Chordata; class Actinopteri; order Blenniiformes; family Blenniidae; genus Lipophrys; species Lipophrys pholis. Next base: position 3,438,545 of record NC_137637.1, read on the forward strand.
TTTAACAGGAGGGATGAACCAATACCACTCATTTCCAAAATGAGTATTGTATAAGTACTTGCTTTTGAGTACTCACCGATGCTGATACAGAGTACTTAGGCCAATACGCACATACATTTTTTTCCACAAATGCTACTTGAACAACATTCCTACATTGTGATGTACTGACATTCAAAAGTAGTTGTGTGTGTGTCTGTGTGTGTGTGACTGTGTGTGTGACTGTGTGTGTGCTCAGTGGAACAGACCAAACACAGGCTGCAACTCCATTTCAGTCCACTGTTACAGGCAGCGAGCCTGAAACCGTCATTTCCACGGTCAATTTTCCAAAAAGACGGCCGACAAAATACCGCTGTCCACTCCTCATTGGCGGCCGTGAGGTACACTCCTTATTGGCCGCCGCGAGGCGCACTCCTTATTGGCCGCCGCGATGTGCACTCCTCATTGGCTGTGATGTGCACTCCTCATTGGCCGCCGCGATGTACACTCCTTATTGGCCGCCGTGATGTGCGCTCCTTATTGGCCGCCGCGATGTGCGCTCCTTATTGGCCGTCGTGATGTGCACTCCTCATTGGCTGCCGCGATGTACACTCCTTATTGACCGCCGTGATGTGCACTCCTCATTGGCCGCCGCGATGTGCACTCCTCATTGGCCGCCGCGATGTACACTCCTTATTGGCCGCCGCGATGTGCGCTCCTTATTGGCCGCCGCGATGTGCGCTCCTTATTGGCCGCCGCGATGTGCACTCCTTATTGACCGCCGCGATGTGCACTCCTCATTGGCCGCCGCGATGTGCACTCCTCATTGGCTGCCGCGATGTGCACTCCTCATTGGCTGCCGCGATGTGCACTCCTCATTGGCCGCCGCGATGTGTACTCCTCATTGGCCACCGCGATGTGCACTCCTCATTGGCCGCCGCGATGTGCACTCCTCATTGGCCGCTGCAATGTGCACTCCTTATTGGCCGCCGCGAGGCGCACTCCTTATTGGCCGCCGCGATGTGCACTCCTCATTGGCTGTGATGTGCACTCCTCATTGGCCGCCGCGATGTACACTCCTTATTGGCCGCCGTGATGTGCACTCCTTATTGGCCGCCGCGATGTGCACTCCTCATTGGCCGCCGCGATGTACACTCCTTATTGGCCGCCGCGATGTGCGCTCCTTATTGGCCGCCGCGATGTGCGCTCCTTATTGGCCGCCGCGATGTGCGCTCCTTATTGGCCGCCGCGATGTGCACTCCTTATTGACCGCCGCGATGTGCACTCCTCATTGGCCGCCGCGATGTGCACTCCTCATTGGCCGCCGCGATGTGCACTCCTCATTGGCCGCCGCGATGTGCACTCCTCATTGGCCGCCGCAATGTGCACTCCTTATTGGCCGCCGCGATGTGCACTCCTTATTGGCCGCCGTGATGTGCACTCCTCATTGGCCGCCGCGATGTGCACTCCTCATTGGCCGCCGCGATGTACATTCCTTATTGGCCGCCGCGATGTGCTCTCCTTATTGGCCGCCGCGATGTGCACTCCTTATTGGCCGCCGCGATGTGCACTCCTCATTGGCCGCCGCGATGTGCACTCCTCATTGGCCGCGATGTGCACTCCTCATTGGCCACTCATGCTTTGCAACGAATTGCCATAAACCGCGCGCTGCCATAAAGCTAAGGGCGGAACTTCGGGAGGGGCTGGGAGGGCAGCACGCCCCTGGCTCGGGCCCCAGAGGGGCCCAGTTTGTAGCGGGGGACCTGGGGGAGCCGGGAGAGCCTGGCGAGCCGGGGGAGCCGTCTCAGGTCGCCCTCAATATTTTAATATGTCGCTGTATAAATCCTCTGTTGTTAACATATTCAGCTTTGCACTGGTTGTTTTTTTGTTTAGAGTTTTGCTGCGCAACTTTCATGTTGGTCCCAAAAGAGCAGACGTGTGGCAGGACGGAGACTCTGGAGCAGACGCCACGGCCGTAATCGATGCACTACCAAGTCCACTCGTCGCGTCACGTCGCGTCGCTGGCCGGTGCTCTATTGCGTGGACCGCCGCGTGCCGCCCCGGAGCTCCGGTTCCCCAACGTTGGAACCTGCCGGTGCACCAGGACACCGGAGCTGGTCCGAGCCCCGAGCCCCGAGCCCCGGTATCTGTCCTAGCATCGCGTCCGCGATCTCCGCCTCCAAGCGGACTTTGTAGGCATCACAACCAGCGGCGCAACATCGGCACAGACGGGCTTTGTGACACCGGAGCACTCCACAAAGCGGAGGATGTAAACAACAACAGAGGATTCATAAGGTCCAGATCTGTCGCCCCGGCTGAGTTTACTGTTGCATTGTCACGTATCTGCAGAGCTCTAAACCCCGCCTACATTTTAACCCTCCCCTCTGTGGTGGAAATGCCACCCAAATTTCGGTCATTGTCTGTTTGCCGTACTGCTTCGAACCGCTCCGTTCCTTCCCTGCACTTTTTATGCAGTGGTTTTGTTTTTGTTGTTCTCTTGGTTTGTTATACTCCATGTCCTTTTGATGGACTTCTTAATGACATAGTTGCTCTTCGTGGTGCTAAAGCTTGTAAGCCCCCTGTTGCGGGCATGTGTCTGTTGTAAAATGATGTTATGATGAGCTTTATTATTTGGGTTTAAAAGGCGCGGTCATGGGCCCCACCCCCGGCCCGCCTCTGATTTGTTCTGCTAGTGCGTAAAGCAGTATCGGGTGTTGTGGTATCAGTGGCAGTTTTATGAGTACGAGTACGAGTACTCAGCCCCCCCTACCCCCGTAGTTTGCACCCTGCGTATAAGCAAAGTAGTAGCAATGAAAACTATACATAAAATTAGAGACCTAATCATAAATAAGATCACCTACGATCCAGAAGATATAAAAAAGGTGTTCCAGGAATTCTACAAAAATTTATACACAAAACTACCAGCTGCGAATGAAATAGAAGCTTTTTTTTTTTTTCAAACAACTGGATTTACCCTCAATCGGTGCTTCTCAAAATGACATTTTAACAGCTGACATTTCCATAGCAGAGATAAAGGAAGCAATAAATCTGTTAAAAAATAATAAATGCTCAGGTAAACGATGGCTATAGCTAAGTACATCGAGATGTAGGATACAATGACAATCTGGCCCAGATACCTGGAGAAGAGAGGAGTTAATATGTACTGGGAGTACGTCCGAATTGTCCCTCCTATCTCCTTATCTATTGACTTTACCTTTACCCCGTGGATGACATCACGGGGTTAAGGAAAGGTGTCAGGAGGCTTCCTAAAATAGTTAGTGAAAGGCGATAATGTTAGTGTGACAGTCGTACCGCACTTTCACTTAGTGATGTCATAATAGTGCGACGGCCAGTTAGTGACGTCCGCCATGATGGGGAAACAACTACAAGTTTCTGAAAATGGACGACAAAAAGTGCATTTGGGTTTTATATGATTTAAAGTTGTACAAGGCAGATTATTGCTTTGGTAACTTACATGAGCTACGTCCTTTTTCTGACATTGTGATTTTCCCTGAAGGCTCGGATGAGCGGGTCCCTTTAAATGTTGTCGCCGCAAGGAATTGTGGGGCAGCATGAGCTCGCTAAAGGAGGTTCTAAAGGAAGCAACGAGCCTCCTTTCCTTTGCTTATTTAAAATTCAGACAGTCCTTATCATGGCTGCCACACAAAACACTTCCGGAGTTAAAGAAAAGTCGATAGATAAGGAGTTAGGAGGGACAATTCAGATGTACCCTGGGAGTTAATGACACATCAGAGTGATTGACTCAAGAAGGAGAGATAATTTTGAAACGTGAGGTGAGACGCTCAGGGACAAACACAGACTGTTCACACTAAAGTCCCCCCCCCCCCCCCCCCCCCCCCCCCCGGAGAGAGCCAATAATTTCAGTTATCCTAAAAACAGGCAAAAGTAAAGAAGAATGTGCAAACTACAGCACAATTTCGATATTAAACATAGATTACAAAATATACACATCTATTATATCTAAATGACTAAATACCTTTCGGTCAGATCTCATAGGTGAGGATCAAACAGGATTCATAAAAGGACGGCAAATCCAGGGCAACATCCGGAGAATGCTTCATACAATAAAAGGCACAGAAAGGAAGCAAAGTACTGCTCTAGTAAGAAAAGAAAAAAAAGCTTTCAGCAGTGTATATTGGAACTTACACAGGTGAATGGCTGTGATTTATTTATTCGTATTTAATTTTTTAATTTAATTGCACTGTATTAATCCCCAGAGGGGAAATTCCTTCCTGAATCGACCCATCGGTAGGCGGTCACACAGAGCGGTGCTCGGGGGGAGCTGGGGGGGCGGATTAAGATTGAGCGGTTGTTTGTGTCATTTGGGGAAAAAATACATTGGGTTGGTGATTAAAATTTGGGCTGCTTTTGTCCACATTTGGCAAGTTTAATATTGTGAAAACAGCTCTCTCTCTCTCTCTCTCTCTCTCTCTCTTTAATAAATAAAAAGATAAAAATAAAAAAATAAACAAAGAATTGAGTATAGTTTCAATTATTTGATTCATCCATGTTTTAGCCAGCTGACCTGGCTTCCAGTGACTGTAAATATTTGAAGTTCTCAACATTGTTGAAGTTAATGGAAAGATGCTGATTCTGTTAAAGGGAAGATGATTTTTATGTCACATTAGTTTATTTGCACTGGGAATGATTTTTCTAACTGTCGCCCACTGATTCTATGGCATTTGCTCTTTGAATTAAAAACTCAATCAGCTGCTGTGCGGCCAGGTCATTGTGGGTCTTTCAGCACCACAGGTGTGGAAAGCAGCAAAGAGAAAAAAGAGGGGAAGGAGGGAGGGAGGGAGATGCGCTCTGTATGTGGATAGTTTAGTTTTGTTTTAAATTGTTTTGCATGTTGTCCTCATACTGGTCATTTGTGATGTAAATAACAAAATATATGAGGCCTGCATGGCTTAAAAGTTCACATTTTTACATGCAGTTGGCATTATTACTAATCAGGGCCTGGCGCTAGGACGACAGAGGTTTGTTTTGCAGTTTGTGTAGCCTATGGTTGATTTACTGCACTCTTGGTGGTTACAATCTGCAAAAAAATATTTATCTATCATATATATATATATATATCATATATGTGGTTATTTGATGCAGATATGAAGCTCTGGGTGTGTTTTCTTTTGCACGTGTTATGATTTTGAGGGTTTGCACGGGTGTCTGGCAACTTCGTGATTTGGGCTGGTTTCTATTGGAATGGGCGGGTTTTAAGATGTGATTGGGCTGGAAACTGTCAATCTGATCTGGCAACACTGGCGGAGGGTCTTGTTCAGGGACCCCTCGTACATGTTAGAACTGCCACGAAACTTTACAAAGAACTTACAGCTAAAATTAAAATACATGGCAAATTTGGCAGATGAGATTTGACTTAGGTCGATCTATTAGGCAGGGCTGCAGATTATCAGCAGCACTCTTTGATGTTCAGCAAAACAAAGAAGGGAGGGGGGTTATGATGAAATGATAGCGCACGAGATTGGACTTTTTGCCGATGATGTAATAGCTTTCCTCAAACAACCAAACACAAACATATCCTACACTTATGAAACTTGTTGATTCATATGGCCACCTATCAGGATACAGAATAAATATGTCTAAGAGACAAAAAACCCTGACCATTAATTATATACCAACAAAAGAAATATGGTGTGACAGTCACACAAGACCTCTCTGAACTTTCCAAGGGGAACTATGGAAGACTAAGCCAAGACAGACAAAAAGAAGAAAGATGGTTTACCAGGACACTGGATTTTACTTCAAGAATCGAGACAAAATCAAAATCAATCAGTTAGCCAGATATTTATACCTATTCCAATCGCAAGAGGCCCCTCAAAGCCAGTTTATAAAATGGGATAAAAGTATATCCGGGTTCATTTGGGGTCAATAGACCAAGAATCGGGTACAAAACCCTTCAGAGATAAAGGTGGAATGGCTTTACCAAAATTAAAGGAATACTTATATGCTGCCTAGCTGAAACCTATCTACTGTTGGTGTAAACCTGATCATGGAGCTAATTGGAATACACCAAAACGTACGGTGGCCTGGAAGTGCAAAACACTACAAACTTCAGAAAGCACATCCCAATCTGAAAAACCCTTCCCAATGGACAAAAACCCAGAGATTGTTCATGTGCGTTGTATATACAGGCTGTTAACGTGGCCAATGTGGCCTCCAACTCAGCTTCACATCCTCCATGAGGTCAGTATTGACTCAGGTTCTCATACTCCATGAGCACACAGGAAATCAGCTCCCAGGATGGGCACAGACACAGCGGCCATCACAAAATAACATCTGAACTGACGGCCATTGAAACTCATAGTCGCCAACCTGGTGTTGAATATGTGGCTACGAGTCCTCTGCCCATCACACATGATGTCAGTGTAAGAAGCTGGACATGATGCTGCGCTGGCGCCGGGATCCACAAGGAAACACCTCCCGGTTAAAGTGTCTGCAATGAACAGCAGCCGACCCGTGTTTCCAGCGCTCCCAGCCACTATTGAGTGCCGGGTCTGGTGTTTCTCTGCCCGGAGAAGGAGCAGGGCAGCGTCCAGCATTTGGCTCTGTGTTCAAACCATCGGTGGAAAAAGCACAGCTGGCTGTAATCCTTGGACTAATCGGTCACGGCAGAGACCGGAGCTTTTTCTTTCACTGGATGGTGTTGAGACTGCATGCACTCCGTACAGCCATGATGCCAGCAGAATCCTCTCTGTCTCCTCCGCCAACCCACGACAGTCTTTAGCGTGCACCGGCGGCAAGCTGGTCAGAGCCGTGCACATCGACGGCAGAAATGGCTGGACAAAGAGGAATGTAGCATCACCTCATCCCAGCAGCGCCAACAATTTCTCCAGCCGGTCAGAGTTTACTGTCCCCCAACATGTCCTCCAGGTCAGAGGGTGTATTGTTTCCCAAGCCGTTGAGAGGCAGCAGAAGTTCAGCCTGCTCTGCGTCTGACGGCTGGAACAGCTGGAGGAGTGGAGCAGTGTATTTGCCCTGTATTTGCCGACGGGCCCTGCAGCAGCCCCTTTATTCGGCTGGTGGTGGAAGAATCCATCGCTGTGACGACAAGAAAGTACTCGGTGTCGTCTACCCTAACCCCTCCAAGATTAAATTGGGCTTCAGGATGTTGGAACCATGGCTCTGGATCCAAATTCTGAGAGATTGACAGCAGCGGAATACATGCCAGTATCCATGCACAGTTATAGCGCCACCTGCTGGCAACAGGAATGACGTGAAATATGAAAACACCAACATAATGTTGAAAACTTAAAGGCATAATCATGAAGAAAGATGTTCACCTGCAGCCATCAGAAGTACCTGGACATTGATGGAAGAACTGAAATTAAATGAGGATATGTTCATTTTGTATAAAGGGACGACCACAAAACTTAGATACATTTAAAAAAATCCATTCAAATGTTTTGAATTAAGTGTTTTTTCTTCAAAATCTAACTTTTTTATTTCCAATTTGCCCATTTCAGTCAAAAATCTTTTAAGACAATTTTTGTACAAAGCAGTAAGTTTCCTGTAGTTTTAGTGCAAAGAGGTATGATGCATGAAGAAAATATTGAAAAACGTTAAGAGCATGTTTTTTCACTTGCAGTGTACGTTATCTTTACACTGATTGGTCATCCTGCCTCAGCTGGAAGGCTGGTTTTTGTTCCACGTTGTTTTTTATGAATTAAATTGATAAAAAAAAAAAATAATCACATTTAATAAAAGAGCATTTTGTACTATTTGTAGTGAAAACTTTCACAAACCAGCGTGCAGCAACATTAGTGAAAATATATTTAATAATTAGAAGGAGCAAAGTTACATAAACAGGAATGTAGAACAGCAAAGTGAGAGTCGATCCGGTGAGGTACGAAGAGTTCCACCTACTACAACGGTGCCTGTCCAACTCCTCCAGAAGGCTGCAGGAGTCTGTGGAGGAGGTGCTGTTTGTCTCTCTGTGCCTTCTATGCGCACTGAGCGTCCGTAAAAGGTCTGCAGGAGGAGTCTGTGGAGGAGTCTGGAAGAGGAGTCTGTGGAGGAGTCTGGAGAAGTCTGGAGGAGTCTGGAGGAGGAGTCTGTGGAGGAGTCTGGAGGAGGAGTCTGTGGAGGAGTCTGGAAGAGGAGTCTGTGGAGGAGTCTGTGGAGGAGTCTGGAGAAGTCTGGAGGAGTCTGGAGGAGGAGTCTGTGGAGGAGTCTGGAGGAGGAGTCTGGAGGAGGAGTCTGTGGAGGAGTCTGGAGGAGGAGTCTGGAGGAGGAGTCTGGAGACGTCTGGAGGAGGAGTCTGTGGAGGAGTCTGGAGGAGGAGTCTGTGGAGGAGTCTGGAGAAGTCTGGAGGAGTCTGGAGGAGGAGTCTGTGGAGGAGTCTGGAGGAGGAGTCTGGAGGAGGAGTCTGGAGACGTCTGGAGGAGGAGTCTGTGGAGGAGTCTGGAGGAGGAGTCTGGAGGAGGAGTCTGGAGACGTCTGGAGGAGGAGTCTGTGGAGGAGTCTGGAGGAGGAGTCTGTGGAGGAGTCTGGAGGAGGAGTGTGGAGGAGGAGTCTATGGAGGAGTCTGGAGGAGGAGTCTGTGGAGGAGTCTGGAGGAGGAGTCTGGAGGAGGAGTCTGGAGAAGTCTGGAGGAGTCTGGAGGAGGAGTCTGTGGAGGAGTCTGGAGGAGGAGTCTGGAGGAGGAGTCTGTGGAGGAGTCTGGAGAAGTCTGGAGGAGTCTGGAGGAGTCTGGAGGAGGAGTCTGTGGAGGAGTCTGGAGGAGGAGTCTATGGAGGAGTCTGGAGAAGTCTGGAGGAGTCTGGAGGAGGAGTGTGGAGGAGGAGTCTATGGAGGAGTCAGGAGGAGGAGTCTGGAGGAGGAGTCTATGGAGGAGTCAGGAGGAGGAGTCTATGGAGGAGTCAGGAGGAGGAGTCTGTGGGGGAGTCTGGAGGAGGAGTCTATGGAGGAGTCAGGAGGAGGAGTCTGTGGAGGAGTCTGGAGGAGGAGTCTATGGAGGAGTCTGGAGAAGTCTGGAGGAGTCTGGAGGAGGAGTGTGGAGGAGGAGTCTATGGAGGAGTCAGGAGGAGGAGTCTGGAGGAGGAGTCTATGGAGGAGTCAGGAGGAGGAGTCTATGGAGGAGTCTGGAGGAGGAGTCTGTGGGGGAGTTTGGCGGAGTCGAGAGGAGGAGTCTGTGGAGGAGTCTGGAGAAGTCTGGAGGAGTCTGGAGGAGGAGTGTGGAGAAGGAGTCCATGGAGGAGTCAGGAGGAGGAGTCTGGAGGAGGAGTCTGTGGGGAAGTTTGGAGGAGTCGAGAGGAGGAGTGTGGAGGAGGAGTCTATGGAGGAGTCTGTGGAGGAGTCTGTGGAGGAGTCTGTGGAGGAGTCTATGGAGGAGTCTGGAGAAGGAGTCTATGGAGGAGTCTGTGGAGGAGTCTGGAGAAGGAGTCTGGAGGAGGAGTCTATGGAGGAGTCTTTTGAGGACTCTGTGGAGGAGTCTGCACGAGGAGGTTTGTCTCCCTGTGCCTCCTCTGCGCTCTGAGCATCTGTAAAAAGTCCATCCAAAGCAGGAGCAGGCAGGAGGTGGGGACTCCTTATTCCTCCTCAGGGCTCCCTGAGTGGGAGGCCGACCCAGGGTCCGACCGGGGCTCCGACCCGGGGTCTGACTGGGGATCGAGCCGGTGCTCCGAACCGGGGTCTGACTGGGGATCGAACCGGGGCTCGGACCCGGGGTCCAGGACGGCCCCCCGCTCCTGCTCCGACAGCTGCTCACTGCTGGGGATAGAATTCTTCTTGGGTCGACCTTTGGGCTTGGTGGGCGACTCCAGCCCTCCACCCTGCAGCACCTGCAGGCCACACACACACACACACACACACACACACACACACACACACACACACACACACACACACACACACACACACACACACACACACACACACACACACACACACACACACACACACACACAGAGTGTCACACTGACTTGCGGTCAGGAGTCACATGCAATCCTCTAAATCTAAATTCAAGAAAGGACGACATTGTTCACGTCCTTAAAGTTCCTCCACCAGAATCCACAGTTCAATTCAAAAATGAAATATTTAGGAGCCACTTCTAGTTGTTGGTGTCCGTCTCTAATACGATGTCAAAACCTTTCTGACACTAGATCAGGGGCTCCAACTCCGGTCCTGGAGGGCCCCTGTCCTGCATGTTTTAGTTCTCCCTGCTTCAGCAAACCTGAATCTAATGATGATGTCGTCACCAAGGTTGTGGAAAAGCTCAATCAGGAGCCCCTCATTGCAATCAGGTGTGTTTCAACGGGGAGAGAGCTAAACCCTGCAGGACAGGGGCCCTCGGGGACCAGGGTTGGACACCCCTGCTCTCCAGGGACTTTCAGTCTACGTTCACATCACAGGTCTTGATGCTCAATTCTGATTTGTTGCTGGGATCTGATTTCTTTTGTGGATCATTTCAAAAGCAACCTGCCGTGTGAACGTGATCGGAGCGGATATTTTTGGGCCCCAGAGCGCAGAAGATGACGCCACGCCGAGCACGTTATTTATGCATGACACGCCGGTCAGCACCAGGGTTGCCAGATGTGACGGTTTCCAGCCCAAATAACGTAAAACCTACACACCTCAATAAATACCAGCCCAAATCTCCGACTGTGTAGGAGTCATGATAAACCTGCAAAAACTATTATATCTGGAATAATGAACACGCCACAAACACACAGATGTATGAAAAAAAAAAAGTTAAAAAGTGAGAGAGTTTGGCTCCTCAATTGGGGGATACCCGCCATATCTGGCAACACAGGTCAGCGTGGAGATCAATTTTTGAAATGGTTGTTAAATACGAATCGGTAAAATCTAGACAACCTGACAAGGGGAAGAAGGAGAAAGAGGAAAAAAAGAGAGCACAGCTTTTATTCTGGTGGAGCCGCTTCCTCCAGTGTTTATCAGTGACGTCAGTCACTGGTACCACACAGGAACGAGGCCTGGGTCTGGTGTGCAAACATCACAACTGGAGCTTTCACGTGGCCACAGAACAGGTTGGATATGAGTCGCTGTGAGTCAAATCTGAATTGGGTGGTATTTCCCTGCAGTGTGAACGAGGCCTCATTTCTTCTCCGGCCGTTCAGGCCTCATGTTTGACACTCTCAGCCTTCATGAGTCCTTTTGTTCCTTGTTTCTCATTTAGTTTTACTTGAGAAAGATTGATTGTTAAGTCCTAACAGGTGAATCACAGAGGTGGAAAGTAAAGAATTACATTTCCTATCATTATTGTAACTGAGTACTTTTTTGTGTACATGTATTTTTTAAGTTGTTTAGAAACACAGTACTTTTACTTGAGTATGTTTTAATTACTGTAGGTACTCTGCTACATATTTCAATTGAATCTATGTACGAATTTGATTATTATATTAATGTGTTAGTTCAATTACACACTAGTTATACTAATGTGTCAAGAAACCTCTTAAAAATGCTCTTCCTGTTGAGTTAACTGTCAAAGGAAAAGACCCTTATTTTGATAGGTCCAAACAGGAACATCATGGCAGAAGAAGATTAAACTCACAAATCTTTTCACTCATGGTTGCAACACTATAATTACTAAACTACAGTAAACTAGACTAACTAGACCACAACAACACAACACAATCACATTGAAAGGCATTTAAAGTCACAACAACCCAAACTCCCATGGTGCATTGCAGCACAACAGTCCAGTCCAGTACACTCAGCTGAGGTTACACAGTTCTTTGACGGGTAGATGTAGTTTCACGCCGAAGAATGTTTAGTTCAGTCTTAAAACACAGTGATGGTACTTGATACTAGAGGTTAAAGTCACTGCTTGTGAGCGTCACCATTCTGAGTTCTAGATTTAGTCTCGCCGCTGTTGCACTTTACTTTGTAAAGTTGTTCCTTCCATTCAGAACTACTTCCAGGTCTAAAACTCATTGACTTTCTCCTGCTGTCTAAAAAGTAACTAAGTAACTTTTGTACATTCTTTAGGAGCTACTTTTACTTGAGTAATTTTTAGACAGGTACTTTCACTTGTATTTGAGTGAAATTTTATCAAAGTATTTGTACTTTTACTTGAGTAGAATATTTCAGTACTCCTTCCACCTCTGGTGAACAGTGAACACGTACTTGTGGAACAATACAACAATGCGTATGTGGAACAATATTTGTTTTGTGGTTTTCCTTTGAGTTAGTGGAGGATTTCATTGAAACCACAGAACCCTTCTTTAACAACAAGAACATTTTCTCTGTACAACTTAAACGACTGAACACAAAACTGACTACATTTACATTTAATCAGTACATTTAAAAACACTGTTAAAAAGAAATAGAGAAATCAGCTTCAGTCTTAAATTAGGTCATATCTAAAAGATTCCACTACATAACAAAACATCTATCAATGCACGTTTGTTGATTTTATGTCAAATTATTGTTTTAATCAGTTGATTAGACATAAACTTAACTTCAGCATAAACTTCAGTCTTTGTTTTTGTTTTGTTTTATTGTTACTAATAGGTTTTTTTTTTAACTGCAATTTTAACATGTAACGTAGAGTGGCCTTGGGATTATTATTATTATTATTATTATTATTATTATTATTATTATTATTATTATTATTATTATTATTAAGCCTAAACTTGTTTTTACCTTCATGTGTATTACAGTAAATTCAGAGATTTCTATATGAGGGGAATTTAGGAGTTTTTCTTATAATGAGAAAATAAATTGTATTTTCTTCATGAAAACACTAAATTTTGAGGAAACGATGTTAAAAATGAAAAATATCTGTTTAAAATTACAAAAATGCAAAAGAATTAAAAAAAAGAAAGAAAAGAAACTGAAACGAAACTGAACATTTGAAAGCGGCTCGGTCATGAAAATAAGATTGTTGAGTTTTACGGCTTTTAGATAAACCTCATGTGACTTATAAAGCTCAGAATAACACGTGAATACAAAGAGAGAATTTCCCATCAGCCTCTATTAAAGACGTTTTTATTTATAATAACTTTAAACATGTTTAACTTACAATTTTCTTCCACTTCATCCTCCGGTTTTGGTACCAAGTTTTCACCTGCAGCTGACTGAGACCCAAAGACTCCGCCAGGTCGATTCTACACGCACACACACACACACACACACACACACACACACACACACACACACACACACACACACACACACACACACACACACACACACACACACACACACACACACACACACACACACACACACACACACACACAGACATTGTCACTGCACTAGTTGATATTTCACTGTTAATATTAGAAGAAAGTACAAATACTAATCATAGAAATCTGATAATAAATCAGTTATATTTAATATGAAGACAATGAACCATTTAATGCACATTTCTACTTATACATTACGTGTTTTTTAAATTTCTATTTCTATTTTAAACATTGTATAAAGAGTAAATGTACATTTCTAATTCACACGTTGTCATTTTAATATCACTCAACACATCTGTTGGAATCAGCTCATAAATGACCATTAAAAACTGCAAACTCAGCAGCTGCCACAGTTACGTGGTGGCAGGTAACTTGGAAAACAAAAGAAATGTATTGATTTCTTAAATTAGATTAGAGAGTAGTCGAAAGACAAAATATAACGTTTAAATTACTCTTCACACTTAATTATAATTGATATTGCTGACTTTTATATTTTCATGCTGCTGTTAATGTAAAAAATGATTTACGCAGAATTTGACTACAAATAATGTAGAGTAAACAATACGTGTGTAATATATGTCATTTAAATCATCTACCAACATGTAGTCTGTACGTACTGAAATCAGGTTTGACTTATAGAGTCCAACACCAGCAGCTAAACAAATGAATATTGAATTAGTCAGATGAAGTTAATCTAAAGATTTTACTGAAAAACGATCAATTTACTGCGCATGACGCTACATTGGTGGAAAAGAGAAGATTTAAAGGTTTTATGAGTGTTTAATTGTTATTGCTATTTCTTCTGAAAGTTATTTTCATAGTACCGGGCTATAGATGTCAGTAGTTGAATTCCGCGTGTGTCTTTGCTCCTCGGGTTTGGAGACGCACCTGTCAGGTGTGGACAGGTACTTCTGCTTCTCGAAGCGCTTCTCCAGGCCCATCAGCTGCAGCTCGGTGAACACGGTGCGGCTCCGCCGGCCCTTCTTCGCCTTCCCGCAGCCTCCGTCAGCTCCACCGGCCTCCAGCTTCCCGCGGAGGTGCAGCTCCAGCGGGAGGTGGTGCGCCACTGCGCCGCCGACCGACAGGCCCGCAGCGGCGGACAACAGCGGGGAGCCGAGCCGGGAGCCGAGCGGGCAGGACAGCGGGGAGCCGAGCGGAGAACCGAGCGGAGAACCGAACTTCAGGAGGCCGCTGTGGTCCGCTTTCAGCACTGCAGGAGAAAACAGAATATAGAGGAGGTCTGGAGGAGAAAAGGAGGACTGGAGGAGAAAAGGAGGTCTGGAGGAGAAAAGGAGGTCTGGAGGAGGCAACGAGCCCCAAAACATCCCCACATCAGACTCTAACCTCACTACAGCTTCACATCATATTTCACTGATTCACAGAAACATGGAACAATTAGAAAAATATTGAAACACTGAGCATAATAATAACAATAACAACAATAATAAGTATTATTATTATTATTATTAATTATTATTATTATTATTATTATTAGTATTATTATTATTAGTATTAGTATTATTATTATTATTATTATTATTGTTGTTGTTGTTATTGTTGTTGTTGTTTGATTATGTTTTATTTTATATTTTAGACAATGTAAGAATGTAATACATGAATACATTTACGTGTTTATTCTCGATCATTACATGAATATAGTCTTTATGCATTAATTTATACATTTTATGTCTTCGGAGCCTCGAGATTGTTATGTCCTCCGCTTTTAATCGTTCTTGTACTGTTTTGATTGGCAGTAATAATATAATAAAGTTACGTTGTGCTGTATACACTTCAATCTACTTGTAATCGAGCTTAAACAGTACAACCTAACTTTTTTTATTACTGTTTCTAGTTTTGTTGTAATAATACCAGAATGTTATGTTGCGCTATTTGAGTTTCATCGCAATTTCTTTTGTATTTTTTAGTTTTGTTGTAATATTACCATAAAGTTGTGTTACTTTGAGCCATTTGGGCTTAATTATTAATGTTTCCTGTTTTTTTGTTTTTTTTAGCTTAAACGTTTTATTTTGGGAGTAATAGAAATTCAGAATACACCTTAAATGAATTTGCCGTGTGTTCAGTGAATATTGTATTAATCGTTGGCTTTTACGCGAAACAAAACGCCCGCAGTATTTGCGTGACAGCCGCTTCCCTCCCCCGGTGACCCGGTGACGCTCCGGAGCCGGAGCCGCATCCAGCGGTTCGTGGTTCCTCTCTTACCCAGCTGGTTGTGGAAGTTCCGGCCGGACAGCAGCGCCTGGACGCCGAACTTGAGCAGCTCTCCGGCCGGAGCGGAGGCTTTGCGCTGCGGGTGATCCGTGAGGATCTCCTCGATCATGAAGCTCCGGTAGCGGTGCGTCCGGTGGTCCGGGTGGACCTCCGCCCCCATGTCCAGAGGATGCTGCATCATGTCGGCCACCGACTGCGGCTCCTTCAGGCCGGATTCATGGCCCCTCTGCGGCTCGGCTGCAGGCCGGAGATCATGAGGGGTCCGCGGCTGGTTCCTGCGTAAAGTCCCGGGATGGAAGCTGCTCCGGTCCTCCGCTTCTTCTCTCCTCCTCCGAGTCTGTCCTGCTGCTGCAAATAAACTTTGCGCTTTAACAGTCCCGTTGGCTCCACCTCTTCTCTTCTCTTCTCTTCTCTTCTCTTCTCTTCTCTTCTCTTCTCTTCTCTTCTCTTCTCTTCTCTTCTCTTCTCTTCGGTTTATGCAAAAGGGAGGAAAATCAGATTCTTGTTCATTTGATTTCGGAGACATTGGAGGGGAAATGGCGCAGATCTGCAGCAGAAATGAGGATCAGGTGAGGATCGGACAATATGTGGTAACTTGTGCATCTCTTTATCTCTTTTCTCTAAAACGAATGATGGGAAACCCAGGAAAGAGAGGAAGAATATAGATTGTGAATGAAAGAGAAAACTTGATCTACTCCCAACAACTCTAGTAAATCATATTTACAGTCGTTTTTTTTATGATAAAAACGTAAATTTGTCTTTTTTAAGTTTTTTTTTCCAAACGAGATATAGTGAGATATGGGATTTTGATCAATTTTACACGTAGAGGAGCTTTGATGCAATATAAATGTATTTGACACTGATTTAAAGACTTGAATAAGCAGATATCGATTCTTCAGCAACATGTTGAGGTTAAAAGCTTTAATATACACATATTGTGTTTTGTGAATATTTCAGACATTAAGAACATATTAAAAGAAACATAAGCGCTTTTTATTTTCTTCTAAATGATTATGAAACTAAAAATCTCTTGTTCTGATCTTGTGCTGCACTGGATTCTATTATCATGACGACTCTTCATGGGATTCTGCGCCATTATTGCAGGTTCTTTTCAACAAATTACTATCTGACAGGATTTCTTTGTATTTATGACAATAAAGCGTTTGAATCTTGAACCTGGAAAAAAGATGAAAAGATTTGATCTCATGTTCGTCACAAAGGTTCAAACACTTTTTCTCAGCTTTCTATTTGTATTTTTAACTCTTTAAATCTCTTTTTAAATGTGACCCAGCACTGGAGTATAGAAGCCATTTATTTATTTATTTATTTATTTATTTATTTATTTATTTATTTATTTATTTATTTATTTATTTATTTATTTATTTATTTATTTATTTATTTATTTTCAGTTGTGGTCTATTGAAGTCACACAATGTTGATTTTTCACAAATCAAATGATTTGTGAGGATAATATTGTTACAGAAGTGTGTTATTCTCAATATACTCAATCAGCCAATTTAAAGTAAAATTGGTGAAGAAAACTTTGTCCTGATTAGTAAAAGTACTGAGGTGTGTGTGCACACACAGATCTGTCAATGTTTACTCAGTAAATATGCACAGAGATTTAATGAAGAGGTCTGTAAATGTGCTCAGGGTTTTTTTTTCTTCATAAATGTCTGTAATCCTACATGTTTACAGGATGTAAATATTCACATTAATCTGTAAATGTGTCAACAGATCTGTCAACAAGCAAACAAATCTGTGGCTCATTTCTGTGGCTCATCTTGACACCAAGTTAATATTGTGTCTGTAGATCAGCATTTATTAATGTGCACACAGATTTGTATAAATCTGCGCTCGGATTTGTAAAAGTGCTTTGTTTAAACAAATGTTGGCGACCTGGAGAGCCGGTGTGGATCTGTCACTCCTCTAATCTCTCCATCAGCAGCCGCTGCAAGAGAAAGTGGCACACTGATTTTTAGATCTGCACTTTGTGACAGAAGAAAGAGTTTGAGCCTGGCAGCTTCAGAATCCTCTGGAAAAATGTAAGACAGCTCTCAAAATCAACGATAAATGATAACTACAGTGATTTTTAATCAGCTTTACATGTGAGAATCTCCATGTTTATTGAAGATTTTAACCATTTAAAACCCAATCATGCAAAAAAGGAAGCTTTTGGTCACTGAGGGATTTTATGATGTTTAAAATGCAAATCAACTCACTTATATTTATAAATGCACAAATTTTTAGAAAACCAACTTCTTAGCTTTGAGATTTAAATTGTTTAAAGGTGCCTGCTTAATATATAAATACATGGGATGGCCCCACCGCCCGTACGAGTCTTACTAACACTAACCCAACCAGCAGAGTGATTCTGAAATCACATTTAGAAATTCCTATTTTACCCAGATTGCCTTTCTCTGTTAAACTGGGAGATTATATCTCCAGTTATCCCTCAAAGCTCCCCCTTTGTCAGTTTTTTTTTTTTAAAAAACAGTACAAGATACGGCTGGTCAGCAACCGAACCTGTGGACAATCAAGCACTTTTATATATATGTATATTATAAATAAAATAAAATGGCACTTTACCGATGTCAGACTACTGAGTATACACTTTAATATTTGCACTTTATGGTAGGTTAGAATTATTTGAACATCTTTGTCTTTGTTTTACTGTATTGTTTTTACATGTTTTGTAATGTTTTTATAAGTTTGTAACCTGATATGGTTTTATGTGGGACAAAGGATGGAACTTCACCTTCTGCTCAATCATAATAACCTTAAGAAGAGATGGACTGTTCATTAATATGCACTGTCTCGTCCAAATAAACTAATAAATGAAATGAAATGAATATAAGTAACTGACCATATTTATGATTATGTGCATATGAAATTCTATATATTGGGAAAATCTCTCACTGAATTTGTGCTGACAAGGCCAATCTGTGGAGAAATAAGACAGATTATCTGCAGGAGGGGAATTCAAATACAAAACATGCAGATTGGTTCAGAAATCAAAGTGTGAGGCGAGGAAGTATTTTTAGGACTGAAGCGGAACGTACTGTTGCTCAGTCCAGCGGCAGATGAAATCCTACTAAAGTTTTCAGCTGAATCAGCAGCAGGCTCCTTTCAGACCGCCATGATAACCGTTAGCAGGCAGGCGTCTTCACTGATCAGTTTACAACATGTGAATTTAATTTAAACGAAACAAGAAAAAACCTTTAATTATGGGAGAAGGCCAAAAAACAAAAGTTCAGACCCACTAGCGGCACGTTCTCAATAGAAGTGATCACATCTCCACATCTCTCAGGTCATGTGAGCATGTTAACGTTTCTTCTCGTACTCCCATTTACTAACACAGGCAGTGTGTTTTACTTTTGGTTTGTCACTCAGTCACACATTGTTCTTTTTTTCCGTTACACCTGTATTTAATCTTTTGTGTATTATTACGACTCCTTCCAGCGTCACCTGTTCCAGTGGGTAAAGGAACAGGATGTATTCCTCATTAAAACACCTTGTCTGTGATTTTATTACAGGGTTTGTATGTGTCACTATAGTATAGTAGAGAAATGTGTGTGTCTGTAGAAAGGTTTACAGGAACGGAGAAAAACGATT
This sequence comes from Lipophrys pholis, assembly GCF_963383615.2. Classification (NCBI taxonomy): domain Eukaryota; kingdom Metazoa; phylum Chordata; class Actinopteri; order Blenniiformes; family Blenniidae; genus Lipophrys; species Lipophrys pholis. The sequence goes on from NC_137637.1 coordinate 3,457,552, forward strand.
TTTCTTCCAAATATGATACTGAGTTTATTCTTGTCTACTGCTGCAGTTTCTGACAGAAACAATCTAAACCTTGACTTTATTAAAAGTGTAAAAAGGTCGAATGTGGCATCAGCACGGAAGTTTTTGGATCAGCTTCTTAGCTGATGTCTCCCTCTGGTGGTCATTTCTGAGATTGCAAGGAGACAATTCTGTCTGCATACCAGGAGCCGGCAGCGTCATTACCCGCTGCGTGAGGACCCGCAGCGTCATGATCCGCTGCGTGAGGACCCGCAGCGTCATGGTCCGCTGCGTGAGGACCCGCAATTAATATGAAATTAAATGAAATAGGAATTAAAATATTGTTGTATGTGATGATTTTATTCTACAGTTTGAAAGGTTTTATTTCTCGTTTTGATCCCAGTAATGTCTACAGACTTTTTCCATGTAAAGTACGACTCGAGTCCTACCGGTGACTTTAAAGCTTTAATTCATCCACAGTTATTTTTGTATAACTAACAAGTTAAAATTATTCCACCCAAAACATGACTTATCATAATAACTTGGTTGCTGAGACGTGTCGTTGAACAAATTGTGTAAATCGCAGATTGTGTTAATCAGTGACCCAAGGCTGAATTGAAATCAATGAAATATTCATTTCGAATATTTGCTTTAATTATAATATGATCATAATTTATGTTTTAGTTTCCAGTAGCTTACAGTACCAATAGGTTTGAAAGTGTCAGCATGTTGTGCTTTTCATCACCCAAATGACTCAACGCCACTATTTCCTGGTATGGCAGAGAGGCTGCACAAGTCACTGGGTCCGTCCGACTGGTCCCTCCGAACTCCTTAACTATCGACTTTACCTTAACCCCGTGGATGACGTCACGGGATTAAGGAAAGGTGTTAGAAGGCTTCCTAAGGTAGTTAGTGAAAGGCGATCACTTTAGTGTGGCAGTCAGACAGCGCGTTCACTTGGTGACGTCATAATAATGCGACGGCGGAGCAAGTTAGTGACGTCTTCGGTGGTGAGTGAAAGAACTACAAGTTTCTGAAAATGGACTACAAAAGGCGCATTTCAACCACTTACCCGTGTGCCTCTAACCGCTGATATAAACTCAAATATCTCAGGGTTTGAATGTAACTCAAAGGAAAAGAGGCTTCCAGGCTACAGGGAACTAAAGTGAAAGTAAAAGAACGTCACATTGGGAATGGTGGCACATACTCACCTTCCACTCAGGAATCAACATTAATCTAAAAGTATGATTACATGAAATTGTTATAAGCATGCAAATGTACAACTGCACAAAGCTCCTTGGTGAGTGAAATGTGTTGAATAAAGCATAATGTGGCTAAAAATGTCTCTGATCCCTTTTTCTTGAACGACAGAGTGCTCTGTTTTATGTCATTTATGTGATAATATATATCTTATCATAAGAACCAACACACACAACAGTAATCACTGACATGTAGACTTTATTGTGCTTTGACATTAGGCTGTGCAACTGTAATGTGAGAAAATAGTTGATTTCTGACAGAAATTACTGTCAGATAATAAAATGCCCAACACTGCCACACTTCAATGAATGAACAATATCCGATCTACACAGATGAGTGCTATCCACTCAGATGAGCCAATTAATTACTGGCCTATAAAATAGCAGCTGGGGGGAGTGCAGAGTTGAGTGACAGTAAAATGGAGCAAGAAGAGGTTGTTGTAGCTGCTATTTGGTCTGAGGAGGGTGCGAATGCGAATGCAGAGGCTCATGGCATTGTATACAGTAACAGTAACTGTAACGGTGGGTTTACACAACTGATCAGAGCATGTTTAAATGGAGCACACATCAAAGCCTAACTTAAACTAATCCCACATATGTTTTATGTACAATGTTGGCATTATGTATTACCTTACAGAAGGAGACAAAACATGCTTTATGTACTGACTATTTTGTCCTTGACAGGAGAGGAGACCCATGTATGCCCCCCCCCCCCCATGAACCTGCAGTTCAGATCTTTTTGGACCAAACCCAAGATTTGAAGACCGACTACCGCCTGAGTGGACCATCAATGGAAGCACTGATGGCCCTACTCAGGAGGGAAAAGACCCATGGCTGGGGGCAGTGCATGGAAGTCCTCATGGCGGTGTACTGGCTGGCACATGGGCCGTCCTCCAGGGTTGTGTCCCGTGTGTTCGATGTGCCAAAGTCGACTGTCTTTGACGTGGCGCACCGGATGTGTGGAAAAAAACTCTGCCACCTGGAGAAAGTGGTCTTCTTTCCCACTCTCACGCAGTGTGCTTAAGTAGGCAACGGTTTAAAATAAAGTGTAGATTTAAGCAGTGTGACTTTTAAAGTTTTTAAATATTCAAGCGGTCCTGTGACGTCACGGGCTGTGACGCGTCAGCGAGCGTGGTTAGCCTCGGAGCTAGCTGCTCTTGCATCGCTGAACGATGTGGCTCCGGGGAAATACGAGGCGGAAACAGTCCGCGGCCGGGGGGGACATGGGCCCGCTCTCCCGGGACCCTTGAAGACAGCTCGGACGACAGAACGACGGTGAGTCGGTCTCTTCTTAGTCACTATGCTAGGAAGCTAAGTAGCTAGCGTCAAGACTCCAGCCTGCAGCATCAGCACCGGCTAAAGCTAACGGACCAGCCGGGGGGGGGGCTCCGCCCGGGGGGGTGTAAACTCCGGGGCACAGGTCTGCAGATGACACAAAAATCAGAATAACGCCAAACGTCAACTCACTCGCTCCCATCATAGGAGGTTATCGCACTACACATCTCATTTTATTTATACAAACTTTATCATCACAGTCAAATCTCATTTTAGTCATAGAAACTTCTATAAGCCCATCTGGTGTCTGTTGTAGAGCAGACCGCCTTCAAACGCAGGTAAAATGTGACATGGAGGTGCTGAGGCTTCCAGGCATTCATTGGGTGGTGTGGATAACGGTGCTCTTTCTCTCTCCACAAAGCTACACCACCTTTGACAAGGCCTTTTTCAATGGATTCAGATTTTTTTTATATTAAACTAACAATATTTGTTATTTGCTACCAATGTAATGAACATATTGGATTCATGAGAGAATACACTTGAAAATGATGACACAACAGTAGTACAAAATACTTAATTTACTTTGACAGTATTAGTTGGTCAATTTTTATGAGCTGTCCAAGACATGGTCATCAGAATGAACCTTTTACAGTTGTGCATAAAAGTGTTATTTTTCCTGCTGTTTGGAAACAACTGAACATGAATTAAGTCATATTTTTGATTAAAACTTATCTAATCAGGCATAGATATCTGGAGAAATACAACATGTACGTACATCGGTAATTATTATACATTTTTATTTGTGGTGGGTCAAATATTGCAGCTATAACCTTTAACGAAAAAGCATTTCTGCAAATGGTTTTGCAAAATACTTTCTGGGGTATCGTTTGAAAATGTAATCGTCCTTTTCTTTTTAATTTGAATTAAGTCACAGAATAAGCAGTCTCGAAGAAGAAAATGAAAAAGCCGTTTGGATGATGTATTATTAATTTAATTTCTGAGTCAAAAAAGCAGTTTTAATCTGAAAATTAAAAAGGCGTTTCTATACATTTCAAATTGATTTCTGATCCATATTCGCTTCCATACCTCAGAACTCCTGGAGGGAAATATCGACAACTTTAGGAAAGGATGAGAACGCTGGCCACCAGAAGTGGAAATATTTTCATGATCGTTATGTTTTGTTGAGGAACTTGCACCGACGTAAACCCAGAAGTTTGAGCGGTCTGTGGACGAGCAAAGTGGAACGTATGGCAGAGCCCTCAGGCCAGATGTAACGAGACACACACCTTCCAAAAAGTTCAACTTTTGTCTTGTCAGTCCAGAGAATATTCTGTTTGCTCATTCAGATGTTTGTTTGCCTTTTATGTTCTTCTTGGTCAGCAGTGGTTTTTGGCACTCGATGCCATTTCTGCCCAGCCTCTTCCTTGTTGTTGAGTCATGAACTTAACAGAGGCCCACACTTCTTTAGATGTTGTCCTGGGTCCTTGGTTTGGATAGTCTCTCTTCAAAACATTACATCATCATTCAAAAACTGCATTTTGTGTTTACTTTGATTATCTCTGTGTACTATTTAAAATTTGTTCGTTCTTAAGCAATTTTGTTCATGTATGTGCCGAAGGTGTATCTTTTGATTGACAATAAAGATATCGGTCATCGAAATATATACATCTCTGTTGAACATTTAAGTGGGGGAAAATATTAATTTGAGAAGGGAAAACATTTTTATCACAGCACTTTATGTACAGCTAAGGAAACTAGACTCATTAAACACTGACTGTTAAATGGTAAAGGAATTTCACTTTTGTAGTGCTTTTCCACCACTTGAGCAGTCCACAAAGTATTATTTCTGACTATCCATCAGAGTTTGGTTTAATCCACTGTGTAATTCATGTTGTGAAAGGTCAGTTAAGGTAAGTCATTACATCTCATTTCACTTCCTGCTGTAGTGTGCGTTTAAAGAGAGTGATGCATGCTGGGAAAGCACTGCTTGTGAATGAGTTTGTGGTGAAAACCTGTGAAACACTTGAACTATACATTAATCAGAAGAGCCCATCAGGCATCATCAGCATGAGCATTTCACGCCTCCCATCGGCCATGTTTCCCTATGAGCACTCTGTCGAGGAGCCTCTTGCGTCCCACTGTCATTATCTGAGCGTTCACACGTCCACCAAGACAGCGTATGCTCCCTCCCCCTACGTGTTGGCTCTTCTTCAGATGATCTGAAGAAATGTGTCTCTCCATGTAATTGTTGATATTTGATGTGTGGACATCACGAGGAGCAGCTGGTGATGGAGCCGAGCTTCCTGTGAGTGCAGCCAGGCGGTGTCAGGCTCGAACTGGATACCCAGACACTCCGCCAGGCCCATCGGGTCAGTCTCTTTCCGCCGGGGTGTTGGAACATCGTCAGCTGCGATTTGGAGATACAAGCGTGTCTTAAAGGGAGGCCGTTTGCAGATAGCAGCGTGAGAATCCGCAGCAAGAGGACTTGCAGCCATAAAACCTGTGCTGCTTATTAAGGCGTCTTCACATTCCCCTGTTTGGTCTGAACCAGAGTTCTTCTCAGGGAAAAAACATTTTGTTCTGGCGAACACGCCCACCAACTGTGAACTGGAGCAAACAAGATCTCTGGTCCCCTTGAAAAGCTAGAGGGACATCCTAATAGTCCCTCCTTTCTCTTTTCCGATCTACTTCCCTGAACCCCCTGGATGACGTCATGGGATTAAGGAAAGGTGTCAGGAAGCTTCCTAAAGGAGTTAGTGAAAGGCCATCACGTTGTTGTGACAATCAGACTGCACTTCCACTAGATGACGTAATAATATTCAGACGGAGGCGAAGGTTAGTGACGTCTGCTGTGGCGAAAAAACTACAAATTTCCGAAAATTTATTACAAAAAGTGCATTTCTACCACTTTCCCCTGCGGCTCTAACCACTGATATAAACTCAAATATCACAAAATTTGAATTTAAATCAAGGGAAAAGAGGGACTAAAGGTAAACGGCTGCCAGGTGAATAAATAACCAATCAAACTGAGAATAAGCTGCACAAAAACGTTACTGTGTTCGTTATACGACAAAGCGACCGCCTTGCTGTACAACTGATTTGCAAACATCCACGTTGCTGTGTAGCTTTGAGTGTTTTGAGCGTAAAATCCATCCAAACAGCAACATGTTGTCATGAGAAATTGTATAGCACAGTGCTACTTCCCTAGCCTGCTCGCTGGCTGCAAACTGTGGAATGGATTTCCTGACTCATTCCTCCTCGTCTCATTGAGACCCGCCTCCCTTCAGGAAATCCAGTCCACAGTTTGCAGCCAGCGAGCAGAGCAGCAGCAGGGAAACACTGTGGAGTCATTTCAGTAACAGTGAAGCACAGACAAGGCTCATGGATCAGAAATCTCTGCAGGTTGGATCGTAAATTTCTGATCTGTGAATTACGTTGATATCGGAACCCGATCCCGGATCGGATCAGCTCCATCCCTAAAAACCAGGCTATTGTGCAACAGGTTCAGTTGACTTCTGTCCCTGCTGCTCTGCTCCGCTCGCTCACGATGTATATGTGGGCGCATGACACGCGTAGGACACGCAAGTCGTCACGTGACCAGATCACGTGAGCAGTCAAATCGCAGCCCTTGCGATTGGAAAATCCTGTTTTATCATATCGCGATATTATCGCAAATGCAATTAATTGTTCAGCCCAAGTGGAAAGCGATGGCCATACTCGCGATTTGTGTTGAAAGTTTCTGCGCCCAACCCAGTGTTTGTTCCTCCACCTCGGTCGTTGTCCGTTTGGCGCAGTGCTCCTCTCTTTCACCTTTTTGTTTGCCTTACTCCTTGTTTGTCCAATGATTCTTGATGTTGACATGTGCTCTGTGTTTTTACTAAAGTTATTTCTCCCCTTTTAGATTCATAAAATTGAGTCAATCAATGCATTTCAGTCATTTAAATGCCTGGCCAGAACACGCCAAACGACTCACGCCGCCATGCTCTTTTGTCACGTGACTCCATCCTTCAGGCTTTACTATTAATTTTGGTAATTGTAATAATTTTTATTCCAAATCAATAGTTTAATATACATTTTGAGACTGATATAAAGAAATTGCCATCGTTTCCTGTTAAACAGGTGGTGCCCCGAGGTATCTGATGCTCATCAGATTCCATTTTGTGTTGATAATTAATAACCATCTTTGATAATTATTAATCATTATTGAAAGCCAAACTGCCCATAAACTGTGTTTAACCCTAACCCTAAGACCAGTGTTCACAACGTTTGCCTCCTCACACAAAAATCTGTACAGGACCTCCATTTTCTCACGGAGGAAAAAAGTGGGGGAAGAAAGTGAGTCTTTCTCCGATAGTTAACATGTTTAGATTTATTACTTCCACCAAGGAGGTTATAAAATCACCAAGGTAATTTCTCTGTTTGTCTCTCTGTTAACAAGATATCTCAAAAACTAATGAGCTGGTCTTCATCTTCAGTTGATCTGGATGTGGAATATGTGTCATTTGCCTGTGTCCATGTCGATCGACCCTTGGCGGAGGACAGAAATCTCTGATTGCTCTTGTTATCTATAAAATGTATTTTGCTGTTCTGAAGTTAAGCACTGTATTTCAACATGCAGTTTTCCGTATTCTTACTAGAACTAGTTGTTAAAATCTCTTGATGAATCAGATCACCGCTTGTATTTGTCTCTCATTGTGAAAATGAGACTGACTTATATTTAGTAAATGGGAACATTTCATCAGCAGCCATACGTATATTTCATGTTATATGACAATAAATATTGTCAAACTGTTTTTGAAGTGCACTGAATTCATTTGATTTGACAGTAAGGTGTTGATAGAATTACTAGGCTACTTAATGAATAAATATATATGAGACTTTGTCCAACTGGACCTGGATGTTTGTGTGAGGAAGATGCTTTATACACTGGATGTCACTGCAAAAGAGTCGGCATTGTTGTGCCTCTGCCTGCAATATGTTGTCTTGACAGTGGGTGGCAGTAGGTAGCACAGTGATAATGACCTTGTTTGACCCCAGGATTAATGTAATGAGGAGAGATTTAGCATCTAACAAGGCTACAGCTGAAGATGCTATACTGATGCTCAGGACAGAGAGGCAGCAGGTTTGCAGCTAAATGTGATAACAGGAAGCAGTTGGTGCCACTTGTTGCGTTTTAAGGTGTTATTCAGAACCACCGGCCTTTGATAAAGACTTCTTGAGTGTTTCTGAAGGAAGAAGCAGAGATCAGGGAATCATTTGGCTGGCAGAAAGTCAGCATGTGCTCAATTGTTAATGCTCTCGGTGTAATGTGAGAAACACTTGGTCCCTGCAGTTAAACCGACACCCTGACAGAGCTGCCGCACAACAGTGAGAGGAGCCCTGATCTGAAACTGTGATGTCTGCTGCATGCTCTGTTTATCTGGAGACGTTAATGAGGCTACAGGAAGGGTTTCACCTGTTCACTTCAGGCCACGCCCACCTGCAGCCTCCCCCCTGGGTTTTCCTGCCAGGCAACGCTCTGGAAGCTTCTCCCTGATCTTCCGCTCTTTGCCATCACTGACATAGTGTTTTGTTGCACCTTGCAGTCCCTGCCATGGCAGCTGGAGTCGGCATGCAGAGTGACCGGTCTCACTCCACCAGCACAGACCACAGACCACACATCGCAGGAAGCATGCAGACAGGTAGGACCACTCCACCGCACACAGCTGCTGAGGTTCACCCAGGAACGCCAGCATGTCCACACCTTCTCAATGCGTCATTAAGGGCGTGAGGATCAACCTAAATAATTTCACGTTGTCGTCTCTGGTTGAAGGATCAATGTAATTATTTCCGATGTGGACTAAAACAAATGAGAATGTTTGGTTGTTGTTATTTCCCGGTTATTACTAATTTATTTTCCTCATCAAAAAAATCTCACTGAGATCAGATTGTTGATTTCAGAGTCTCATTCATAAGTAGTGGATACAAAAAATTGTTGATTCTAATGCAATTTCATGCCAATTTTCTGGAATAAAATTAAATCTACTGAGGTTTTGACCTTATAGAGCTTCCTATCACTTTAGTTGCATTCTTATGACCTGGTTGTAAGTGAATCTGTATGTTGAATCTATTCAAGTTGTTCTCTTATTACCACTCCACCGTTAACTCATGGGTTTATGAACTAACAAAGAGATATCACTATAAGTCATATTATTTATTGAAAGGTAATTTTCCTTGTGCATTCAGCTCATGAAAATCAAAGAAAAGATGTCTGTACCAGCTGATGCTGGTACAGACATCTTTTCTTAAATGATTCACCCAGAAAGGGATCACAGCTTGCTTACTTCTAAAAGGAAAAATAAATATGGAGGAAAAAGCTGCGTGATTTAGAAAAGAAATGTTGAATAATGGAAAATGTAGAGTTTGAGCTGCAGTTACTGGCAGAAATGTTGCCTCCTCTCGGTTAGAAGTTTTGCCTCCTAACCGCTGAGTAAGAATAAGTCTTTGTACAATAAGTCTTTATTGTCACTCTGTTAAAACAGTGTTAGCAGCAGAAAGTTAAAATCTTAGTTCCTCTTTTCCACACTCTTCAACTAACGACCTAAAGGCCCTTCCTCACTTTCCACATTGCACATCCGCAGACTGTGTGCCAACTGCAAATGCTCACAATTGCCTTCATACTACACTGCTGGGCTCACGTCGGCATGTGTTTCATTCATGTGCATTGGTCTACGCATCCCGGTTGATAAGGGCGCCGTGTGCATTTAAAACCAAAATGGCGATCTCGCAAAAAGGGAAAGAAATAGAGCGGCTGTGTTTGTTGTGTTTGGCTGAAGAGTTCAGTTTCTCAGAATGGAAAAAACTGACAACGCACATGTAGTTATTTGCATGTCCACAGTTAATTACATACCCTCATGTGAACACTCGTGAGCCACACTCAGAATAGACTGAAACTACCAGCCTCGGCAGGCCTGCTGCTCGTAGCTACTTTGTCTTGATTGCAGCCTCTCGTTTTCTCATAGTTTTATGATTTCTTAGTTCACCTTACCTCTTCTGTATTCCATTTTCTATTTTGCTTTCACGTACCGGTCGCGGAGAGACTTCCATTTCTGGTGGCATATGTGCTCCTCTTTCCTTACATTCTTTGAAATCTCGTGCCATGAATTTAGAGCCATCTGGCTGTCTTTGTAAACCTTGAGGTTGGGATTAAACAGATGTGGATACCGGCGGACCTCCACGTACAAACACTCCTCAAAGGTGGCATCCATTGTTGTTTGTGTGTGTGTGAGCTCTGACCACGTATGCACCAGAATGGCGCATGCCTGTTTGGAGCGCACAGTCCACCCAATGACCAGATTTGAGCTGCGCGTGGTCGACCGCATAGAGGTCAGAGCGGAACCTCGAGCACAGGGTGGATTACCTGTGCTCGGAAAGTAAAGATTGGACTTAAGTCCCTTTTTCAACCTTGACACTTTAAAACAACACTGTCTCTGAGAAGTAATGTAGTTGAAGTAATGACTTTCTGGGTGTTGGTCATAATGTTTTATCGATGAGTGATCACACACGGTCACAATGCATGTATCACTTTACAGTTCTTAACACAATCACAGTGTCTCAGCCAGGCGGATCAGTTTGGCCTCAGAGCCTCTTGCTTTTCTTTCTCAACATGTGTTTATAATGGTTCACTGATGCTTTTGTAGTTTGCTGCTATTCATTTGGTTTATGAAGAAGCTGAATGTCATACTGAAACATTTCAAAGTATGTGATGAAACCTAAAATCCTGTGTTAAAGTGTGTCTTTGGGTGTATGTCCAGCTGCGCTTCAGATAAACCACTTGTTAGCAATCGCCCATCAAAAGCAGCAGGAGGAGCTTCGATGCTGCAGCAGATGAACGAAGGACAACCTATCACGGTGGAGACGGTTGTCATGGGGACACATGCTGCTGCAGATGAAGTGATGGTTGATGAATCAGCATTGGCCCTTTGTTGGTGCGGTGAGATGCAGCAGTGAGGAAGCCGCTCCCTCGGCCCAGGGAAGGAGAGCTGCCACTCAGCCTCAGACGCTCTACCGAAGGAGATCCTCTCCTCCTCTCACATGTTTGCTGTCAGCGTGAATCAGCCTCAGCTGCTTGGCAGGACCAGGAGATGAACCATGACTTGAGCTTCATGGGACTGCTGGAACTGCATCAAGTCACACCGGTGACTCTCACCATTTGTGTTTTCTCTTGTTTTTGTCTTCTAGTTATTGCAAGGGTTCCCACAGCAAAGTACACCAAGATGGGGGAGACCCTGAGGCATGTCATCCCCGGTCACATGCAGTGCTCCATGGCCTGTGGAGGCAGAGCCTGCAAATACGAGAACCCCTCTCGCTGGAGCGACGAGGAGCAAGCCATCAAGGGACTCTACTCGTCCTGGTACGATGGACACAGCCTCAAGTCTCCAAGAAAAACATCTCAATATTCTTCACTTCAAACTCATTGTGGTTGATCAATGAATCAAGGAATAGAATTACATATGTTTGTACAACTAATTGGTCTTCATTTATTCTGTTTTTAAAAGTCTAATGTCAAAAACTGTATGTAGTGTATAAAAGTAGGATTAAACGTGAGCTGGTGGCTTCATGTTTAGTGTTGTGCTGATCCAAACATTTGTATTTCTGGATGTGTCAAATCTTTCATTCCACTTAGTAATAGGAAATAACTCAGACATGTACTTCCTGAAGAGTTTTTACCTCCCTGAAGGATTTTATTGTATACACAGCTCTCACTAACTGGCCAACTCTTCACTTCCAGGATTACTGACAACTTGCTAGCTATGGCGAGGCCTTCCACTGAAATAATCGACAAATACAATATCCTCCAACAGTTTCAAAGGTACAGCTTTAATCATCAGATGGATGTTGAGTCTGACTGTGCAAGCTCATGGCTGTCTGTTGTGTCGTCCATGTTCAGCTGCGGTCTGAAGACGGTCATTAATCTGCAGCGGCCCGGAGAACACGCTAGCTGTGGATACTCTCTGGAGCCCGAGAGCGGCTTCACTTATCGACCCGAAACCTTCATGGAGGCAGGCAGTGAGTTTGACTTTATTCGACTTTGAGGGAAGGGTTAAGATAGGTTGTGTTGTCTGACGAAGGCGGAAAGCTTCATGAAACGGTCTCAAGAGACATTGTCCAAAGACTTACATCATCATGGTCGTGTAAAAGAACGAGCTAAACGTCAGAACCAATACAGTCCCCAGACACTTGGCTGCAGTACTGTTCTTCTTCTTGCTTCTTGATGCAGTGACCTGAGTGTTTCCCCTGTCAGAAGCTTTCTGATAGGATCCTCCAGGAGATGTTTCTGAGCAACAGCGACACAAGCTTTTGGTCTATGACACAGTTCTTAGGGAATATTTTCTACAAGGATGAGAAGAACTGACTGAAGGTTTTGTTTGAAATGTGTCAGATCTCTGTTCAGAGGGTCTAAAGAGCTCTCTCAGAGGAACAGGTTGAACCTCAGCTCGGTGCATGACACTGAGCAGCAGTCAGCTATTAAACGACAAACTCAGGAACATTTAGCATTTTACCCCGGCGCTGCCACAGCTGGGTATTTTTGCATCCCGGATGTAGTGCAGTCCCTTGTAGCCTGCTAATTGCTGGGGGATTGTGCATGTGTTCTGTTTCCATTGGGTGGTGGTGATAATTCCTCTTCCTAACAAGCTCTCTGGAGACAATGACCCAAGACTGGTTGGAGCTGAAAGCCTGCAGCGTAAACACAGGCTTGTTTTCTTGCCACAAGTCATTTTCTTATGCCGGCAAAACTAAGCGCGTGAAAAATTAAATGAATAACCATCAATGTACTCTGCAATTCAACATTTTGAATTTGACTATTTAAGGTATACTATAACTTTCGAACAATTCCCAGACGTTTATAGTTTTGAAAGTTATAGAATATATGCACGGGTCTGCCCATACGCATGTGAAAGTTCAAATGGAGAAGCAAGTCATCGTAGTTCTTCATCATGCAGAGTGAGTTGTTCTTTCTGCCAGAGTGAGCCGCCGTGTAGATCGCTGACTTCTGTGCCTGTATAACAAAAGCACTGCTCCGACTCTGGATCTCAAAGTAATGGAATTAGGTCAACTGGACTTGGTGTTGGAACATGTTTAGCTCCTCTGCCTTTATCACTAGTTTTCACAGGGATGAGACAGAAACCAATGCATTAAGTCTTCCTTTGTGTATTTCAGTCTATTACTACACCTTTGGCTGGAAGGACTATGGTGTGGCCTCTCTGACTACGATCCTGGACATGGTCAAAGTCATGTCCTTTGCGGTCCAGGAGGGAAAGATGGCGGTTCACTGTCACGCTGGACTCGGTCGGACAGGTTGGTCTGAGCAGTCTGCAAATCCTCCGATGGCCTCGTCAGTCTTCTTTCTGAAGCAGCCAGTTTGTGCTTTGTGTTGTTCAGGTGTGCTGCTGGCTTGTTACCTCGTCTTCACGACCAGGATGAACGCTGACCAGGCCATCTTGTTCGTCCGGGCCAAGAGACCCAATTCCATCCAGACCAGGGGCCAGCTGCTGTGTGTGCGGGAGTTCGCCCAGTTCCTGGTCCCCCTGCGGAGCGTCTTCTCCTGCGCCGAGCCCAGAGCCGCCGCCGTCACCCTATCGCAGTACCTGACGCGGCAGCGCCACCTGCTGCACGGCTATGAAGCGCGCCTGATGAAGAACGTCCCGAAGATCGTCCAGGTGGTGTGCCGGCTGCTGGTGGACATCGCGGCCGACAGGCAGGTGGTGGTAGAGGAGGAGTGGCCAGAGGTCCCTGACCTCACGGCCGAGATAGAGAAGACGGTGTCCCGCCAGGCCCTCCAGCAGCTGGGGAAGGAGATGAGGGGGAAGGGGATTCCCGTCCCACCGTGTCCGACTCACCCCCTCAGTCCGGAGGCCCTCCAGCCCAGACTGCCTCACGATCAGGCTCTGGCCAGCGACAATGACCTGGACCCCCTGTGGAGGCTGCAGAATGAGGAGAGCCCTGTGAGGTCCTTGCTCTCTCACAGCAGGAGGCTCAGCTACAGCGACTCTATTCTCCACAAACTGGAGGAGCAGCAGAACCACAGACCCTTCAGCAGTCTGATCCAGCACTCCCTGTCTCACAGCAGCCTTCCAGCAGCCTGTCACCTCCTGCCTCAGGACCCTGGGTCAAAGGTCATGAACAGGAGCCCGTCCCTCTGTAGCTCCACAGTGCCTGTGCTGTCCCCCCGGAGCAGCCTGCTGCTCAGTGAGGAGGACGAGTCTCAGGTCCCCTTCATCAGCCTCCAGTCTGAACTCCCCCTGGAGGCTCGCCGGCTCATGGTGGCCAAAGCTCTGGCTCTGGACTTAACGGACCAGGATCTGACCACCAAGGTTTCTGTGTGGCAGGTAGGACCCTCCCACCCCCTTCACTCAACTTCCAACTGTGCCTCTGCCTCTCCATATGTGTATGTAATGTATTAATCATTTGGGGAAATTCCTTTAGCGACTGACCGTCAGTAGCAGCCACACAGAACAGCTCTCAGGGGGCTGCTGGGGTCTTCCAGGGTCTTGCTCAGGGACCCATGGTGCAGGTTTTTTGGATTGTGTGTACAGCTCAGATCTGACGATACGCTGGTTTATAAATCAGCGAGGCGGTAAGAATCTGTCATAATCCTGAAATGACAGAAAACCTCTGAGGGATCGATGAACTCAAACCAGGAGGTTTAACACAAATGTAGACCGCTATCAGATTTATTTCTTTATGCAAGTGTGTCCTCTGCACCACTGCTGTAGAATCTCTCGTTACCATCCTCTCTTATGTTTGCAGTAAACGTAGTCAAAATAGTGTTGGATAATATTAATAGATGTATGTCCAGCTGTAATACAGAACGGTTTCAGCTGAAACATCCTGTTTAAATTCGGTGCGTCATACACTTGAGCGTTTTACTTTCCAGAGTGTACATGTTGACCCCCCCCCCCCCTCTGTGCTGTGCTGTGCAGACGGAGCTGAACTCCAGGGAGGGGGCCTGGGAGCGTCTGTGTGTGGAGAGAGACCCCCTGGTGCTGTCGGCTCTCATGTGGTCCTGGCTGGAGCAGCTCAAAGAGCCCGTCATCAGCAGTGAGGACGTGAAGACCCTGAGCCAGAGGAAAGCCGACCCTCAGAGCGCCCTCCACTCCTTGCACAAGGTTCCACAAAGACAATTATCTTCTTTTGAAAAGCGAAAACTGAACAAAATGTCACATTTCTGTATTTGGTTGCATCATTGCCTTATAAAAATGAATTGATATTATGTCATAGAACCGGTTCTGTCAGGAAAGCTACAGATTTCAAGCTGGTTTATGTTTAAAAATTCCACTAAAAAAGCTTTTCTTTTTTTTTTTACTCGGATGTCTTGCTTAATTCAAAATTAAATATAAACCTCTCATGCAGGTTTTCTGCATGGCCTGGCCTACGTCTGGTGGCCTGGCGTGTTTTAGTTTCAAATACAAGTCACATTTTGGTGGAAACGGTGAAGGAACTCCTGAAACGATGAGACTTTCCTCCCAATTGTGTGTGTGTGTGTGTGTGCGTGCGTGTGTGTGTGTGTGTGTGCGTGCGTGCGTGCGTGCGTGCGTGCGTGTGTGTGTGTGTGTGTGTGTGTGTGTGTGTGTGTGTGTGTGTGTGTGTGTGTGTCTCTGCTGCTCTCAGGATCACCGGCTCACGCTGCTGTGTATCCTGGACTGTGCTGCTCAGCTGCTGCCGCTGCCCAGAGACGTGGAGACCAGCTTCCTGCGGCAGACGGTCCGGGCGTTCACCAAGGTGAGTGAGCTGAACACAACGTGACGGTGAGGTCTGAACCAGCGCTGACCGGGTTTCCTCTCTACAGACGGATCCCGCCTCCCAGTCGTCCCTGTACCAGACCCTGACACAGATCCTGACCCCCGTCCTTCACTCCAGACAGGACGAGCCGCCTCGTGGGCATTAACACCGCTGAGTGTCGTCTGTGCAGCTCTTTGAATGTTCCTGTAAACCTGTCGTGACGCCGATGTGTTGTTATAAACACATGAAATGCAGTTATTACTTGTTATTTTCACTAAGGGGGGGGGTCCAACCCAATGTTACAGAGTTTGATTTTTGTTTAAATGCACACTAAGTTCACCAGGTTTTCACAAAGGTCTCTAAAGATATGGAGAGTGTAATTAGAGTTGCCAACTGTCCCGTATTAGACATCCTCTATTTTGGCCTAAATAGGTTTGTCCCATACGGGATGCACTGTCTCTCTTATATTGACTGCTAGTGTCCTCCAACCACTAGATGGCACCCATTTCCCGTTTGCTACAGTAAGACGAGATGCAATTCCTGTAAATAAGACACTTTGATGGAGGTGATGCAGGTTGGTGGTACTGGAGTGCTCCACCATGGATGAAACAGCTGGGTCATGTATAGCGGGAAATGAAAAACATGTCAGTGTCATGATAACGCTGATTCATCGTTGTGGCGGCACTGATCACCGGTCAAAAACTTCTGTCCCTTATTTGGGAATGTTGGCAACTCTAGGTGTAACGGGAATAACGGCCTCTGTGCAGCTCTATGCCACCAATGTGTGTTTTTCCTTCAGACTTTGGAGTTATCAAGCAGTTTCAGTGTGTTAGCACTGAAGCTAACATTAGCTGGTGACGTGCAGCGGATGCGTCGGTCTTCTTCCTGTTTGGTCTGCATGTTAAAGAAGGGCCAAAAAATCTTATGTCATTAAGACGCATTTCAAAGCAGATGCTAGCTCCAATGCTATGTTCCTTAGCTTTCTGAATTGGGAAGTGAGATTAAATGAGATCAGTGTCGTGATGAGCATGCAGCCGAGTTAGCGTACTGAAACTGGCCTCCTGTGGACAAGCTGTGCAGAGAAGCTGTGGATCCTTCAGAGGACGTGGCTGTGAGCAGAAAAGCAGGCAGAGTAAATTCAAACTGGGAGGGAAAGTGAAGACTGCCATTGTAAATGTTGACGTGCCATGTGCTCCTTGCGTCTCCTCACCCAAGGCTTTGTTTGATTCTGTGAATGTTTTTAACGTGTCTTCACTATTTATTATTCCGTCTTACATACAGAACCACTGGTGCAATGCACTGTGGGAAAGTGTCTTTTTTTTTTCACTCTTACAAGCGGGCACTTACACAATTAAACTCCACTGACTGCAGCCTGTTTGTAGCACAAGATGACAGTTCTGGTGTGTTCATTCACATTCATGAGTAAGTCTTAACATTTACAGTTTTGTGATTAAAAACAATGTAATGCTTGTTCAGGATGAAGCTCATTTTGTTCAGTTGTTTTGTTCAGGTTTTTATCACTTGTATGTAACACTTAGGCTCGTTTACACGACAGCATTCCAACACCTCATCCGTTAAAGAAAAGTTCTGCCACAACACTGCGGCTGCAAACCCACGACTCACTTTACTGAACTGACTCACGAGTCATCACGTTCATTAACTGGTTCACCGAGTCACTCTTGCTCCAGCCGTCCAGCTGCAGAGAGGAAAACAGAAATGTCACTGTTGTGCTGCTGCAACTCAAACTGCACCTATATAGATATATCACAATACTCTCTTTAGTCGCCCTGTGGAAAAAGCAGCCGCACTTCTACTGCTAATACATGCTCATAGCTGCTCATAGCTGCTCATAGCTGCTCATAGCTGCTACCGGCTCCTGAAGCTCGCTCCAGTCGTTCAGCACGATGCCCGATTCAGCTTGAAACTGAAAAGTGTTGTTCACCTCTGAATCGGTACCTTGCAGTAGTTCAGTGAGCTGCTCCGCTCCGCCCACCACCACCTGGTGGAGCTCCGCCCACCACCACCTGGTGGAGCTCCGCTCCTTCCTTACCTGAAAGTCTGCAGCTTCTCAGAAAGTTTGCGTGATGGCGGAGAAAAAAACACATTGATTGTTTTGCAAAGCTGGCTGTCAGATTATTTTAACTTGAATTCTTCTATGTCGTCGGCCATTTTAGCTTCACTGTTACAGAGACAAAAGCTTTGCATTCGACCATGTGTTTTTACCTCCATTTCGTACCATGTGATTGCATTGGTACTCAAGAACAGTCGCCTGTTGAGGTGTAAACAAGGAAGTGCCTGCAAACTGGAGCCCCCCTCAGAGAGCAGAGTCCATTGTGATTGGTAGAGAGTGTAAAACAGGAAGTGGTCACAGGAGGAGGTTCACAAAGACTGAAGGAGAACCGCCTCTCTGATTCAAAGGTCAATGTTGGTAAAGAATCTCTCTCTTTCCATCCCTAAACTGGGGGGGGGGCACGGCCGTGACCTGAGCAGCTGACCATGTGGTGAGAATGTCTTTGTTTAGTAAATAATTGTGTAAATTCTTGACTCTCAGATCTGTTGTTCTTGAGCACCACAGTTTAGGAACGTGCAGAATCATGAGATTATAGATCAAATTAAATCTAACATGGTAGAAATAAATATATGAATTAAATCCATAAATAATAAAAAAAATAATGTTAATATATGACTGGAATGTATTTGTTGCATTTAATGCTGTCCCCTATAATCAGTTCTGTCCTATTTATTGATACTAATAAAACTATCTTTGAAATTTGTGAAAAGAAAATCAGAATGTTGGCAGAAAATATGAAACTTTAAAATCATACATATATTAATATATAATGTATATTTGCTTTTCTGGATACCTGGTATTCATTTTATGTTTAATGATTTATTTAACTTAGTTCCTGCTTCAAATAACCCTCAAAACAACACAAATAATGTAGAATAAAGACCTGGTTTTCTCTCCTGCAAACGTCATAGGTGTAGGTATGACGTGTTTTAATGTTCATAGCGTGCTAAACAATAGTAGAATGTTCTGATTTGTGATAAACGATAGGTAATTTGCAAAACACACACACACACACACAAACAAACACTAATCAATGATGCAGAAGCAGATTGTGCCATATATGACACTTACGCTGTCCCACAGAGAACGAGGCTCAAGGCTTCACTCGGCCGCTCCGGATTCTTCGCCCTACACATTTTAACCGTACTGTCTGCGGCGGGACCACGAGCGACAGAGCTGGGTCTGGGTGCGCTTTACCGTACCGTAATCGCTCCATATCACAACAAAGAAAACTTAAAAATGTACATTTAAATGTTTTTATGTTAGTATTTTACCAGTCTGACCCAAAGATGAAATTGGGCCTCTTGTGGTCTCTGAATGAAACGTGTCTGTCTGGAAGAATCTTCTGTGGACAAATGATACCGAAGTGGAGCCGTTTATGGGAGCAGAGAATGACTTGGTTAAAAGACAGGAAAACGTGTTCAAGGGAAAAACAGATTGAAGTTGGAACATCAAACAACACAATGGGGGAAATGTCCGTAATCGAAGTGTGACTTCAATCCAGCTGTGAAGCTTTAAAAAGAGGAAGAAAAAACTTTAAGCTTTGAAAAAAAAAAAAAGAAGGAGAGTCAAATATCAGTGATCTTGTTAGTTACTTATGACACATCACTGAGTGTTGAAGGCATTGGTACATTTAACAAATGGTGCCAGTAACATTCTCCTTCAAACATGCTGGAACCACATCTGCGTGAACCTGCTGTGCTCCTGTACAGCCATCAGGGGGCGCTGTCCACCTAAATATCACAGATAACTGGATCCCCACAGAGAGGAAGAGACATTTGAAACGACTGGGCCTCACTCATTAAACAATCCTTCACAAACCGGGGAGCATCAACACTCAAACTAACTGTGTAACTAACAGCTGAGCTCCTCCTCCTGACGTCCCGGAGCTCAGCGGAGGAGTTCAGTACGGTTAATGAATGCTCAGCGACATTCCAGCAGCACGTGAGGCAGGCAGTTCCTCTGCCAGTGGTAGGGGGCGCTGGTGAGTCCACATACTCTTATGCTACAGTTGCAGAGGAAGAAACAGCAGGTCAATCCAAACTACTTTTTTTCCACAATGGAGGATTATATAGCCAAC
The DNA here is from genome assembly GCF_963383615.2 of Lipophrys pholis. Taxonomy (NCBI): domain Eukaryota; kingdom Metazoa; phylum Chordata; class Actinopteri; order Blenniiformes; family Blenniidae; genus Lipophrys; species Lipophrys pholis. The sequence goes on from NC_137637.1 coordinate 3,476,996, forward strand.
ATCCATCTATTTTCTAAACTGGCCTTTCAATCGCAGCAGGAGGCAATAATGAAAGAGTTTCTTGTTCAGGACTTTCTGCAGATGAACGTCACTTTAAGAGAAGGTAAGACTATAATAACATTTCTTGAATGAAATGTGTATCATACGGTAATAATGATAATTGGAGATGCTGCCTGTTTTCATTCATTCTTTTTGTCACTTTAAACTGTTTTTTCTTTGTTTCTTTCTTCCTGCTGTGTTGGTGAGTTTTACTCTGCTCTGTCCAACATGCTGGTTATTTCTCACTCTTGACAGTGAATAGAACACCGACTGGTTCGCAGGAATCAGCCAATCGCTTTTTTGTAAATAGTTTTTTTTTCTTTCCAGCCCTTCACTGTGTTTGAATATTTTTACCAATTGCCTTGTATGTAAATATTATCTGTGTATTTTATATTCTATTCTTTTTTTTTTCCAGCGTTGCATATATTAATGTCATTGTCAGTATTCGTCTCATAGGAATGACTGTGGAACCGACATTGAAACGCTACATTAAAACTAACTTAACATCAATACTCTTCTTTTTTTTAAAATATTAAAACGACGATGCATGAATACAGAGAAGAAGGAAAAAAAAAATAGTTCATCCCGGAGCGGGGCGGGCCGGTATGGTAAGGCAAAGCACACCCAGAACCAACTGTGTTACGCGGTCCCACTACAGAGAGTGCGGTAAATTGTAGGCGGTGTTGTGAATGACGCAGGGATGTAACGTCATTATGCAACAATAGTGGCGCGAAGAAAGCAGTCGAATTGTCCTCCTATCTCCTTAAATATCGACTTTACCTTAACCCCATGGAGGACGTCACGGGATTAAGGAAAGGTGTCAGGAGGCTTCCTAAAGTAGTTAGTGAAAGGTGATCACGGTGGTGTGGCAGGCAGACCGCACTTGCACTTAGTGACGTCATAATCAGTGACGTGCAGTCAGGGGAGGCAGTGCCTCACCTGACTGCATGGAAAGAAAAAAAATGTAAAAAGAAAAAAAAATAATTAAATTGTTATACGTATCCAGTGATTATACTATAAAGTTATTTTCCATTTAACTTCACCAGTTTTAGATTATTTTTATTCAAAATCGCTGAATTTTCACATTTACCGTTCAAATACTGAGAAGAGACTTGTGGTGAGGCGGCAGCCAGCTGAGCCTCACCATGGATTGCGCAATGACTCGGCTAACTGCTGGCCTGCTGTGCAGTGAGACCGTATTGCTATCTCTCTGTATGTCGCTATTAAAATGTTCAAACACTTTTGCTATATGAATTATATTATAAATTTCCATAGTTTAGTTAACTGAGGTATATAATGTACAGTGTATTTTGTCAACAACTGTATGTGTGTAACGTGTTTCTTGTGCTGAGCAATCAAAAAACGGCTGCGAAGACGCACTGGGTGAGGCACGCAGTTCTCCTGCCTCATGGTAGAGGGCGCTAGTGATCCCAGGGATCCTTCTTGCGACTCCTCGGCTGTAGAATAAGTGACAACAAGCTACAGTTAGCAAGTCAAGTGCAGCGGCAGCGATCGTTTATTTTTTCCTCTCGCCTGGACTTACTTTTAACACGGAGGATTACAGATCTAAAATAAAACAGTTTTCTAAACTTCTATAAACAAGTTATCGATGCTTTTGTTCAGAAGGAGCGACGCATGGACTTCATTTATAAGTAAAGGTAAGACCATAATAACGTTTTTTTTTATTAAATGTGCTTTTTTGTGTGCTACAGTTTGTATGTGTAAAGAATGCTGGGATGAGCTTTTAAACATAACCCGTTAACTGCTGCCAATCAAATGGTGAATAAGATCCTCTTTAGGGTTCATATGTTTGTAAATCTGACCGTGATGAAGTCAGTGCCTCACCAGCCATGAACCTCACCGCACGTCACTGGTCATAATAATGCAACGGCGGCGCAAGTTAGTGACGTCCGCCATGATGGGGAAACAACTACAGGTTTCTGAAAATGGACTACAAAAAGCACATTTGGGTTTTATATGATTTAAAGTTGTTCAAGGCAGATTATTGCTTTGGTAACTTACATGAGCTACGTCCTTTTTCTGACATCCTGAGTTTCCCTGAACGCTCGGATGAGCGGGTCCCTTTAAATGTTGTCGCACCAAGGAATTGTGGGGCAGCATGAGCTCGCCTCCTTTGATAAAGGAAGCATCAGTGGTTCCTAAGCTAAAGGAGGTTCTAAAGGAAGCAACGAGCCTCCTTTCCTTTGCTTATTGAGAATTCAGACAGTCCTTATCATGGCCGCCACACAAAACACTTCCGGGGTGAAGGAAGAGTCGATAGATAAGGAGTTAGGAGGGACAATTCGGACGTACCTGCGGTCACGCCCGTTCGTTATTTGTGACTCAGCAGAAAACTTTCTCAATCCGAACAGCAGCGTCTCCCGCTGTGTGCTGTGGGGCGCCGACATTTCAATAAAGCCAGTATAGTCGAAATAAGCAGCGTGTGCAAAGCGGCGTACGTGAACAATAACGGGAGTGTTTACAGCAGATGAGATATTTTAATATTGCAGACTTGTTGAGTGACAATCGTCACGACAAATCAGCAGACGAGTGGAGGAACGATGCTTCATACTCACAGCCACAGAGCGGCAATTAACTTAACGCTAAATAATCCGGAATTACACAACTGAATGACATCGTAAGCCACACCACTCATAGTCAGGGTTCTAAAAACCCAGATCTCCTGCATATATGCACTGATTTAATAATAATATGGCGGTGACGGGGTGGGGGGGCTCACAGTGTGTTCTGTTCAGTGGGAAACGAGTCCAAATGGCTTTAAGTGTTGAAGGTTGCCGACCCCTGATCTACACAATATATACATCAACAGAAAAACTATCACAGTGAAATAATAAACCCTTTTTTGTACAAGATTTTAAGTGAGAATTTAATCTCCAAATAAGCCGATTATTTACAAATTTACTTTATCTAATTTCTAAATTAGATTGGGACGGGATCTCATGTAAATTTTAATTTCTAAATTTGGAAATAAATACAAATGATCATTTTGTTTGGATGGGACCAGTCCTTGAGTTTGACAATTACAAAATGATTGTAATAGTTTAGATATTTCTCAAGTTAACACTTCTCCTTAAAATTTTCATTGCAAGTGAAAAAGATAAATACCTTTGAAGACCCTTTTTAGATTTATCTGCTCAAATCTTTACCTTCTGATTATTTATGGAAAACACAATTAATACAATTCACCTAGAATCAAAATAAGAAACATTAACTTCGTTCCAGAAGACTCTTAAAGATGTTGTAGTTATCCTTTTTGTTTCAGTTCAGTTCTATATCTCACTCCACTCAGCTCAGTGAGTGATGGGAAATCCACAGACCGACTGCGAGAGGGATGTTGAACCTCAGTTGAGGGATCCAGCAATGGTGTTGTCCTTTATGGACAATCCAAGTCCTCGGGAATCCTTGGGTCAGGCTCGCTGTTTCAGGTCATGTGCAAGTGTGCTGCCACCTTGTGGTGCAGCACGTGCAGCCATGAGCCGTCTGCAGCCACCATGACGTCTAGAAGTTCTCCTGAGTGGGACAAAGAACCTGGCCTGCACACACATATATATATATATATATAATAAATGAACTCCAACTCAAAAGTGAACTATCATTAATTTAATAACAGATACTAACGTAAAATGGCGCCTTAGCGTCTTCCCCGCTCGGCACACACACACACACACACACTGATTGAATTAGTTAACGTAAAAAAAAACATGCAACTCACCAAAACCTTGTCGCTTAATTAAGGAAGTTTTCAGGGCCACAGAAGAAAAAATAAATTCGGAGGCTAATAAAAAATAAAAAAAACCTTCATGGCCTCAAAAAAGTCGAAAATCAAAGTCGAGATTTTTTTTTTTCACGGTGGAAAAAAAAGTCCATCCATCCACATGCCAGCGCGTGTGACTGTTTCCTCCAAATGCATCAGGCAGTTTAATGAAGTGATGAAAAGATGCTTCAGGACAGAATGGAGCTCATAAACACGGTGCAGTTATCACCAGTATCAGGACCAGAAGAGACAGAGCAGCCTGCTGCCTGGTTCTGTAGAGGAACACAGTTATCACCAGTATCAGGACAAGAAGAGACAGAGCAGCCTGCTGCCTGGTTCTGTAGAGGAACACAGTTATCATCAGTACTTCGCCGAGTACGAAGGACAAAGGCTCGGATCCCGGGCTGCTTATTTAAATGTTCTTATTAATCAAGGAAATCCTGTGTAAAATCACACGTCCATAAGCAGTAAGCAACCCGATATAGTCACAATTAAGTGATTTAATGTGAATTCACATCTACGGGCAAATGATGAGGGAGAGATAGACGTCTCTCCGTGAAAAAAAAAAAAAATCTAGAATTTGATTTTCGACTTTTTCTGTTGCCACAAAGGTTGGTTTTTTTTTTTAGCCTCCGAATTTTTTTTTTTCTTCAGTGGCCCTAAAACTCTTCCGTACTTAATCTCTCCCTTCCAGGAACAGTGTGAAGAAATTAAATACTTCAAACTTATTCTTAATGCAACAGCGCCATCTAGTGGCATGAATAGACGTTGCTCAACATGGCGTCCTTCAAACAGGAATGGTGTGATCAGGTAAGGACTAGTCCCCCTGAACAGAGAGACCCCCCACAGCCCTCGCTGATTTGCTTTGTATTGCTTTTGTCTTTTCCAGTAAATGCAATGACAAAAAGCAAATGGAAAAGACAAAACAGGAGAAGCATTGACAAAATGGAATAAGCAAAGACAAGACAGAAAAAGAAAATGACTACCTTTGTATTCACTCCTGTGATTCCATATGCTGCTGCTTCACTCAGGCGCTCACGCCCTCATTAACACGGAAGCAGTTTTTCTTAAAGCAGAAGTAGCATGAACAACTTTTTAACATATTATTGAATTAATTATTTTTATTTTTACCCACTGTAAAGTAACATATAAATTAAAACTGATGCAATTTAAGTAATTTGTATGAATGAATTATTATTTTTAGAAATGATTCAAAATGAGATGTGTCCACTTTTTAAACCTGGGTTACACCATAGACATAAACACACGGCTATGGTTCCACCTGGATGACTGGGCGTGGCAGCAGCTGCTTCCTGGCTTCCAGTTCAGGCTCCAGGCTCCCAGGACACAACTCTGGCACCACCTTTACAATGAGGTCAGATTATGAACCCAAAACCATGAATACAATAAGCTTTGGTCTTAGAAGTGCTGATAGAAATGGCAGCTTGGACTTTCATTCTTTGAGGATGTGGACAGAGAGCAGTACTACGAACTGTGATCAACATACCCAGGATCTCTCTGTTTCCTGGGTTGACTCATCCAGACACGTGCGATCCTGATCACCGTTACTACGAAGCAGGTTATCAACGCGTTCACATGAAAGGGGCGGAGTTTGCAGCGTCTGACCAATCACACACGGAGAAATCCTGCAGCTCATCTAAAAATCTGCCTCGGAGTTGTCTTGATAATCGTCTCTCATTTCCACATGTTGTCTGTTTCATTTGCACAACAGAGGAAACTGATTCACAATTAGTGTTGCTTCCTAACAGGACAGGTTGATTTCACATGAGTGTGATATACTTGGAGTTACATTGTGTTTTCCATAGGGATGTCCCAATCACACTTTTTTGGCCCCGATACTGATCCGATTTTTCAGAACTGAGTATCGGTCGATACCGATACTTTCCCGATCCGATACTTACATTGCTATTGCAAAGATACTCAATAGTCTATTTTTGGAGCGACTAAGACGTCTGAAGCTAAAAGCACTATTGGCAGAAGCTTTGTTTACCTAGAAATTATTGTAAAACTCACTTATTGAATCAAAATTCTTCTCCTTCTCTTTAGTTGTTGTTGTAAACTGAGGGTACATCCACAAGACAAAAAAACAATCTTTTTCCTCCCTGGCCTTCTCCAAAAAAACCGTCCACACCTCACTATGAACACGGCTCAACTCGAGGCTTCAGGGCATGTAGTACACATGCCAGGCCTTTAGGGGCGCTGTGACTCACCAAACACAATAAAAAAGCAGAAGAAGACAGACAACATAGAAATTTAGATATAGCCTTCTGCACATAAACACATAAACCACTAATATAACTCTAGTTTTATAGGTCTATGGCCCCGCTCCGCCTGCTTCTAGCTTCTGCAGCTCGACCGGAGCTTCTAGTTCCTGATTGTTGGGGTTATTAGGGGACGTTACGGACCGCGGTTTTTTTTTTTTCGATCGGCGGGGTGATCGGCTGGATTTGCCGATCCCCGATCACTCACAAATCACTATTATCGGCCCCAATCCGATATCTACCAGTCGGATCGGGACATCCCTAGTTGTTTAGGTGTTCCCTTTAGTTTTCTGAGCAGCATTCACACAGGAATTGAGTGTCGTTAGTTCAGTTGAACTAAAAACACGAGCATTTGTCCCTCTTTATTCTGTTTTTCTGGGATGATTTAATAGTAATAAATCCTGGTCACTGAGGCTTTGAAGGATGTTTTTGTTCTTGACTTGTTCCAGGTCTGTTTATCACCATGAGGGTTGATCAGTAATAATGATGTTAATGATCACACCTGACAGAACTACAGAAACAGGAATTTATGGAACGCAGAACTACTTGTGCCGTAGCGGTGATGAATTAATATTCTCAACATAAAACACAAGAGAAGCTCAGCCTCTAAACAACTGGATGGAAAATCTAAACTAATAGAAGAGCAGTGAGGAAATTCAGCCCGACACGTTTCTGCTGTAATAAAGTGAAATTGATTGATCAGCGGAGGTGCTGTCCGTTTATATCGCTGATAAATTAATCTGGTATAATCTCACCAAGTCACGCATTAAAATGTCAGGAATGTTCTGGCTTTGGCTGCAGCAGCAGTGTTGCTTTGACCTGCTGGATGTGTTTTAATTAATTCTTCATAATCTCTGAGAATATCTGCTACCTCAGTAATCTGTAAACTGCTCTGAAGGATTTCTCCGTGTGTGTGATTGGTCAGACGCTGCAAACTCCGCCCCTTTCATGTGAACGAGCACACGGAGCTCTGCGTTGAACCAGTGAGTTGATAACCTGCTTCGTAGTAACGGTTAACAGAATCGAGCACATCTGGATAAGTTAATCCAGGAAACAGAGAGATCCTGGATATGTTGATCACAGTTCGTAGTACTCCGGTTAGAGTTTCAGCATCAGTTACCAGGTGATTTATCCTGGTGAGAAGTGAGCGAGCGTCGTAGTATGGAAAACCCAGAGTTAATCCTTGACGTTATCTCGATGAGAGAAAATCCAGCTTCGTAGTCCAGGCCTCAGGAAACAGAGATCCTGGATGTGTTTATCACGGGTCGTAGTTCAGGCCTCTGGCTCATGAGTCAATGTGAACGCCTGCTTTAAACACGTTGCATTACAAAAAGGGCTGCGTGATATTTATTGTGATCTCAATCAATACATCAACAGTCATACTGACGGGACTGTGGTAATTGCATGTTAATGTATTTACCAATCAGATGATCCCTGCTGCTCTAAATTGTGTTTTACAACAGATCTTATTTCAACTTCACATCAAACCTGGAGACGACTGGACAGAAGTCAGAAGCATAAAAATTAAGAAAAATGACTGAAAACAACTAAGTTGGCAAACACAGTGGTCAAAATTATGTTTACAATCGGGTCCAAAAAGAGAAAGAGCACTGTTATTTAGAGAGTATAAATGCCAAAGCATGAACACATCCACATCAGCCTGTGATCGCAATAATTAAATTGTCTCACATTGACTGTTTAACTCATATCGTGCGGCCCCAGATATAAATAGATATAAATCTACTCTATTACTCTTGTCTCTCCTTGGTACACTCCACACTTCAACAGCAGAATTCAAAAGAACACATAGAGCACATGTTGGGATGTGGTTTTAAATATGGATAAATATCACGATAGTACAATCTTGGCAACATTGTCAGCCAAAGCATGCAAAATAAGATTGATCTCCTGCATTTCCTATAAAAATAGTCCTTCCTCACATCTGCTTGTAGGATCATAACGGGAATAAAGCCACATGTTTGTTTCCTTCCTGATGAAATGTGACGGATGCTCAGTAATTCAGCAGAATCCCAGTGAATCCATTCAGTGTTGGTTTGGGTTGGTAAGATGATGAAAGGTCACTCAAGGTGCTCCAGAAGTGATTTACCAAACACTGAAGAGAAAGATATGAATAAACCGACACGCCTGTACCTCTACCTCTACCTGTACCTGTACCTGTACCTGTACCTGTACCTGTACCTGTACCTGTACCTGTACCTGTACCTCTATCTCTACCTCTACCTCTACCTCTACCTGTACACATGCACATAACACATTAATAAACCGTTGATCCAATCAATGCATGCCCAGAACAGTAGCATAGAATAATAACCCTGTTAAATTAATGAACACAGTTCGATAAAAGAAGACAAATCAAAATGTTTCACCATTTCTAATTTCCAAAATCGATGAAGAGTTTATTGCTGGTAAACTGGCATTATTCATTTAATCAAAATCTTGCCATGTTGCTGACTAAAGAAAAGGTGTGTTTGGAAAAACTACAGACTTTACACAGATCGTTACAAAACGAAACACACATACACACGTTTCATTATCAGATGAAGGATAAAACATTTTTATGATGTACTTTCACTCATTTGGACTAAAACTACATTTGTGCTTGTTATTTATAGGTCACATTACTTTACATGTCTGCTCTGTGACTGTCCTTTGGAAAAAAAATCAATGTGACACCTCTGATCTAAATAACACGTGAATAATTTGGACTCAGGATTAACCAAAATTCACTCTTTTTACACTTTTCTTGTCAGTCAGTGATGTTTTTCTTCTTTCAATAAATGAAGAAAAAACTCAATCTGACCTGTTCACAGAGGCGCTGCTACATCTCTACACCTGTTTCCATCCTCACCTTTTATGGAGGTATTATGGGGGAAAAAGGTCTGAGCACTTGTAAAAGTGAAATTTGTAGTTGTGTACCTTGAATTCATAGTTGTGTACCTTGAATTTGTAGTTGTGTACCTTGAATTTGTAGTTGTGTACCTTGAATTTGTAGTTGTGTACCTGTAGAATTCCTTTCTCTCCACAAGTACACCACATTACAAATTCACAACTTCTTAATTACAGGAGCACAAATCCTGTTTTACGAGTCACAGATTAAAAAAACTGTAATTTGTCCTCCAATTGTTGCAGTAAATTCTGTGTAAAACGTATTTGTGCTCCTATATCAATGTGAAGTTTTTCCACACGAGTCACAGACTCTGTTTTCTTCAACTACAAATCGCACATCGCGGCCCTCCGCTGAGATTTCTGTTGAAAAACGACCGGTGCTTTCAGTCAATGGAGAAAATGACCGTGCTTATCTGAGACTGACTGATTTCACAGCCAATCAGGAGAGAGGATTTTGTCCCGCGGCCAATCAGGAGAGGATATTTTGTCTGTATTGAGAGTTTTCCCCTCTTGGAATCAACACGGTCATTGAATCAACAGCAGCAGAGACGTGTTTTCTTTTAAGCCACATTAATAAATTAACTTTGACGCGAAGTTGAAAAGAATTTAGCACCTTGTCACGTCTTTCCTTTATTTCCGCCTCAAAATATACACGCTATTGAGCGCACGTGCTAATTAGCATAAGGGCTAACGTTACATGTGTGCTAATTAGCATATGGGCTAATGTGAGCATCTCCGTTCATTAGCATACGGGCTAACATTAGCATACGGGCTAACATTAGCATACGGGCTAACATTAGCATCCACGCTAATTAGCATACGCGCAGCATGAGAGTCCACATCTGATCACTGTCAAGAGACACAACCATCAGGCATAGTGCCACCTGCTGGAAACAGGAAGTGAGGCGTACATGCAACATATTCCGACGTGCGAGGACCCGTTCAACGCTGCTTGCAGCTTTAATTTTTGTTGATGCTTAGTTGTTGCTTTTATACGCGTCATTTGATTTATTTGGTAATATTTTATTGACATTTGTCATGGTACAGGTGAGCGTTTATGTTTGGCCCCTGAGTTCTTTTCAAAATAAAATGAACACAAATAAATAGCAACCATTTGTTTCTTTTTTTTTTTTTCATTAGTTGTAGATTATTCGGAAAATTGGTCAAAATATTAATCGTTAAAAAATTTGCCATTCGGGGCAGCACTAAAGTTTTGGTGCCATAAATGTTTTTGCTGTATATTGTGCTTAGATGTGTGAATATTAGTGCGCCCGGTTCCAAATAGGAACCAATTTGCGCTGACCGTAAACATGCTTTGAAATAGGCATTACATTTTGTTAGTAGTCTTAAAAAGGTCTTAAAAAGACTTAAAATGAACTTGTACAAACCTGTAGGAACCCTGGAGAGACAAAAAGATTCTACAGTTACACAATTCATGGTACACAACTCCAAATTCCACTTTTACAAGTGCTCAAACCGTTTTCACCAACAATACCTCCATATCATCGCCCTCGGTCAGAAAAGAGGGGTGAGTTGGTCTGAGCTGCTGCAACATCTGTCGTTGCGTCGGTGAAGCTTCGTCATGCTTTTACCATTCATATCAAAATACTGGATTACTGAGGGAAAAGAGTAAAAAACTAGAGAGCTTTTGCTGGAACGTGTGTTGTAGCTGCAGCGTCGGCTGACAGGAGCCCAAAGCAGCATCTTCTGCCTTTTCAATTCACACCTGAAGAATTTTCAAGTGTAAAAAAAAAATAAAAAATTCCTCCTCTTGTAGTTTCAGTTTATTGAGTTGGATCGTTTAACCAACAAACTCTCTTGGTCCTCACTCGCTGTCACGATGCTGCGCATTGTTGCCGTTCTCAGGCATGAGTGTTGCACTGCTTGGGGGCAGAAGAGGAGTCCGTGGTGCTGGAGGACGCGGAAGGCAGGTCAGAGGCAGCCGGCAGCGGAGGTCGGGGCTCCACGGCCCGACTCTTCATGAAGGACAGCAGCTGGTCGGGAATCTCAGCCAGGACGTCTTTAGCCAGTCGAGCCATGCTCAGGACCTGGTTCCCTGACCGGTCGATGTAGTCTCGGAAAGGAACAAACTGCACAGGAAACACAAGTAAACACACGGCTGCTGAGATCACTTCCTGTGGCTGGAGGCAGTTTGTGAAACCTTGATGCTGAAATTTACAGAAGCAGTTACTCATGCTTTCATGCATGCGTGGTCATTGCAGAGGGAAAAAAGAAAAACAAGCTGTCCGTGATCACACATTGAGCTCTAAACTCACTCTCTCATGCTACACAGGTGTTTCTCTAGCTACAATGCTATTCTCCCCTCGGTGTGAAACTTTATTTTTTTAATAGAAGATTAATCAACTACTTCTAAAAATAGTGCAGCAAACTAAATGAAAAGGTAACGTGTGTTATAAACTTTAATTTTGAGCGCAATGGTCTGTCATACTTCAATGTTTGCCCTCGAGCAGAGCTCTACTGCCACATGTGGCTCTACAGCCCCCCTGTAGTGACTCTACAGCTCCTCTAGTGGCTCTACAACTCCACTATAAAGGCTCTACAACTCCACTATAAAGGCTCTACAGCTCCTCTAGTGGCTCTACAACACCACTGTAAAGGCTCTACAGCTCCACTGTAAAGGCTCTACAGCTCCTCTAGTGGCTCTACAACTCCACTGTAATGGCTTTACAGCTCCCCTAGTGGCTCTACAACGCCACTGTAAAGGCTCTACAGCTCCACTGTAAAGGCTCTACAGCTCCTCTAGTGGCTCTACAGCTCCTCTAGTGGCTCTACAGCTCCTCTACTGGCTCTACAACTCCACTGTAAAGGCTCTACAGCTCCACTGTAAAGGCTCTACAACGCCACTGTAAAGGCTCTACAGCTCCTCTACTGGCTCTACAGCTCCTCTACTGGCTCTACAACTCCACTGTAAAGGCTCTACAGCTCCACTGTAAAGGCTCTACAGCTCCTCTAGTGGCTCTACAGCTCCTCTACTGGCTCTACAACTCCACTGTAAAGGCTCTACAGCTTCTCTAGTGGCTCTACAACTCCACTGTAATGGCTCTATAGCTCCTCTAGTGGCTCTACAACTCAACTGTGATGGCTCCCCACACGCACACACACACACACACACACACACACACACACACACACACACACACACACACACACACACACACACACACACACACACACACACACACACACACACACACACACACACACACACACGCACGCACACACACACACACGCACACACACACACACACACACTGAAAGTCTCTTAACGTTTCTGCAGACACTACCTCTAGTGACTCCAACCTCTTGTGAAGGTAAACTAGCAAATATTCACTCAATTCAGAAACGATGCCCCATAAAGTAGTTTTGGGAGTTGAATAGTTTGAAGATCTTTTCAGGAATAGTTATTGCACATTCCACTCCATTTGTTCCATCACATGACGGGTTGGGTAATTCTCATAGCTGGACTGTGCTGGAGGTAAGGAGGTTAAATGATTACTGAGGTTGTGTACGGTTGTTACAGCTGCATGACCCCACTGGAAGGAGAGAGGAAGTAAAGTTCACTGCACCTGGACGATGTCTCTCTCAGCAAAGCGTCCCTTGGTAGACACTCTCACCTCGTCTCCGTCCAGCTCCTCCATGGCTGCAGACAGTAAGACAACTCGAACTGGATTCTTATGCAGCGATATGTCATTTGTACTCCCTTTAAATTACAGACTTCTGATGGCTTCTTCTCAAGAAAAACAAACACATGAACAAGCAAAGGTGACAGTGGAAAGGAAGAAGTTGGTTTTACTAAGGATAAACCTTTGTTGAACTTGTTGGAAAACTCAGCTCAACTCAGCCAAACCAAAAGCAAAACAACAAGAGTGTCATCTTCTTCTTCCTCCTGCTTCATTATGTCACGAGAGAAGAGGTTCAGTGACACTTTTTAACATGAACATGACTTTTGAGGTGGTGTGGTCTGTTATTTCAGGAATCAATTATCTGTGGAGTTGGGAAGAGTTAAACTTCATAGTTGCTCGAAATAAGCTTATTATCATGAGACCTACATGATGTTCTTGAAAAACAGAGTAAAAAGCAGTCCAACTGACTTGACTACAACTTCATTTGTGTGTGTATTTTGAATGGACTCTGGAATAGTGAAGTTATAGCCGCAACTTCAATTTACTAAGTAAAATATGTTACCTCGTGTAGTCCTGTGACTTTTCATGAAGGTGCTGTTATTGTGTGAAGAATATAGGATGATATGGTCTCTCCCTCCAGAACACACTCCCACAGCCCCCCGTGTTATAAACTATGTGGATGAGCTGCAGGAGGATCAACAGGGTCGACATGTCGATGCCACGGAGGCTCTGAAAGGTCGATTATATTTTCCAGCTGTGCATCCACATGATCATTAACAGTGGAACAAGTGTCTGACTGCGATGGAGGACTGTGTGAGGACATCTCCGCTGATCTCCTTCACACACTTACCGTCAAACTCAGCAGGACCGACTCCGACTATGATGATGGACATGGGAAGAGAGGCTGCCTGGACAACGGGACAGAAAAGCACAGATTATGTAACTTGTGAATGCACAATAACAGCATTTATTTTTTCTGCTCATGAGTCCTGTGAACTTGTCTTTTATAAACCTACTATTAACTTATTTATTTAGGGGCCACGAACAGCCTAAATCAATCTTAATTAGATCAGGCAGCAAATGGAAAGACTTCATAGTTTGTTTTGGTTTTGTTACAAAAGTTTTGTATTTACTGCACTTTATGCAAAACCCAGAACACTAGGCTAGATTGGTGCTGGCCCACGGGCCTCATGTTTGACATGCATGTCTTTTTTTTGTCTCTGAAAAAAAAACATTGTTTATGTATATCAACACTTTTAACTGAATTTATATGGCTGAATAGCTTTGGTTGAACACAATGTGATGTTCTCACACCAGTGTGCAATGGAAACCCGAAAGTAAACCAACTGGAGAATCTTGTCACAAATCACAGATCATTAAGACTTTGAATATTTGTGTTAAAGGAAGAGAGCGTGGAACTTCTGCATGCATCTGACGCATGAGGTGTTGTTTATACTCACATTGACGACTGCCTCTTTGGTCTGAGCCATGTCTGAGATGACTCCGTCTGTGATCATGAGCAGCACAAAGTACTGAGAGCCGTCAGTCACCTCCGCTGCACACCTTTCACCAGAAAACACACAAACATGCACAAGTTAATGTTCAGTAGAGTCCAGTGTGATGACTCACTGACCCAACTTCTACAGAAATCTACAGCCTCCAAAACTGTGAAACATCTTCAACACCAGTGGAAAGCAGTTGTCTTCGCATTAGCCCAACTCAGGTTGACTTTGTTGTAGATGGTGTAGCAGCTTCACTTTGCTCAACACGTGATTCTATTGCTCCTCCGAAGATAAAAGCAACAACTCAGAGGAGGGTAGCTCCATGGCATAACTAACATTGGCCAACTTCAAAGAATTCAGCACAGAAACTGGAGAAGAAATGGCTTCTAACTCAATTAGAAGTGTTTCGTATTGCCTGGAGAGATAAGCCCTTCACAGAAATCACAGAAAGGAATAGTAAGCAGTTGCCTACTATTCCTCCTTAAAAACAGACAAAGAACAATCCTAGATTTCTCTTCAGCACAATAGCCAGGCTGACAAAAAGTCCCAGCTCTGTTCAACCTCATATCCCTTTAACTTTGAGCAGTAATGCCTTTGCAATCTTCTTCAATCACCAAATTCTTACTAATAAAAATAAAATTGAAGACACCCTCCTTAAAGCAGAGCAACCACATCTTCTTCAAATTTACAGTTGTATAGCTGTCATTCTAAAGAGCTCTCCTCAACTGTGACTCTAATTCAGAGACAGCGCTGCTCAAAGTTACTACTGATCTTCTCATGGCCTGAGACAAATGCTTTATTAATCCCTGGGGGGAATTCTTGAATTCTCGTTGTCTGAGTGGTACGGTTTGGCTTTCCCAGATGGCTTGAAATGTCGGACATGCATATGAAACACATGTAAACCTGCTGAAATGTGCAAATTTTATGTATGGAAAGCATGGAAATATGTTAATTTGTGTTAATATATAGAATTCATTTTGCACACAGCTGTATGGTGTGTGTGTGTGTGTGTGTGTGTGTGTGTGTGTGTGTGTGTGTGTGTGTGTGTGTGTGTGTGTGTGTGTGTGTGTGTGTGTGTGTGTGTGTGTGTGTGTGTGTGTGTGTGTGTGTGTGTGTGTGTGTCTCACCGCGCCACCTGGTTGATGACAGGCGAGAAGTTAGTTGGTCCGTACAGCTGAACGGTTCTCAGGCTTTGGAAGTAAGCTTCTAGTACACCTTCAATCCCCACACAGTTTGGATTTTCTGCATTAAAGTTCTGCAATTGAACCCAGAATAGATCAAACTGACACAACGTTCTAATGGATTCACGATTCATATCCACACAACCCCCTATCAAGCCGTATTTACCTCATACTTAGATTATTCCACCTGTCATTATATGATGTAGCTACCAGTGTTCTTCTAGAACCATCCAGTGCTCAACAGAAAGTTCTTCTTCTCTTTAACATATAGGGCTTTTCCACCAAAAAGACCAAGAGACCCTTTGATGTTCACAATGATCTTTAATTAGCGCGGGGTCTCGGGTCAATACATCTAATCCGAGCTAGTGGGAAGTCAGGTTCACCTGTGCAGATTCACTGCTGTCCATAAAAAGCCATACAGAGACACAAACATCAGGAACAAGTCTCTGCAATGTGTTAAATCTTTATCAATTTACAGCTTCATGTTTGTGTCTGCACAGGAAGAAACAACCCCCAGGATGTTTTACCAGAGCGAAGGCGTGGGAGATCTTTCCATCTGGGGGAAGTTTGGCTCCAAAACCGTACGCAGGGAAAAGTTTGTCACTGTCGTAGTCCTGAATGATTTCCCCCACAGCTTTCAACGCCATCGCATATGCATTCATCTGGTATGGACTCATGTAGTGCAGGGAGGTGGGCTGGGAGGGATTACCTGCACACACACACACACAAACACACACGATGATTAGTATAAATGAGCTCATCCACACCATGTCCTCCTCAGGCAGTTCCTTCATATTTCAGAGAATGACGCTACATTCTTATTTCAGCCTCAGGACTTTAAACTGAGCCGCCTGCTGTCGTCACTATTATCACTCAGACGACAGTAAACCAGTGATAAACCAGTGATAAACCGGTGATAAATCCACTGTTTGACCCAACTTAACACAACAAAAATGAAAAACTATCATCATTATTTAACGGTGATGGTCAACTCTACATCCCTCACCTCTAGTCTGCCTGAAGCACTTTCTTCCTGTTGAGAATCAGAGCTCCATGCTGAGAGGAAAGAGTCACTCTAATGTCTCTATCATTAAACTCTGCAATCTTTCAAGCCACTGTTTCAGTTCGAGCTGTCAGGAATAACCTAAAAGTACTGTTAACAAACATCCTTTATATACTTTTAACAGTGGATGGTAAACATATGCCTGGACCATCTGCCAGTCTATTCATCGTTCCACACCTCAGAGCAGACTCTTTACTTTGTATTTGTGCTTCTGTCAGGTTCGTATATATCCAAACTATTACTAACCTACTATTATAAAGACACACACTCCCTCATGGTTTCACATCTATATTAAATAGTTTAAGTGTTTAAGATGATTGTACAAGAAGTCTCCTGTGCACGGTAGAATAACCAACCAAGATTTCATGATACCAACAGAACAATCATAATCACCTGTTGCAACGACACAACAAGCATGACAGAACAGTCCTCTGCATGTATGAATGTGAAATAGTCTCACCATTCGACGCTGTGAAGTCGATGGCCACAGTGAAATTGAGTTGTGCCCTGGTTGGAGAAGGAGCTGGTCAGTATCATCAGAACACACTAAAAAAAAACTGATCAGCTCTTGGCTGTCACGTATGAAGAACCAGGCCATAAACACACACGGAACTGAATTAACTGTCCATTCATATTGTTTATGACAGTTTGTTCTGATACTTAGCCTTCAGCTGTGGAGGCTCTAAGAATGATGCAAGACTTTTTTTTTTTAAATAAATATACTTTATTTTTATTCAAGGCTTATTCCAATTTACAATTCAATGATTTCACTTCATTCAGAAAATGAACTTTCAGACGGTGCCTGTTTTGTCTGCCAGAAAGATCTGATGAGATGAAGACACTTTAATGTGAATGGTCTACTCTACATTAACACGAGTGTTTTGTTGTATCTCTCAATGTGTTCACACTCCTGTTTGAACCGGAATTCTCTTCAGGGAAAAACCGTTTCGTTTCATGAAGACTCCCACAACCTCTGATCAGGATCTAACAAGCAATCCCTGGTCCCCTTAAAATTCTAGGTGTCGGTTCGTTTGCAAACAATCTTTTTAGTGGGCAGAGTGTGAGGGCGTGACATAGTGTCCATTCTGGGAAATAAACAAACAACGCTAACCGCACGAATCAGAAGAAGCAGAAGCAGAAAGAAAGAATTTGATAATATCTTCCGTTCAGACGTAGAGTAGTGAGGAAGATGCAGCGAGGAAGACTCTCATTGATATCTGGTCTGAAGACTGTATATCATGGTTGTTTGTAGCTACCTATTAGCCACATGCTAACTAGCCTAGCTACCACGGGCTAAAGCGGCAGGACTACTGGTTTCCGTCCGGACCAATCAATGAGCCATGTTTCTTCTTTACTTCATTGGTCAGTATCATCAGAACACACCAAGAAACTCATCAGTACTTGGCTGTCACATATGAAGAACCAGGCCATAAACACACGTAAACATGTTTCTTCTTTACTTTCCTTCTTTACTTCGTCAGGGTTCATTTCTGGCGACAGCGCCCCCAAACCACCAGCTGTTGTAATTGCATGACATTTCCCAGGGGGTTTGATCCGGTCTCTAAAGTGAATGTGAACGCTACCTGAACCAAATGAAAGTGTGATTTGATTTCACTAAGAAATATGCCCTACACTGCGTTTGCTTTCTTCCTGTTGGTAGAATCACACCATTGGCCCCATTGTGTATTTTGAGTGTAAAATCAGTTAAGTATGACAGAGTGAAGCTCACCCTCCTCTGATGAAGTCGACGAATGTGTGTTCTGAGTCCACTTTGAAGGACAGCAGGGTCACCTGGGAAAGACCAGGCAAAAAGATTCAGTCCGACAAAGATCTCAGTCCTCATCCTTCACTCGTCAAACACACTCCAGCAGGTCTCACCGTGCCTGAGTTGATGTATTTCTTCTTCTTGCCTTTCTTTTTGGGATTCAAAACCTTGATCAAAGACATAAAGCAAGAGGGGAACTTTCTGAATAAGTGTGTCTGAGCAGGTTGTTTCTTCTTTCAGCACTTTTCTTTATATCGATTAAACAATTTTCCCATATGAATAATGAAATAATTCAGAGAACTGATTTTATAAAACACACTTTCATCATATGTCCTCCAAGCATGCAGGAGAACGAATGTGTGATAAGTTGTTGGTGATGTGTTACCTCGTACACGTTGAACTGGTTCTGTCCTCTGGACAGCTCTCTGTAGCTGGTTGTGAACTCCCCAATAAAGTCATGGCTACAAATAACAACAACCAAAAAATACAAGATTATTTAGGACTTGTTTTTTATCAGCAGTTTAGATCGTTTGTAGGTCATTGAAGATATTGCAATTGTGTACTATAGAGATGAATCGATTCATTCGTAATCTAGTTGTCATAAAACTTTGACTCGGTCAAGTCAAGGAAATTACCTCATGGTGATTATATTAACTTTAAATCATAAGATTCAGTACAAAACTTGATTCAACACTAATTAGTACTGCGTTCATACAAAGTCATTATAGTGGGTGATTTTAACGTTCTTATAGATGTTGACAATGAGCCTCACCATTGCATTGCAAGGTGAATAAACCCACTCATTATTTTAATCACACTCTTGACCTGGTTCTCACATGGCAGTGAAATTTCTCCCCACAACCCTCTGTTGTCTGATCACTTCCTGATATCATTTGAATTTGTATTAACTGGCTTTATAACGTGCGTGAATCTTTTTTAAATATAGGAGCTGTCTATCAGACAATGCTGTGGCCAAATGGAAATAATCCATCACTGTTGACTTCGATTCCATCAGTGGATCAATTGTAAAACAGTTGTCTTAGCATTAGCATTTGCATTAGCATTCGCTCAACTCAGGTTGATTCTGTTGGAGTTAGAGCAGCAGCCTCACTTTGGTCCACACTTGATTCTGTTGCCCTCCTGAAGAGAAAAGCTCAGAAGAGGGAAGCTCCATGGTATAGTGAACAGTTGCGAACATTAAAAAAACTGGAGAGGAAATGGTATTTAATTCAGTTATCAGTGTTTCATACTGCCTGGATAGTTTGTTCAACTATTTAAAAAAAAGAAACTGAACTTAGTAGAATAGAAGTAGTTTATTTAACAGAGTTTTCCTTTCCACCCTCTCCTAAACGTTGACTTGTGGAATTGTTGGGTGTGACATTGAAACGACTCTGCTCTATTTGTCTCCATAGAAATAAAATTGAATTGAAAATGGAACTATTAGTGTGTGAGGCTGGTCTCGTGAGAGGATGGGGTCCTCCAACCACATGGATGGTTTCCATGGTGATCTCCGGTCCTGAACATGAGCATCAGGCTGCAAATGTCAAAGTATCCCTGAGTGTGCTCAGGTTCAACCAACAGGAGGTCCACATGTTAATATCACCACGGAGCTACTCTCAAACTCATATTAATGCCTTCACAGCTGAATAAACTGCAGGTAAAACACGGCTTATAATAGACTTGTAAAAATATTTGTAGCATATTTCAAAAGCTTTTGCTGAGTTTATTTAAATTCTCACAGCTATAAAAAAAAAACAACTGACATTTTTAGTGTTAGAACTGTGTATATAAGTCTGTACATTTCCTTTGTTGCATAAAAATGTTTAGCATTTTGGGAGTCACGTATGTAATGACTTGTTTGATTTTGTTCTTTCCTATTGTCTTTGAATGGACCATGCGCTGTGCTGATTGCTGATAGGAGGAGACAAGTGTCAATCAAGGAGGGAAAAGTTGATCACGTTCTGACTCTTAGGGTGCGTCTGAATAGTCCCTCCTATCTCCTTTCCTATGCACTTTTTCTTTAACCCCGTGGATGACGTCACGGTAAGGGCAAGTGAGTCATGTTGATGAAAACTCCTTTTCTTTCTGAGAAGTGAAGTTGGAAATTCCACATTTATTAACTGCAGTGAAAGAATCTTATTTGTCACTTGAGTCAATTTGGCACATTTGCTGCTGAACAACAAAATTAAAATAAGACAAAAACGTTTACATTTAATATTTATGAAATGTTTGATGGCTGCAGGTTTCTGACCTCCATCTTTGAAGTTGTTTTGATCAAGTCCAGCAATTTCACTAAATATTTTAGCTGTATTACTTTGTCAAACATCTGATCCTTAAATAAACATTAAAGACAGAAACCGAAGTAATATGAAAAAATGCAAATGAACCAATTCTGTGTAATTAGGGTGGAATAAATAATAAATTATTGGCATGAGGCTCATGATGATCAGAATACATCTGTTTTTGTTCCTTTTTTCATAAAAAAAATGTCTTAGTTTGTTTTCTTAAATGATGGAAAACAGAGAAATCCTGTTCAGAAGAGAACGCTCTTGATGTTTTGTTTTAAAACGACTTTGTGAAGAAAACATGATGTGCTATCTAGATAGAAAACTCATCTTTCAGACAGAATCATTTTATATTTTTATTTGTTGTTCGTGTGTGTGTTTTTCTAGTCTCCACATTATCAGCTTCAGAATCGCAGAAATCATTTTCTGGTGATAAATGTGATTCTGATCTGAAGAAGAATTAAGGAGACTTTCTTGATCCCACAAGTATATTTCTTCTATAAATCAACCTATCCTATTGAGCGTTAACTCCAGTGTACATGCTCGGAGTGTTGAGCTGCTGTGGTGTGGTGCCTGGGAGCTGCTGGGCTCAGGGGTCACAGGTCATGGTCAGGGACTCACATTCAAGAGACTGAAATGAAGCAACTAACCTCCCGTCTCTGTCCCAGTCAAACACGTCCACCTTGACCGTCCTGAACGGGTGGTGGTGGTGGTGGTGGGGGGGATCAGTGTTAGGGTAGAAAAGAGAAAGGGAAGTAAAAAGAAGAAATTATTGGAGGCAGAACGGAGGCAGAGGTTTTTCAAACCAAATGAAATTGTTAATTGGCTTCACTTGAATATGTTCCTCATCTTTACCACGTCAGGGAGTAACAGTGTTGGACTGAAACCTGGGAAAAGTCACACATGAAGACTCAAAGATGTTCATTCTTACACTGAGTGGGACTTCTCACTGATCTGGACTTTGTCTGGAATTAGTAGGTGAAGTAGGTTCTTTACATTACGCCTGCAGTTGTTTCAGTAATGACTATTCAAAAACATTATTTTGTTATTTTGATTACACATTCATGATTATGAAGGTTTCATTTTGATTGTCAGCTTCCTACAATGTGGATCATGAACACAAAACAAACATAGCTTGAATCAGACATGGAAGATAAAACTATTCCTCAACTGAACCAAGTTCTGGATTTACTGACTGACAGAGGCTAGTATTACAGCAACTCAACCAATGTGTTCGGACTCCCTTCACTCTGGCTGACTCCTCAGCAGAATCTCATGGTTCCCACTTTGTTGAAGGATGTGAAGAAGAGAAGTAGAGCTCTGTAGTGCCAGAATACAACCAGTCGTCAAGGAAGCGGCACATTCTTCCAATAACCCCTGACTGCGGACCGGAGCAACGTCGGGCCAAACGTTTAGGTATGTGGGCGGAGTCAAAGGTTTGAGGCATTTACGCCATTTTGAGGCAGAATGTGGGCGGAGTTGACTGCGTTTGCTGCATTTACAGTCCGGAGAGTGAAATGGAGAGACTAATTTAACTTCTTTAGGCCCCTGCAGACTCCCATAAGAACAAGAAGAAAAGTTGGGCTGTGACGGAAGCCAGCAGCCAAAAAAAACCAAAGTTTTTTCAGCAGGAGAGTTCATCCTCTATGAAGAAGCTGTCGAACTCATAGGCCACGCCCCCTCATGGCAGGCACACATCTGTGAAGCAGCGTTTTAACATTTCAACTGCACA
The DNA here is from genome assembly GCF_963383615.2 of Lipophrys pholis. Taxonomy (NCBI): domain Eukaryota; kingdom Metazoa; phylum Chordata; class Actinopteri; order Blenniiformes; family Blenniidae; genus Lipophrys; species Lipophrys pholis. The sequence goes on from NC_137637.1 coordinate 3,499,171, forward strand.
GCTTATTTCTCGCTTCCAATGTTTTCAGAAATACATCTCCCTGAACTGTTTCAGTAATAAAAGAGAAAGTTTGTTTCTGAGCCGCGATGTTGGTCTGGTTTTAACTATAGGAGCTGACAGCTTTTAGTGATGCGTTCAGGTGCATCACGTAAGCCCGCCTCCAACATTTTAACGCTCTGCAGGGCTCATACAGTAGCGATGTTACAAGCTAAACATAATTAGAGTAAGACTGATAGTCATTAGCGAGCTGGAACACGCATGCGCAGCACACGGCAGTGCAGAAGTTTCGGCAGCGCGGCTCCTCCATAGTTCGGCCAGGACGGTTGGAACAGTCGAACCAATTTTGTTCGGCCAGAGGGAGCTGGCCGTAGAAAATTATGTAATTTTGTTTGGCAGGACCCCGGAGTTTCAAACTTTCTTCTTGTTCTTCTGGAGGATGAATCAGCCTTAACGACGCACAGTGCCCAAGCACGTCTCCCAAAAACCCAACCCACGTCAACGTTGACTCCGCCCACATTGGGGCACGCTGAGCTCATCAATGGCGCAGCCAGGGGCTTCTCCATTATTCAGATTCAGTTCAGATCTGGTATCAGATTCAGTATTCTCGACCACTTGAGTGAGGAAGAAGATTCAAATATCTTCCACACCATCGTGGCTGTTGATGTTCCTCCCTCTGTGAACTACAGACCTGCCTGCCTGCGTCCTTCATTTCCATCCAGGGGGCCAGTTTGGACATTGTGGAGGAGTATAAGTATCTGGAGGTTCATATTGACAATGAACTGGACTGGGTGAGGATCACTGAAGCTGCTTACATGAATGTTCAGCACCATTTCTATCTTATGAGACGGCGGAGGTCGTGTTGAAGGCCTTCTATGAGTCTGTGGTGGCGAGCGCTATCCTCTTTCCTGTTGCATGCTGGGGCAGCACGCTGAGGCTTTCCAACACCAGCAGACTCAAGAAATTGATCATTCAACCCATTGAAATGGTGGATGTGGAGATGGAGGCTTCAGGGAGGAGGATCCGGTCCAAACTCAGTCCTCCATGATGTCCTGGTCCACAGCTGGAGCTCCTTCTGCATGGACTTATTCCTCCAAAGTGCTTTACAGAGATCCTTTCTACCTGTGGACATCCGACTCTAACTCTTCTCTTTAAAAATAGTTTGTCTAGTTTTTCTGTCAATTCCATTCGTCAATGTCACTGTTAAACCGTAATGGTTAATATTTACTACTAAAATTGTTATTCTGACTTAATTGGTTGTTTCAACATTATTTACCATTAATCCTATATTTCTTTCTGTTGAGAGCAAGGCTGTAAAGTAGTTTCTACTCTCTTTCTAGTCTTTTCGGACAGCACAAAGACAGAGACACCACTCCATGTTGATCTCAATAACACCAGCACTGGCCTCAGACTGATTCACGGCCGACTGCTGGCATTATTCTGACCACCACAGAGTCACTTCCACTGCTTCACCATGACCAGCCGGTTTACTGCCTACTGCTACAAAATCAAAGTCATGCCTGCCGCAAATTCGCTGCAAGATAATGCCCATGAATTATTTCATCAGGTTTAAATCCGGTGTTTGCTGTCATACTGTCATGTTTCTGTTTAGAGAGTAGGAAGTACAGGTACGTCACAAAAACACAACACTGCACACGTGTTTGCAGAAGGTCTGAGTTGCTTGTATCAACTAGAAGTTGTATCTTCAGTTGTCTGGGTCCATGGACCTGAGGACGATTCTCATTCAGCAGCATGCAGCCAGCAAGGTATTTGACTTATGTATGTTTTATTATTTAGTATTGTTTCATATGCTCTACCTGTTCTGACTGGTTTGTGTTTATGTCTTTTCATACACGTGTAGTTCCAAGTGTGTGTGTGTGTGTGTGTGTGTGTGTGTGTGTGTGTGTGTGTGTGTGTGTGTGTGTGTGTGTGTGTGTGTGTGTGTGTGTGTGTGTGTGTGTGTGTGTGTGTGTGTGTATAGTTCGTGTGTTGTGTATTTTCATTTGTCACACGTTCACAAATGATCTGTGGACTGAGCTCCATCAGAGCTGTATGCTTGATCAGAAGTACATCCAAATCCTACTCAGGCTTAGATTAGGATTTGGTGAGTAACTCAATGATTAATCATACTGATTACATCGCAGACACACAGATTCACCCCATCACGATCAGCCACCATGCAGCTGTCACTCTGACACTCACTAATAAAACCTATCAGAAGATGGAGATTTAACACATCACTGCTCAAGGATCAAGGATGAAGGAAGAAGAATTAGGAGATAAAATCAAAGCCTTGGAGACGACTCATGCCGCCTCCCTGGAGGAGCTCTTGTTTATTGAGTTTATAAAATTAAAAATGGATTTAAATAAAATAATAATTGACCACAAAATACAATTTGAACTGCAGGGATTACCCTTGGATAACTTTGAACACACAAGTCCAAATATTTTGGCAACAGATCTGTCAAGATCTAGTTTTACGTCTGGGTCACCCTGTTCCAGTCTCGCCCGTATTTTGGTGTGGGACTCAAGAAACAGCTTCATGCATGTTGAAACATAGCAGGTGTAGCTGATTACCACCTCTGAAGAGCCGGTTTAGGCCCCGTGTCCACGACAGCGTTTCACATCACAACACCTCATTCGTTTAAAAAAAGGGGGTGAGTTCACACAGCACACTGGACACACAGACAACAATGTAGTTAGTCTGCGGGGCCATGGGAGGGCGCTGTTGCTTGTTTTTGGAATAAAACCACATGGACATGTGCAGAGAATAAAGTGCTATAAATGTGAACAAAATGGAGAGAACTGACATTCTAGTGGACTGATGAAGAGTCGGATGCTATCAGGGGTAAGTCTACTATCAAACTATATGCACGATAAAAAATTAATACATTAGAATACGTCTGTGAGTCAAACCACTACGGGTCCGCCATGTTCGGTCGCCTCCGGCAGTCTCTGCAGGAGGGAAATGTCACCGTGAAAGAATCTTTCCACCTTGGGAGCCGGGATGAAAACTTCACGGATGCAGTGGATCTGAACACGAGTGTCGTGTAAATAGACTGCCCACAAGTGGAAAAAGATTTGCGGATACAATCGTGTTCATTGTTGTGTAAACGGGGCCTCAGTTGACTCTGACAGAATCCCTGGAAGTAACACTTTATTTTAGGAATAAAAGGCAGAAGTGTTTTGTCAGATGGAAGGAAGCAGGGAGCCTCTGTCCTGCTGGTTGAACCTCACCTGTCGTAGTCTCCGTTACAAAGAGCTCGCACGGGGATGGTGAATGACTGCCACACCGGGTTCAGATTGTTCTTGATCACCTCAGTCTTGTGGCATATGGTGAACCTGAAATCACACAAAAACAGCTCAAAATATAAAAGACAGTGTGAAAGGACAATGGTCCAGGGTGGTGCAAAACTGGACAGTCTTTGTGAATGAGACAGGTATCGTGGTTTGTGTATACAGTATCCAAATGTACTTCACCCAGACTACAGAAGTGTTCTGAGGCATCAGAATTGTGATTCTTGGATGTTAAAATATTCAAAACTACCAGCAAGAAAAGATAAGGAGTATCTGATTCCTCCTTTCTCACAGGGCTGAGCTCAGTAGAAACATGTTGGCAGTAATGAACGGAGGTCACGACGCCACTGCTGGAGGACGAAAGGCCGATTCATCCTCCATAAGAACAAGAAGAAACTTCGGCACTCCAGGGTTGTGCTAAACAAAATGACGTCATTTTCTTCTGTAAGCTCCTTCTGGTCGAAGACATTTCATTTGGCAGTCCCACAAGTCCGTGACATGGAATGTGCATTTTATATTTACGCACTGCCATGTATTGTGCGCACACATCCCAGCTCGCTAATGACTGTATCAGTCATGTTTTAATCATATTTAACATGTAGCCTTGCTACTGTGTGAGTCCAGAAGCTCGTTGGCATGTAGCATGGATCAGAGTTTACGTGATGCACCTGAACGCATCACTCAGCTCCCGCAGTTAAAACCAGACCAACATGGCAGCTTGGATACAAATGTTCTCTTTTATTACTGAAACAGTTCAGAGACAAGTATTTCTGAAAACATTTGAAGTCAGATAAAAGGTGTGCAGTTGAAAAGCTAAAACACCGCTTCACAGACATGCGGCTGCGGCGAGGGGGCGTGGCCTGTAGCGAGGGGGCGTGGTCTGTGGGTTCGACAGCTTTTTCTCAGCGTATGAACTCTCCTGCCGAACAAGCATTTCTTTTATCCGCTAGCTGATGTTACAACCAAACTTTTCTTCTTGTTCTTATGGCAGAATGCAGGGGCCTCAGCAAGGGACAGAGCACAAGACGATTTAGAGTCACACTCGCCAAACAATGCAAACACTTACGTCCCGTCCTCGTTACTTCGGTAGAAGACAAGGAAAGGGTCGGACTTGCCGAAGAAATCCTTTTTATCCAGCTTGTTGGCACAGAACTGCATTGTGGCGATATCCTGTGAGAAAAATAGCAGTGTGTTTTTAAGAATAAAACCTTTTAAAGCCTTCAGTTAGGGACTTCAGCAGATTTCTATGACTTAAAGTTTTCAGCTCACACTAGTAGTTCAGGAGACTGACACTGTCTGTGAGCGTAAGATCAGGCTAAAACATTTTATTTGATCAAATGTATTGCACAGACAGGATAAAGTCACTTTTTCTTTACTAATTATTTACACCAATAGGAACTCTAATTGAATGGAGATCTCAGAGGAGAAGTCATTAAGTACGTTGATCAGACTCAAACGCAGCTTCACGCATGTCTGTAAATGATCAGTCTCCGTGAGTGAGCCAGAGACTTGTAATAAAGGCAAGAGCTGCAGTGAAATCTAGACTTCTACATGAGCAAGTTTAACAAGTAGACTGAAGGATCTAAACTACAAAGTGGACAGAATGTATGAGGGAACACCAGAGTCTGAACAAAACACACCTTTGGATATCTGGTTATCTAATCCATCACCCAGCATAGCAAGTAAAGGGAACTAAAGGACCAGTTACATTATAAATGATGGTTTGCAGGGTGAAAATATGCAAACTGATTTTCCCTTTATGTCATGCAAATGAGAAAATCAGTGAACTGTGACTGCATTTAGATTCACTTGGCAAAGTTAAATATAGATGCAGAGGATGTGAGTGTCATGCATTAAGATGGCGGCGTTTGACTGAGTGTCTCTGGTCATGGATGGTTTGAAACAGGTGTGTCAGTCAGGTACTGACCCGGCAGTTGCTGAGCTCCTCTGCTGTGAAGATAATGGATCCACACTTCTTCCCTGGAATTCCCCTGAGACACAGAGAAGGAAGGGAAGAGAGAGAGAGAGAGAGAGAGAGAGAGAGAGAGAGAGAGAGAGAGAGAGAGAGAGAGAGAGAGATTATTTGCTCACAATAATACAATGGACTATAGACAAAAAACCAAGGAAGCAAAAAAAAAGAAAGAAAACTTTTATTAATTTCACAATAAAACGAAAAGCCATATTATTATTATTCATAAATCATAAAAGATTGATTGATTGACTTTTTTAACAGCGTGAGCAGCGTCTAAGCTTTACATCGTTAATCACATTCACTCAATCAGGCAGCAGCCATGCAAGGCACCGTCACTGCAATGGGATTTAGTGCCTTGCTTAAGGGCACTTGGACAGGTGGAGGTGGAAATTGAGCGTGCAACCTTCCAATTGGGAGACAACCGCTCTACCTACCGAGCCATGGCCCATGGAAGTTGAAAAATTGTCACTTTGACTTTTGTTAATCCCACCTCTCCAGGAAATGCCTCCAGGTAACTTTAGCCTCGGCACAGTTCGTCGCCGACCGCTTCACTTTTTACCCAACTTATGTTGGCAGAGGTCAGGTTCTCAAAGTCCTTAACAGTTTCATATAAAACACTGATTTCACATTGACTTTTCACAAGAACAATGCCATCATCAGCATACGTGGACTATTTATAAAACAGTCACCACACCGAGGGAAAGAGAGAAACACCAGAAACATAGTCTTCATTTTAAAAAGTCTCTATGGGCAGAGAGTAGAACATCCTGAACAGGCCACAGTCTGAATCTCCTCTCAATCCATGCACAACAATGCATGTGAACTTTGGGGATCATTTGACCAGAAGCTGCTCCTCCAATCAACCATATTTGGCAACAACACGCATCTTTATAAAGCAGGTGAATATTTCTTTTTTCCTCGTGATGCGTAACCACTGAGCTGTTCTGCACAATAAATGAGTTCCTCCAGGCCACAGGGCAACAGCGTTTAATAGCGACAAGTGCAACGCAGTTTAGTTGACTAAATGAAACCCTTTTCTATTAATAGAATTAAATTACATCGGCACTCGGTAGAGCACATACCGTCGCCAATGTCACCTTGAATTGTTACGGTTAAATGATGATGTTCTGTTGGTTCCCATTCTTTTGTGTTACTTGAACGCACCGTTAGAGCAAGTTGGCCTGTGATTGGCTGAGAGTGGAGAAAGGGGGCGGGGAGCAGAGTTAGCAGTGTGCTAGCAGATGGCCAACAGCAGCTGCAGCCCGCTAGTGTGTCTCCATGGCAACAGACGCTCATCACTGCTCTCCTCCATGGGGTGCCTCTCATGGGACTTTGTATGGGACTTTTTTTTTGCAGCTTTTTGGGATTTATATTGAAACAGTTAGCAGTTAACATTCTAAAATCTAATCATTAGATTTTAGAATGTTAACTGCTAACTGTTCATCATCCAAGGACCAATCCATTAGATTCTAATGGATTGGTCCTTGGATGATGACAAATCATCCCTGAAGATTTCATGCAATTCAGGTTAATGGTTTTTGCGAAAAGTTGGTAAAATACATACATACATACATACATACATACATACATACATACATACATACATACATACATACATACATACATACATACATACATACATACAAAAGCAAAATAACCTTCCCCCAACTTTCGTTCGCGAAGGTAATTAGTTCTGTGATGGTGCTTTAATTACAAGGCGGGTGGATTCTGTGGTGACGGGACTACTGGTAGAAACCAGATGTACTGGACACAGAGTTGTATTTAGTGCTTTACAAATGAAACTGAGCAGAATTGAATTGAAAGTTGAACTGAAATTAATGAACAGCAATCTGACATATGTTCCATTGCCTTGCCTGCTGTAGGTAGGTAAGTATCACCTCCTACCACGGTGCTGTTTTGACCCACAAATTCACACAGAGAACAGTTATAAACAACAACCCACCTTTAAACCGCCTTTCTTTGTTGTCTTGGCCCAGTCGGGGTCGGTTGTGAGAAACAAAATGTGTCTCTGCATGTGACTCGGATGATGGTGTAATAAATGTTCATTTTATTGTTTACTGTTAAACTCAAGAGTGAACAGCACAACCAGCATATTTATGAATGACTGTTCCTCGTGCTCAAGTACAGAATTATTTACGACAACCATAGTACTCATGTGCAGTATCAGAGTTCCAGAAAAGTTACGTTTTCGCTTCTTACACAGAGATGGAGCATTTTAAAAATGTGCTGTCTCCAGTGAATCCAAGCATACTGTAAAGAATTTCCCTCTGGGATTAATGAAGTATTTCCTATTGTATTCTTTTGAATACATACTGAATCCAGGGTTTCGACAGAAACATTTAAGGCTTTTTGTATTGTCAGTCCTCAACTGGCTAATAGGATCAAACTGAATAAAACTTGGCTAAAGTACAGCACAAGTGCCTTTCAGATGTATTCCTGATGCTCACATTCAGTTAAATCTTGCTTTATACAACCTTTTTGATTGTCTTATGCAAATGATATTCACCTCAAGAGAGTTGAAATTTATATCAGTCTTCCTTTTTGAATTCATTTCAAACCAGGTCAGTCCCAGTGAGATTTTTTCAAGTGTAATTTAAAGTAAAACCAGGCCAACACAGGAACATCAAAATAAAAATGAACAGTGAAAACAACCAATAAAGAATGTAGGAAGAACATGGTCAGAGTGAAAATAAATATCATCATCCAGACATTTTAGAGGCTCAGACTGCATGATCATCGTTGTCATCATTATTTATTTATTTTTTAATTAATTTTACTTTTACTCATAAATAGAAATTTGCTGCCTTTCCACTTCCATGCAGGGGTAAAGACTATTTCAAGATTGTAACAATCACAGTTCGAGATCTTTTGGGCATATTTGCATTCGTGTGACTGCAGATATTTGGTCGTGATGTCCAGTGCGTGTATTGAACTACTGACTGTTCTACTTTCTCTGTTTGAGCTTTAATGTTCTCGCTGTGATGTGAGCTCACATTCTTTCTTTTTTCATCCACGTTTTTACCAGACCTTTAAATGCACTAAACTCAACTAATAATGCTTTGCTTTTAAATCACAGTGTGGGGAAGAAAACTGTGATGAGCAGTTTTCCCATCTTCACTACAAAACTTCAGGAGTCACCTCGAAGAACATGAACAGAAGCAGATGAACAAGAGCCTGTTCTGTACCAATGTAGTCCGAGCTGGTGTCGGCCTTTGTACATTTTGAGACTAGAACAGACTCTATTTCCCTTTTCAAACTCCTCCAGTTATGTCAGTTGCATGTGCAGTTAACAGAAATTTTTTTATTTGATTGGACTGCTGTATGCATTTTCTTGCTCAATAATAAATCTTCTTCCAAGCCGCAGTTCCAAAGCTGAGTAAACCAGGTTCTCCTCTCAGATCTATCTGGATGATGATGATGCATTTATTGTTACACTGTGTCTTACCAAGCTGTACTTTAGTTTAACATTACTTTTATAGCTCGTGAGCTCAGTTTCTAGATTCTTTATCGTAGTCAGATGAGTCCAGAAAGCTTCTCTGACGGGTCTCCTGGAGACCAGAACCATCTTTCATTAGTAAAGCCATCAAAACGGCCATGACGCTGTCAGAAACATGAAACTTGGACGATCCAGCGGAGCCGGTACGACGGGACAACGTGTGTTCAGATTTTCAAAAAGAGGTGGTTTCAGGTGGCCGAGAGGTTCGAGACATGGACTTAGGATCAGAAGCTCACAGGCTTGAATATCACAGTGGGCAGTTCACCACTATGGGTCCCTAAGCATGACCTTTGACCCCCTTCAGCTCCCTGGAGCTCCCCAGTGTGGCTGGACGGGTACGATCATTCGTAACGCTCAGGATTCCTTCGATCAGGACACTGGTTTGTGTGGGAAACATATGATGTCTGACCTGTTTGTTTTTAATTAAGATGCATTACGAGGCCGAGGGTTTGTCCGTGACAAGAATGTGTAAAGGACTTTTTCTCACCAGCCACTCACTGACGTCTGCTTCACCTTCCAGAGTATAAGAGAGGGAAAGAAGACTGTATACAGTACATCGCCGCAGCTCAGCTTTCTGTCAGAGACACTGACACAGAAGTACATTCAAGTGTACAAGTGCACATAAATATGCGAGCATGCAGTACAACATTGGTGTGTTATCTGAAGACATGTCAAGCTTTCAGAGTGTCTCTGCCAGGCTGACGCTCATCACACTGAAGGGAACGGCAGATAAGGAAAGGTAATGGGGACCGTGGCTTCTAAACACACACACACACACACACACACACACACACACACACACACACACACACACACACACACACACGCGCACACACACGCGCACACACACACACGCGCATGCACACACACACACACACACACACACACACACACACACACACACACACACACACACACACACACACACACACACGCGCACACACACACACACACACACACGCGCACACACACGCGCACACACACACATGCGCACGCACACACACACACACACACACACACACACACACACACACACTCCCGTCACCCTCTGATGGGGATGACGGGAGCCTGAGAAGATGAGCAGCTCTTTCAATTACACAGCTTTCTGATAAAAAGCTTTCATGTTCTCCAGAGAGAGCTGAGGATGGAGGGAGGGGAGGAATAACGACGGAACAGATGAGAGAACAATAGTGGACATACCAGCCACTTGGAGACGTATTCATCTTAAACACGAGTCCTTCACATGGTAACTTTGGCCACATCAAAGGTGAAAATCTCTGGTCGTGTCAACTTTTCAAACACCAGAATGGATCATTTAGTTCCTACGGTGTGAATCTCAGAGGACGTCAGCATACAAGATGTAACACACTCATAAGAGATGTAGACCAATTAGAACATCCAGGAGTGTATTTACTAGTTAACATAAATCAGAGAAGTCGTAATACTTTTATTTTTTAAGATTTTGTTTGTATGAAAAACAGTTCCTAAACAGAGAGAGATTTTGTGTTTTGCTTGTAAAGCAACAGATAATGAAAAATTAATAATTTCTACAAATAATGAACTTCCAGTAATTATAAGGTTATTCATGATTTATATATAAGTTATAAACAAGAAAAGAAAATGGAAAAAAAGATGCCAGATTGCGAGGGATGCACTGATACCATGTAAGAGTACTAACCAGCTACTTGCCGACACCACATTCTGATATAAGTACGTATTAAAAGACGTAAATCCTAATTCATACTCCGTAAGGAATCAGTAAGTGAAGGCTCTGCGTTGCCGCGAACCACCTCCGCACAACCTCTGCGTCGCGCTACACACACCTCAGCTTTACAGTCTGCAGTACGCGTAGCGCCGTGCGTAGCGTCTACACACTTATACATTCAAACCGAAGAGCCGCCATTCCCTCCAGCTCACTGTGCATGATTGTATCAGTCATGCAAGTGGAGTTTCTGTCCACGTTGTCCCTTTGTGGAGCCTGATTGTGTTGATATTGCATCAGCTGCTTCTGGTGATTCTTCCTCCAGCAATTTTCATAGATCAAGTTGAGACGTTGGCCCGTTGTGGTCTGGATGAGTCGGTGAGCAGTTATTTCTCTGGTTGGGGCCACGTGGTTAAGAGACTTTCCACATTTTCGACAAGCTATCCAGTGATCAGTTTGAAATCCTCGCCATGACAGATCCCCCCATCAACTGCTCTTCTTCACGTGTGATGGTTGGTATCTCATCCTGCTCAGCCAAAGCTTTCCAGGCTCAAAGATCTATGGCAGCGACTCTCCTACCATCAGGGTTCCAAATCTTTGTATGCAGACCAAAGGTTACTCCATCTATGTTTTGTTCCATAGGAAGCCTGTCCTCCAGGTCCATGGAGTTCCACACCATGTCAGCTACTTCCACCGACTTTACGTACGGCTTCATTTTACCTTGCATCAACACAAAGAGCTGCGGCTTCGTGTCGTCAACACAGAGAAGGGCTTCGGCAGACATCACTCAGTTGGTTGTGATGCAATGCTCACACCACAGCAGATTACTCGCCTGCTACAGGTACCCACTTTGATGCAACTCAATCTTGCAGTTGAAGCAAATGATTTTACTGTGGAGAGCATAGATACACAGCTACTGGTTAGATCATTAAGCATGGCTCCAGGAGTCTGCCCTTCCTGCTTGGCCAGACTTGATGATCTGAATGCTGAATTGCTTCAGTCGTTGCAATCCTTTTTTCTTGGAAAGCAGACGGTATGTGTCATGAGCCATGAGACTACCCTCATGTCGTTCACGTTGCCCAATCGGCACTGAGATCGTTTTCCACACACAACCAAACCAAACTAAGGCTTTCAGCCATTTTTGCCTATTGTCCTTTTTTAGAACTCTGATCAACATTGCAGAATTTCCCAACATGCCTCATGCCATGATTGCTTCCAGAATTAAGATTTAGACTCTCAGATGGAGGAAGAGCATACCCGCAGTGTCTAAGACCATCTAGGCTCCAACTCCGGTCCTCGAGGGCCCCTGTCCTGCATGTTTAGTTCTCCCTGCTTCAGCAAACCTGAATCTAATGATGATGTCATCACCAAGGTTGTGGAAAAGCTCAATAACGAGCCGCTCATTGCAATCAGGTGTGTTGCACCTGGGAGAGAGCTAAACCCTGCAGGATAGGACTAAGGTTGGACATCCCTGATCTAGATTGTAATAAATGTTCCCATTGGGTTCAGGCCTTTTGGAACTCGTTGTAACTTGGTTCGGAGACTCTGCTGATGGGGATGGCTGCCATTTGATGACTTTGTGGCTGTGTTTCCCGTAAGGGATGCCTTGCCACTTTCCTTAACACCACTTTAATGTCAAACATTTCCACAGTTTTTTGTATTGACATTTTCTTTTAATCATCTTTATGTTGTTTCCATTTCCTGTCCAAAGCCCGATATCACCTCCTCGTCTTGTGCCCATTCACCACTTCCAACATCCACTTCTTCCTCACTTTCGCTCTCACTCTCAACCTTTTCTCTGGGTGCAGAGCTCACTGGACTGCGCTGGCTTGAATAAGTTGTCCATGAACTGCGGGACCCTCTTCGGTGTTCCCTTCCCCCATTCTGCTTCTTTCATCGGTGTTGGCTGTGGCAGCAGACACGTGCATCTTTCCATCTTTAGCCAGATCACTGTAATTTCCAGGTGTTTTGGTTGTGCCTTTTCTGGCTCCACAACCTGGTTGTATTTATGTTGACTCTTTTCCTGGATGATTCCATGCTGTCATCATAGCTGTCCTCAAAGCCCTGCTCAGATCAGATTTCCTTTACAGGCCTGGATGACCTCCAGTGTTGTGGGTCTTTCTGCAGGGTTTCCAGTTTTCTCCAAATGTACTCGTTTGGGTTCTGCCTGTTTTGTCAGCTTGGCAGCTTGTGACAACACCTGCCTTCTCCTCTCTCCACCCTGTTCACAGGATGCCACCAAAATGACTTATTTAATGCTGAGAAGGAGGGATTTGGTTTCCATGTGCCACTTCATAGCTGCAACTGCAGCTTGTCCCGCCCACTGCCAGGGGACACTGTTGGATCTCTCTCATTACATGTCTACATACAAACTGACAAGCATGAACCAAACCAGCTTCCCGGTCATTTGTTACCCTTCCCAAATAACTTTTCTCATCCTCTCCTCTCTCATATGCATCTGACTGCATGTGGAAAATGCCATAATAAGTGGAATGTCCTCCACTTGTCATCACCAACTCTTGCTGTTCAGTTGTTTTTACACTCCAACCTATGCGATGTCCTTTTAGCTCTTTGCAGCCCTTCGTGCATGTCTCTTTATTCATTTGCCCCCTGAGACTGTCAACGGATCGTTCACCAGTATGAGAAGCCGGTCTCCATGCAGGCTCCATGGGTCCCCAATGTACTGTCCTGCATGACTTCCCAACTGATGTCTCATTTTCTTCACCTCTTTCAGCTTTAAAACGGGCAAGATTGGGTTGATTTCACATTGTTACAGATCCATTGCCTTCTTGACTTTTCCACCTCAGATGGGACTGAGGTTCCAAAATTGAGCTGAATTACTCAAACTTTCAACCACGGGCATTATTGCCTGATTTATTTGAGGTGGCAGGTCAGCATATACCTGTATATGTTATGTATATATATGTTTTTTCCGGACTAAATATAAATGTTTGTTTATCTGGCAAAAACCCGCTGGACCCGCTACTGAGTCAATGAGCAGACTAAAAAATAAAAGTTATGGCGCGTTTAGCCCCAATTAATACCTAAAACATGAGATCCTCTAAACGTATTGAGAATGGCTGACTACCATCCCCACAAGTAATGGTATTGGCAGGTTATTGACAGGTTAGCGAGCTAATAAAAGTAGTTGACAGAGTCCAGGTGTGTGTCAGTAAAAGTGAGCGGGTTGTTTCCTTCCTGTAGAGGTTTCTTCAGGTTAGACGTTGACACAGTTTCACGGCTGGGAGGCATCATTTGCATTGTACAGAGAGGTTAAGAGCCTTCAGAGACTTCAAAACAAAATGATGTCGGAGTTTCCAGCCAGAAAATGTGTTTCTTTCTCCGGGAGCAGCCATGACCAGAGCAGCTGCCGGCAGTATCCATGGCAACGCGTCGTTTCAGGCAGCAGATTGTTGTTGCAGTCTGCCATAAAGTGTCGGGAAGTGTCGCAATGCCAGTGGACGGCACATGTGTCAGGTTACATTTCTAGTTTAAGCGATCTGGTTTTCTATTGTAATCCCGCTAAGTAATCCCAGTTTTATCTAATATACTTGTAACAAGATTACACATTTTTCTATGTACTGTAACGGATTACAGTTAAATAGTTTTTTGTATTCTAATTACATAACGCCGTTACATGTAGTCCATTACTCCCCAACCCTGAGTAGCATGTAGCATCGTTGGTGTGTGAGCCCCAAAGCGCTTTAACATCTAGTCAGAGAAGTCTCAAAATACTCGGTAGCTGAATGTGGTGAGAGGGTGTACGAACTTCTCCTGAGCTGGTAATGGAAGATAAAACAGGCCCACCGACCTTCTCTCATGAGAGGAAGAAGCTTCATTATACATGTTTGTGTTTCCTCCCCTGCGCTCCCTCTCTTGTGAAATGTGATGAGAAATGTTGAGCGGGACATTATAATTGGCAGTGCAAGCAGGTTGTGGGTGATTCTCTCCTCAGCTGTATGTCACAGAGCTACAGAGGCAGGAAGAACAAACCCAGTTTTTCCTGGTCTTTTGGAGCTTTCAGTGTGTGTTTGGCCTACATAGTGATAAACTGAAGAAAACTGTCAGACTTATATAAGACTAACAAAGTGTTTGTATAAAAGTAGGTTCTTGCCAATCATTTAAATTAGCTGGATTGTTAATCAAGTATTAATCCAGCACTCATGTCTGCTCACTTCAGCAAGCTGGAGCTTATCTCACCTGAGTGATTCATCACATAGCTGAGATGGATCTTTATCTACATATATCCACAGCAACAAGAGTCGCCACTCAGCCTGATGGTAGAGAAGACACTGAGCAGAACCTGTTCACCTTCACCTTCTCTGTTATGGTGTCTTCAAACGGAACATGTTCACTGGAGTTGTTTCAGTCCTTCAGAGCTTCTTCTTGAGAAAGGAAAATGAACAACAATGACTCGATGAGTATATTATCTGTCTCATAAGAATGTGCTAAACGATTTCATAAGTAACTTGGATTCATAATTAAATCAATTACGACAATCAAAGTTACAAAATAACCAGTGCATGTTTGTGTGCTTGTGTGATGAAGATGAAGACTAACAACTCAACTGAATATAATTTGAGATCACTGATTTGTTTATCCTTTCACCCAAACTTAACTAAATTGAAATAGAACTTGATTCTTCCTGTACACAACAGACATCATCACACTGGCCATATGACAAATGTTGAACTGAATGAAGGTGTTAATGCTCTGACGTCACACTAATGATAATGCCAGTAAGACTCACTTGTCTGATTTATCGCCACGAGAATTCTTCATTATGTTCTACAGATATGATGTAGCCAGCTGGTCTCCGCAGAGTTATACAAGAAGAGCTTGTGTGCTCATCACTTTGTGGCTTTCAATCTCAGCTGATGCATTTGAATGAGACACTTTGAGAAGCACACAGTCAAACCACTACAGTGCCGTTGTCTTATAAAGTATGCAGTGTCTTCTCCGACTCAAAGTGAGGAGTGTGGACAGAGTAGTGCTGCATCCAGCCTCTGATCTAGGTTAGCCCCCCAAAGCCCAGCCAGCTGCTATTAGCTGCATTTAATAATGAACAGCTACAAGGACAGGGGGGCTGAACATCCAGGAGGGGAAATGAAACACATGGAACACCGCTCATCAGCGGTGCGATCTCCGCCCGCTCACACAATGTGATATATCAGCAGCGTTCAGAGGGACATATAGGGGAGGAGGAAACAGACTCCCAGGAGACACGCTGACCTGGTTCTGCTGCTCCGAGAAGTGCAGCCGGCGCTGATGGAAACACTGGCAGTGAGATGCTGCAACACCAGTTCATGTACATTTGTTGACAGAAAACATGAATAAATCCATCTGATAAATCTTTTCTTTCCTCATAAACAGACGTCCATGGAGGATTTTGTATGTTTGAAAGATCCAGATGGACGGAGCGAGTTGGGAATCAAACAATGATGGAAAGACAACCCACTGCACCAGCTGAACCAAGCAAAGTGTGTGTGGATAACTGAACTTTTCACTAAAATACTGAGCTCATAACAACATAGGAGTGAACCTTCATTTAATCTTCCATGTGAATAATATTCTCAGGTGCAGTAGAAGTGAAATCCATTTGACATTTAATTTTAACAGCACACCTGTGGCAACCATCAGGCCCTACCACAACATGTTCATCAGTGTGCTATGGAAAGCTGGTTGAGTATTTATTAGATATCTTTGATATCCAACTTAAGCTCAATGTACTAGTAAGTTCTTGGTCCTCACAAGTAAGACAATTCAGCGCACTAGTAGAACAACTATGTCTTATTAGTCATGATTTTTCCACCACTAGTAGCCAACTACTGTGCAATGAAACCTTTTAACTACTGTGTGGCAAAATGCCCACTAGTAGCACTCGGCAGGCATTTTTGACTTCACTAGTACTACTAGTGGTAGTACTAGTAGTTCTCAGCAGAAAAATTCTGTCATTTGTCAATGGCTGTGTCTGCAACATCCTTGACATAAGACGGCCTGAGAAGATATCAAATAAAGAGCTGTGGCAGCGCATGAGACAACTTCCTCCAGCCATGGAAGTCAGAAAGATAAAGTGGGGTTGGATTGGCCACACCCTGAGGAAGGGAGAGTTGAACATCACCCAGCATGCCCTGCGTTGGAACCCGCCTGACAAGAGGAGACGTGGACGAAGGAGAAACACCTGTATCGTAGCAGCTGATGCTCACATCTGAAAAACCCGATTGGTATCGGGGCCAAAAAGTGGGATGGGAACTTCCCTAATACATATTTATTATCATCCACATGTTCTCTCTCCAAAAAACACAGTCTGTGTTTCAGATACTTTCTGTAAAACTTCTCCTCGGTGACACACAATAGCAGTCCGGACAAACTCTTTCTACTCACCACATCGTCTGAATCACAAATCATGTTCAGTGTTCAGAGAAACTCTGAAGGTCAATATAACTGAAGGTAGATATAACAGAAGGTAGATATAACTGAAGGTAGATATAACAGAAGGTAAATATAACAGAAGGTCAATATAACTGAAGGTAGATATAACAGAAGGTAGATATAACAGAAGGTAGATATAACAGAAGGTAGATATAACTGAAGGTAAATATAACAGAAGGTAGATATAACTGAAGGTAGATATAACTGAAGGTAAATATAACAGAAGGTAGATATAACAGAAGGTAGATATAACAGAAGGTAGATATAACAGAGAAAAAGCACAGTGATCATTCCAGTCTTTTCTACTCTATTCAGTCTCTTTTGTTCTGAAGTTACATTCCACTGGCTGATCTACTTCTTAAAAAGGGATTTTGTGTCATTTCCAGCTACTTTCTTTGATCCTCCTGCAAATCTTCTTCTTGTTATTATTATTATCATTATTAGTACTGAACCATACTGCTGCTATTGTGCTTCACTGACGACCAGCTCCTTTCAACACCTCACCCACACACATTTTACTCTGAGTGCTGATGAGCTTGTTCACCAAACACTGAATCTTCACCGCGTCTGAAAAAGCTGCTGTTACACAGCTCAGACCATCGCGCCCACGTTGAAGCTCTCAGGCTTTAATGACATTTGTGTCCCATTGCCGAATGATTTGAGCAACTGATTTATTCTCAGTCAGGTTTTAGAGCTCATCACAGCTCCGATGAAAGTTATTAATGATCTGTTCATTGCCCGAGACAAAGGACTGGTCTCTGTCACCAGAACTACCCGGTGAGTCTACCTGCAGGATTCTTTCCTCTATAAGCTGGAAAAAGTGTTCCCACAGTTCTGGCGCGCCATGGTGGCAGTGGGCGGTTCCACTATCCATCTGGAAAAGCATCAAACAGCCCACTGTGGACATAATGCCTCATGTTTATGAGAATGAGCCCAAAGCGTCTGTTTACTGAGAGAAAACAGAAAAAGAAAACATAATGCAACACGGTGTGAAAATACAGTTTGTGACGACACATCCAGCTCCTTTTCTAAGAGTTTGGGGAACATGGAGAGTAAAGAATACAGATTTACTGTGCTCATTTTGTGTTTGATTATGTTTGCAGTCTAAGTTTAGTTTTGGTGATTGACTAATCATCGCTTCAAATTAGTATTTAAACATTTCAAGATGAGCGTGAATAGACTCAGGAGGGATATGAGTGACTGAAATATGAATTTCAGTTTCAGTCCTGCAACAATAACAGTTTTGGACTGCTAAGTTGATGTTAGCATGAGCATAACATCAAGAAGTTACTGAACATAAACTTGTGAAGTCACGCGTCTTTGGTAAAAGCAGAAATATTGTCATTGTCCTCCTCTCACCCCCTCACTTCATCTTCACTTTTTCTTTTGCTTCCTGAGTTGAATTATTTACACACAGAGACATTAATGAAAAATTAAATGAGTCTAAAAGGACACGCCCGAGTGCTGTGTTGTCTTATGATTTGTGCTCACAGAGGAGGATTTGTGAAAGAGGCTGAAACCTTCGGTCAGTGATGAGATAATGGGAAACATTCAGAGGGAAGGCAGGTGAGGACGAAGGAGGTCGACAAGACCACCACCACATTTTTCATCTGAGCGTTAATCTTCCCGGGGCTCCAAGGTGCTCGCTCAGTGAAATGTAATTATGGGACTTAATAGGCAGCGACTTGTCTGGATGCTGCAGAGCATTTCTTCAAGGTTGAACGAATCGCCACCCAAAGTATCAAACATTTTCCCAGTGGCTCAGCAGCGTGAGTCTGGAAAGTATCTTTAAGTCATGTCCATGTCAGAGGGAGACCAGTAAATTCATATTATCTTCAGTGTTTTTCTGTCCGTGGATGCAAAGACATCTAAACAGTGGGGCGGCAGCGGCGGCGGTGGTGGGGTGGGATGTACTGTCACCTTCCTTGTCATTGATTTATCTCACAGCCTCCAGCTCATACATCTCAATGAAGCTACTTGACAGCTTCTTCCTGCGCTAAATTGACGTTTACGTGAATTCATCCTTCACATAGGAGAAGATTTAATTCTGTGTGTATGGAATAAATGGGGAGGCTGGAGAAGCAATTCATGGCGGCGCAGTGACCCATTGATTGGCCAGAATCTATTAAAACAGATATATAGCGAGAGGACAGATAGAAGGATGGCGTCTTGTAGCTTCAGACCAGAGCAGGAAGTGAAGAGCGGGTAAAGACGCGCAGTATTTAACAGCCAAATAAAAGGGGCTGCTCTTTCACAATGAACATACACAAATCTTGACATGACTCTCTCTAGGAGGATTCCTCACGTATCACCTGACCATTATTAACCCATTCATCAGCTGTTTGAGCTTTAATGGAATATTTTGTTCTTCTGAACACAAAGTCCAGACCATGTGTACGTTGTAGGAACAAAGGACTTAATTATCTTTAGCCTCGTTTCCACTGCGCAGTACAGTTTGGTACGGTAAAGCAAAACGTAGCCACACACAACTCTCTCCACCGCAGAGAGGACGGTTAAAATGTAGGCGGGGTTGTGAACGGCCGCCTAACGAAGCAGGTATATGACATCATTACATTGCGACAGTAAACGCAGGAGCAGCACAGTTCGGGCGTCCAATCAAAGCCGTGACAAAGCTCTGAAAACGTTCTCATTGTGAACAGCAGCGTCCCGCTGAATCTCCTCCTCTCCTGTTACTGAGAGGAGCGTATGCACCTCCTCGATCGTCACTACCGATCAGCACACGGCTGCATTGTAGCTCCTCCTCATGGGAACCATACCAATGTAGTAGGTACAAAAAATGGTAACGGTTGGGTACAGTACTTTTGGTACCATCCACAACTTTTGTCAGTGGAAACACATGAAAACCCGTCCTGTACTGACCCGTACCAACACTTACCTCAAGTGGAAACCAGGATTTAGGTTTCTGAGTATTTAAAAAAAACATTCTTTATACATTTTCGAAGTGTTGATTCAAATCATGAAATAAAAACTCTCCTAATTTGTCACTTTTCACTCAACTCCCAGCAAATAAGCTGGTTGATGTCTTCTCTGCCCCAGAGAGCTAATCAGGGTTGATCAAGCCCCGAGCACAGGACTCTAATTTTAGATAGGACTTATTTAACTTTGCTGCTTCTCCAAACAGAGCAGCAGGACATGAAAGGAAAACTGCATATTTTCACTGTTTTTCGTCTTCATGTAACTAGTAAACGATAATGTGAGAAAACTTTCTCAGTGAGGAGGTATTTCTACAACGACAGAGGAGCGAGCGTGTGTGCGTGCGTGCGTGCGTGCGTGCGTGCGTGCGTGCGTGCGTGCGTGCGTGTGTGCGTGCGTGCGTGCGTGTTGTCACAAGATTGAGGCCGAACCTTCCACAGAACATGAGGTCGTCAGGTTACATGTATTAGTTCAACACTTCTGTTTTAATCTTCAAAGTGAATTTTGATGTAAATAAACCAAACCTTGTCGTCCAGTGTGCCGGGCCCTCATCAGAGGTGCAGTATTATCATGTTTTAGTCCTGTTTTCTGACGGGATGTGGTGTGTGTACCTCACCATAACTCCTCAGAGGTGTTTGAGATCTACAGGACTCTACAGTCGATCACAGACGAGATTCACCAGAATGTCACACACTTTTTTTAAACATCCCATTTTATGCAAAATTTACTTTCTTATGGTTCTCTAACAGTAATATGTGTCTCTATGCTATAGTCTGTGTATGAGGCCACATAAAATAAGGACGTCTGTCATCTCCCTCACATGCTCGCTCCACTTTTTAGTGAATGTGCGCTCATCAGTGATGCCAGTAACGCGCTACTTAGGGATACTAGTTACTTACTGGTTACTTACTGGTCACTTCGGGTCTAAAGAATGACAGGGTGATTCAGCCGCCTTCTGACTCGTCTGTGTCGTGACGCGCCGGCCAATCAGCGCCCTGCCGTCTGCCAACGTCACATTGTCTACTTGCCTTAGCTCGCTTGGAACCTCGGCTGCGTAGGTACCATGAAAGTACCTGGTAGTGGGACTAACACGTAGTGGACAAAAACCATTAGACCGGCTGAACTTCAGGACCAGGGCCGACTTTGGGGGGAAACACTTTAATACAATGTTGTTGGACCTCGATACCTATGTGAACTAGAAAAAACTGTGTACTGTAACATGAGTATCGTCACAGAGACACTGAAAGGACACACATCTCAGGTTACAAATCCACCACCTTCCACAGTATCACAGCTACTCACAACATATTGTTAGTAAATTCAGACAATACTTCGCCTGAAAGTGAAGTTTTCCAAAACAATTAACAACCAATTTTCAATTCAATTTCAATTTTCAACAACCAATCAACGTAATCAGGAGAAAAAGTGTTCATGTAACGTTTGTTTTGCAGAACGTGAGACGAGCTCAGTAACAGCCAGTGGAAGATTTTTCTGTTCGACCCTTGTAGCCTATAAGTCAGCCTCCAGAAAAACGTTTGTGTCGTATATTCCACGCTCGGGGCGGGATTTCCTCACAATTGTGTCCTCCGAGCGCTAAATGCCATGTGGCTATCTTCCTCTTCCCAACAGGCATCTGAAAATAGACTCTGATGTCATCTGAAGCTCAGGAGAACAGAGCAGCATGAAAGACACCCAGAAAGACTTTCCATCAGCACACCAGGCACATTTAATGCTCCCAGTTCCCTTGGAAACACATTGGTTACCAACAGAAAATCAGCTCTGCGTGTCTGCAGGTATCTGCATTTAAAAATGATGTTAACATCCCTGAAACTAAATTATGTTGAGCTTTAACAAGCATTCAAATGAGGGTTCTGCTGAATTTCTTGAGTTCTCCACCAGATTCAGCTCTCAGCCTCAGAGGCACTAAATGAAATGTGATATTGTGGTATTGGAGGAAGTTGGTAGGAAGTTTTTATTTTAATTCTTTTCAATTTATTTTTCAGTGAAATATCTTTAAACTACAAGCCGCAAATGAAAAGAAAAGAAAAGTAATACACAGTTAATACTCAAAAGGAGGAGGTAGAAGTTCACTGGCCTTATGAAAATCCTCCTCATCATCCATCATACAATATAGTGCAGTTTCTAAGATGTACGTCCAATTACATTATTGAATCTGATTTACGGTCGTACAAAATGAAGCAAAAAAAACCAAAACTGAAGCTATTAGCACTAGTGGTGTTTTCATTTGGGGTCATACAGAAAAAACAATTATAACAAAAATGAAAGGTATGTTACCATTTAAGGATGTGCACATCTGGATTAAAAAGCCCAGAGTATTATTTACTAATAGTCAAGTATTTCTACTTACTTCCTCAGCATATTCATGCTGGAAGTCGTTTTTTATAAAGCTTTTTGAACTGCACTAAATTTGATACCATCCTCTAGTCTAGACAATTCAATAAGTCCACTCATCTGGTGACACACATGCTTTTCAGAGTTGTTTGGCGTTTTTAGATAAATTTCTTTCACTCAGGTTGCACTTCCCTTCTCTTATATAAAAGATTTGGGGATATTTAGTGGAAGAAGATTTAGTTTTACTTTAAAAAGAAGTTGGTTTGTTTTGAATTTTATCAGGTCCCTTAAATTTTAGTGTTTTTTATTGGAGAAACGGCATTTATATGTTCAGCCATGATATCCAGCTAAATGGAGAATTGTTATAGCTTTTTTCCTGAGTTTTACACAATACTTCAATGTAGAGGTCTGAATTTCCTCAGACCTCGACACAATACATTAAATGGAGAGATTTAGATTTGTTCATCAGGTCACAATTTTTGCTGTTTGTATTTTTATTTTCGTATTGTGTGGTTTCCAACTAATTTTATGATCAAGAGTTGTGAATTTGGACAAAAAGTCAAATGCTCCAGAAGATGACCTTACAGACAGAAATGTATTCAAAATGTCTGCAGATAAAAGTTGTGGCGATGCAGCAGGAAGTGTTTCAAATATACAGTATAATGTCCTGTACATCACAGAGTGGAAAAACAAGGGAAATTAACCAACAGTCTTTTTGGTTGTTTTTTTAATTGAACTTACTATGTGAATTCATTTTGTTCCATTATTTACCCAACATAAAGCTGCTCTAAAATAAAACTGCATGGCCACTGTTGTCAGCAAGGATTTTAAATCAAATCTTAGTATTTTAAAGCAATTGATCTTTAAAAATGAAGCAAAGATCAGCTTTCATCACTTTAAACGCTCACGTTCTCCACTTCTAGCACAATCTGAACACACACACACACACACACACACACACACACACAGGAGGAAGGATTTATAGAAGGATTTTTCAGTGTGTGCGTTCTGTCTTCTCCCTGCAGAGATTGTTTATGTTTCTACTTTAATAGATTTATTTTGTTATGAAGCTCATTTATATTCATGGAGACCAAAGATGTGCCCGTATCAAGACTGACTCCGCCCACTTTCACTCATATTTTCAAGTAAAAAAAAAGAGAAGAAAAGAAACCACTAACAAGTACTTAATCTAATAGAAAACACATGTACACACACCGGTTCCAGAAACGTTCATTTAATCTGGTTTCACTTTGACTCTCAAACCAGAGACGTGCTGATCAGGATTGATCTATTAAATTCACCACAGCTGGATCAGGTCAGTTTGAGCTGTCACAAAAGACTAACATGCCATATTAAGTGGAGTACCTTGAGTGATGTTTTCACCTTCATATGTGACTGGTGTGTAGAGGATGTAGGCTGCACCTACACTAGGGGCACAGTAATCGAGTATGAGCTATGAGGACTTCCACTTGAAAGGGAAACACCTTCATCCAAGGACAGCTTAATGAAAGCTGAAGGAGAAGACTGATAACACACTCCCCTTGTTCTGGGAAATAATCACACTGAAATTATTTGACAAGGTACAGATTCAAACCAATCAAAGTCCACTTTCATCTGAACTAAAAACAACATCCAGAAATCAAGCTGAGGGTGAGTCTGTAGCTTCAAGCAGTCTGAGATGATGCAGGTTCCAACACCACCTCAATCCAGCCTTAAGACAAAAGGTAGATGTGTGTACTCAGACTGCACTGGTAAACCCTCTACACGCCTCAGGAGGAGTATATCACAGTAATATACAGGTCCTTTTTCATTTTGTTGGGTTTGAATCAGAGCTCATGCCGAGGACGAACAGCTCAGAGTCACTACCGTCCACTGTGGAGGAACCACAGAGTTCCAGGCTGAAGGAGCTTGAATGTCACAGTACCACAGAAATCCACTCAGACTGAACCAAAGCCAGATCAGCCTCTTCCTATCAGAACACTGAATTCTGAACCTCTTGTGAGAACACATTAGGGTCATGCAGGTCCCGATGGGAATAATGCAGAAGAAATCAAATGCAAGTTTACCTTGGTATCAATATTCTCTCTCTGTCATCAAATTGTATTAAATGAATCTTAAATAAATCACCTCTGAATCCACAACAAGGTAGATATTATTATATTATCCAGCTTTCCAACACTTCCACATGGTCTCCTTGGTCCAAATATCATTGTATTCAAAGTTTCTAGCTCCTCCTTGATTTTCCTCCAGTTGAATATTGGATCATAGGAGCTGCATTGAGAATCTGCTGTGTCTGTGTGAGCAAGACTGGCTCCGCCCACACATGCCCATCTTGGGAAGAGAAGGAAGTACTTCCTCTCGTGGTGCCATGTGCCAGAGCAGAGCTGCCTAATTGTGGGAGGAGTCAAAGGGATGATTGGGATCCCTTGATTGGGATTGGCTGAACCCCCGATGACACTATATAGGGTTTGATTTCTGATTGGCTGGTTGGAGCAACACACTTTTTAAAAACTGAAACAAGCCAGGGAGAGAGAGGACAGACTGTCTTCACTTCTGGGGCATCAGTCCAGGTATGAGGACGATTATTACTGTTGGGAAACCGTCATAAAGTGAAATTAGCCATAAATATATTGCTTTGCTTTCATACTGTATATAATACAGGCAGATTTCTAACATTTAAATTCAGGAGCAAGAACCAAAAGACAAATTAACGCTGGTCTTCATTATGTCAGTTTTGTAGATTTGTTTGACATGTTTAAAGAAGGAAAAGTCTAATCATTGCAGATAGTCGTGTAGCCAGAATCGATGCCTTTACTGGATAAACAAACCCGGAGAGCACAACTCTCCTCCTGCAGCTAGAACAAGCATCAATAATCAACCTCATAGAATTGTAATGTTATTCAGGGAAATGGGAACATTTTACTCACCAACAATCTTTTTTATTATATGTAATCAAAATCCATCCTCCTTTTTATCCTCAAACAGATTTTCCATGTCTTTGTTGCATCAGGAAGTCCGTCTCTATCACCACTGAAGTGAGCTGCCCTGTCGTATTCTGGAAGAAGTTTTAATTCTCTTTAAGGCTGAAAATGTCCGCTGGACAGAAGCAGTGGACATGGGAGGGTCACAGCTGCCTCATGCTCTCACTCAGAACCTTCTGCTGAAGAAGGTGAAGGAGATCAGTGGGAGATGTTCTTCCAAATCCTCCATGGCCTACCTGACGGTCAGTTCAGTTCTTAACGAGACAGATCCAAAGTGTCTGTGTCTCCATGTTCAGCAGGAAGAGGCTGCATGCAGGACAGATTTCTGGTATTTCAGAAACTTCTGGGGGTTGAGGAGGGAGACACACATCAGCTTTTGGTCATTTTGAAATCTGGTCTGGTAAATAATATCATTCATAATCCAGTCGTGAAGTTGACAGTACTACATGAGGTACAGCTTCATCTGCTCAGAGAACCTGAGGTTCAGTGGCCTCTTGAGAAGTCCGTCTTGAAAATGGCTTTCACAATAAATCTACAACCATATCCCTTTCTTCTCCTCCTTCAGTCATTGTAGGTTGACCAAACCGCTATTATATACACCGATGTCACCATTCCTCTGCTAGAAGGCGCTGAGTCGCCAACTCAACATCTGATTGGTTGAAGGAGCAGCGTGATCAACTCTTATTTTATGCTACAGACGCCTGCGGGATTGAATGTGAAGTCCTCGGGCAGATTTCTTTACCCGGCAACAGGTGATGGCTGAAATGTGGTTGGTTAAATCAATGTTTGATGTTTCCTAGAGAGGAAAACAACAAATACAGTCGTCCAATCCAAAATGTAATTTTGGATTTATAGATGAAGAAAGATTATTTCAATTGTTCCAGAGCTTTTCTCAGCTTGATGAGGAAAGAGCGGGGGGGGGGGGGGGGGGGGGGGGGGGGTACTATCTGCATAGGGCCCCCGATGACCACCAGAGGGCTCCCAAGAGCATGTAATTGTGTGTTTAATAAATCAGATTCTTTTTTGGCACACATACACTTTTAGAATGGACCTATGCAATGTTTTAAAGATGAGGCCCCAGGTCTCCTGACTGTGTTGTAGTTTTCCCTCAAATGTGTTTGTTCTTCAAGTCTCTGTTCTGCTCTTTTCTTTCTCATCATCTGAACTGTGCAGAAAGCAGCACCTCCGGGTCTGACTGACTGAATTGCACGCTCTTAGAAATAAATTGTACTTTTGGTTTGCTTGATCTTTGTTGGTGATGAACTAAGAATAATGACCATGTTTACTGGAAACGTTTCCTTGATTGTTTGTTTGCTTGTGTTCTGCGTGCAGCTACTGGACAGCGCTGAGCCACAAATACAAACTGAACTGTGACGTTATGGAGATGGACATATTGATAGAAGAAGTTCTCAAAAATATCAGACCTCTACAGATGACAATGTTCACCAACCCAAACATTTCCAGTGGTTCACTCTGTGCACATGAGTCAGTTTAATGATGCTGAAGTCTGACCTACAGACCTACAGCCTCCATCGTTTTCAGAATAACTGCATGAATTTGATGTAAATATCTCAATACTGGCCGTTTACATCATTCTCACTTTGATTTTCACTCTTATTCAATACAAGCTTCATTCATCCCTGAAATCCCAAAGCCCTCAAACCACAGACTGACTAGAGTCCCTCTGAAGTTCTTTGAAAGGATTTTGAAGCAGCACAGATTTTTTCTTCTGACAAGAAAAAGGCGTTTGATGTCAGAATCACTGATATTCAGAGGAAATCCCAGCAGCTGCAGTCGGGTCACACTGTGCAGATGTTCTACTTACGAAAGCGTTTTTTCGAGCCTGCTTCCAGTTGATCCGATGATTTCTCCTAAAGTACAGAACATCTGACCCAGGAAGTCCTTCAGGGAAGAGAAGAACCCACCACTGGTCATACAATCATCGGCATGCAGCTCCTCTGTTTCCATCGAGCTATCACCATGCTTTTTGCCAATCATCCTTCTAACAAGTTTCCTAGTTTTTAGCAATTTTAGCAGTTTTACCCTTTTTGAATCATTTTAGCCAGAAGAGTCTTTTTGAAAATAAGCCAGGAATGCACATAACATTCAAAAAATAGAATAATAGAAGGAAAATTGTTAGATATACTGTAAATAAATAGATATAATTGTAGGTATGATGCAACTAAGCAACAACAGGCATTCATGGTAAAAAAAACACATTTTCAGTCAGTATATGAAACCACACACAGACAGAGCAGGAAAAGCAACACAAGCTAATAAATACTGTAGAAGATGAGGATTCATGCTCTAGACACCTGATACTGGAGGTAGATTCTTCCTTTCTTAATTTTAGATTTTCAATAAATACTTCAACTGCTGTGTGAAGGAAAATGTGGTGTTTTAAAGCACATTATTCTAGTTGTTGGTGACTTTTGTTTCGACTGTTGTTTGTATTGCAGTACCTTTGAGTTCTCACAGATTTCACCACAATGTCCCAGACGAGGTAATATATCAGACCATGTTTACACTAATGCCAACAATGCATACAAAACTGTGGAGGGTCTATGACTTACACCAGTCAACAGTGAATACATTCAGAACAACAGTTTTCCCTCTCGATGGCCAGTTTGCCGTAAGTTTAACAAGCCAAAGTGACGACTCACCTTCTGCTCACGCAGGAAGCAAAGCAGGAAGAAAGAAGAAACAGGAGTTAAAGGAGAACCTGGGAAAAGGCAATAGAAACGCCTCAACATGGATAGAAGAGATAGGATTCTGTTACTATACTGATAAATAACTCAAGTTCTCAACTAAACTCCACTCTCCCGTTTTCACCACTTGATTCTTTAAGCTCTAACTTTGTTCACCTCCATCCTTCAGGGCGATCCTCCACTCTTTTCTCTTGCTTTCTCTTCCACAGTAGATCATTTAGTACTCAGATCTGATGTTCTTCACCTGCTCTGTCCACACAGTCTATACACCTTCTTCTCTCCTTTATCTTTAACAAAACCAACTTAGAATCCCTCCCTTGGCTCTTCTCCTGCTCCGACCTACAGAACCACAGTTTCTACCTTCACGCAGGATCAACTAACAACATGTAAAACTGTCTAATTATCTCATGTGAACAATCCAATGATTCCAACATCAATGGATCAGAAAGCAGCGTCACTCTGAGCCCGTATTGGAATCCTCATTCTGACGAGATTTTCATCACTAATTTGACTTTGCTGGATTTGATCAAAGTTACGTACGTGCTTGGAGAGGTTGCAGCTCCTGGTATCCACATTATATCTGCAGTTTGAAATCAGAAACAAACAGAAATGGCAGATGTGAGTGTGTTCGCACACAAATGAAAGCTATGATGAGACAAAGCGTTAAGAATAAAGAGGACCGGGAGGCTGAGGAGAGACGGCCTTTGTGTTCTTCCTGCGTTGGATCTGATGAGTTGAACACACACAATGGAGCAGTGGTAACAATACATCTCTGGATGTATTGTTACCACTGCTGTGAATCCAACACAGACTGAACCAGCCAGCGCCACAAAACTGACACACTATTCTGGCCTCTGCCTGAGTAAGAGTGTGGAGCTTCATGAGACCAAAAGAGATTTCTTATATTCTCAGAACAAGGCAGTGGTGTTTTTATGGAGGTCTGGAGGTGGGAGGCGATGGTTCTGGATGATACATTTGTTCTGAGGGTCCGTGGAGCAGATTTATTTATTTTCTATTTATGTTATTAATTCATTTCAGCCATGCATATATATATATATGAAAAGCCACCCTGACTCATGTCCTGTCTTTCTACACCACACTATGAGACCAGCCAGCTTTTCCACTTTTCAAACTGTTATTTCTTCCCTTTTTAGGGACACCAGGGTTATTTTCCATCTCATTATTGGAACTGTTTAGTTTTCCACAGCCCAGTGCGTCAGACTGGACCCAAACACAACGGGATGCTTATGTAGATGTGCAATGAAAGAAAGTTAATGTAAAAAAGGTAATCACACACCATCACTTCATTAAATTATGGTCTGGTTCATTCCTTCAGGGTGCGGCAACAACAAGTAGAACAAACTTAATTACATTTTGCTCCAATCAGCAGAGAGTGGAGCAGCTGATCTTCCAATGTGACGGAGATTACACTATCAGGTCTTACGGCTGTTTAGCTCCTCTTTGATTAGCTGCTATTTGTTTCACTACGCTGGTCTGGCGGCTTCACTTCTTTTAAATGATTTTCTTTACAACCAGTTTAGATTTTTCAGCACTGAAATGAATAAAAAAATAAAAAATAAAGAGGTTCCAGTTTCTTTTACTGAAAATAATTTCCATGAGTACAAACAAGAGTTTGCATGTTTTTCTTGAACAGATGATCAGTGGACAGACATTTGGCCGAAGTTCAAAAAGTACCATCCAGTAGACCAGAGGGCTGCAACCTGCCACTCTGGAGCCACATGTGGCTTTTCAGCTCCTCTGTAGCGGCTCCCAGAAGCTTTCAGTCTATGTCATCAATATAAACATTTGTTTTCATTTTCATCTGATTTGCATTCACACTGATTTTCAAAAGTGGAAAACGGCTAGATAAGGTCAAACAGCCGAGTCAGCAAGAGCGCAGAGGAAAATAATGAAAAGATAAAAGGTTAAAAAGAAAAAAGGTTGAAAAGAAAAAAGGTTAAAAAGAAAAAAAGAAAAAAGATTTTCAAAAATATTAAAAGAAAAAGAAAGAAAGGAAAAAGAAAGAAAATTTTAAATAAAGAAAAGAAAAAGGGAAGAAAATAGAGGAAAGCTCAAACTGCTCTAACCATCGGGGACATAGAGAGACTATCAATGACTATTTAGCCTAATAGCTTTAGCTATTTATGTTGTATATAATGTATAAAATGGCCAAAGAAAGAAAATCCATTGGGAAAAAAAACTTAATAAAAAGCCACAACAGGTAAAAGTAAAATGAATATCTAAGTTGTACCTGTGACACTTCACTAATGCAACTTTACATGTGGTAACCTAGCAGCATATGAAGACTGTGGTCCGTGCAAACTGCTTCAACTGCAGTGCCATCTGAAGGAGTGGAGGTCTGGACCATGGAGTATTGCTTTTTAACCAAATGTTCAGATTCCCTCAGTATTTCAGATGAATGTGATGAAAGTGTTGCCGCTCAAGTCCACTGCTGAGGGGCTGCGGTTCTCCAGGGGACTCTTTTTATTCCCACTCACTTCTGAGGTCAAATAATCTCATCAGGACTGAGACCATCCAGCTGTTTTCCAGCATCAGTCAGTTTCAAAATCCAGCTTCCTCTTTTTCCTTCTTGCTCCAAGTGTCAAATTCTAAATAGAAAAATACATTTTTTTGTTTGTTTTCATTGTGTTATCTAAAGTAACCTGGATAAAGTTTGGATCTTGTTTTTATAGTGTTTTTATTTAAATAAATGTAGCAACAATAGAATTATAGGCTTGTTTAATGTGAGATATAGATGAGCTTGACCTCTCAGTACAGCTCATCCACCTCTCTTATGTATATAATCCATCTCGTTGCTCCACATCTATCCATTGTGGTTCAGGGAGCTAAAAATAAACCTGCGTGGAGATGTGGGAGTTTAATAATTGATTCCCTCCACTGAGACGCCGGCTTTTATTGGAGTCCCCTCTCACGACCCCATATCAGGGTGGTCGCAGCTTTCCCTCTCCAGAGCTGCCCATCATCTGCCTGATACCAGCAATATCAGTCCAAAGGACAAAATCTGCTGTTGTAAAAGATTATATTTCATCCATGAAATGTCTCTGACATCACTTTATTAGCGACACAATTACATTCATGAAAGTCTGAAGATCAGACACATTTTCTTCTATCATTAAACACTGTGAAGATGAGAGTTTGTGTCAGTGTACTGAAAGATGCACCTGCCCAACTCATAGTTTCAATCGTGTAATAAAAACCAATGATAAACTCTATTTGAATGGGGGAGGAGTGGCTGGTGCTCTCACCTCACAGCAAGAAGCTTGCAGGTTCAAATACCACCTGGAGCCTTTCTGTGTGGAGTTTGCATGGTACTCCAGGTTCTCCGGCTTCGACTCCCCTTGAACTGCTACCTTATCATGGTGGGGGAGTTTGAGCACCTGAATGATCCTAGGAGCTACGTTATCGGGGGGCTTTATGCCCCCCAGTAGGGTTTCCCAAGGCAAACAGGTCCTAGGTGATGGGTCAGACTAAAATCAGTTCAAAAAGCCCCATGGATAAACAAAAGAGAAGAGCGACGTCTGCCTGTAAGGCGCAGCCGGGGCCTCACCCTGGAGCCAGGCATGGGGTCGGGGCTCGTAAGAGAGCGCCTGGTGGCCGGGCCTTTGCCCGAAGGGACGACGGGGGTCCCTCCTCTTCCTCCTGTGAGCCCACCACCCACAGAGGCTACCGTAGGGGTCGGGTGCAGTGTGGATTGGATGGCAGCCGACGGCAGGGGCCTCAACGACCTGATCCCCGGACACAGAATCTGGCTTTTGGGACATGGAACGTGACCTTGCTGGAAGGGAAGGAGCCTGAGCTTGTGCGGGAGGTTGAGAGATACCGTCTAGATATAGTCGGGCTCACCTCCACGCACAGCTTGGACTCTGGAACCCAGCTCCTCCACAGGGGCTGAACACTCCACTTTTCTGGAGTTGCCCGCAGTGAGAGGCTGCGGGCTGGCGTGGGCTTGCTAATTGCGCCACAGCTCAGCCGCCATGTGTTGGAGTTCACCCCGGTGAACGAGAGGGTCGCGTCCCTACGCCTCCGGGTAGGGGACAGGTCTCTGACTGTTGTCTCGGCCTACGGAATCGAACACCAGTACAGAGTACCCGACTTTCTTGGAGTCCCTGGGAGGGGTGCTGGATAGTGCTCCAACTGGGGACTCCATTGTTCTACTGGGGGACTTCAATGCCCACGTGGGCAACGACAGTGAGACTTGGAAGGGGGTGATTGGGAGGAACGGCCTCCCTGATCTGAATCCAAGCGGTGTTCTGTTATTCGACTTCTGTGCTAGTCACAGTTTGGCCATAACGAACACCATGTTCGAGCACAGGGGTGTCCATAAGTGCACGTGGCACCAGGACACCCTAGGCTGGAGGTCGATGATAGACTTTGTGGTCGTGTCATCCGATCTTCGGCCACCTGTTTTGGACACTCGGGCGAAGAGAGGGGCATAGTTGTCAACTGGTCACCACCTGGTGGTGAGTTGGATGCGTTGGACGGGGAGGAAGCCGGACAGACTCAGTAGGCCCAAACTGGTCATGAGGGTCTGTTGGGCCGAGCCCTCTGTCCGCGCATTCTTCAACTCAAACCTGCACCGGGAGTAGATGAGATTCGCCCTGAGTTCCTTAAGTCTCTGGATGTGCAGGGACTGTCGTGGCTGACACGTCTCTGCAACATCGCGTGGCAGTTGGGGAAAGTACCTCTGGACTGCAGACTGGGGTGGTGGTCCCTCTTTTTAAGAAGGGGGATCAGAGGATGACTCGAACCTCGGATCCAAGAGGAACAATGCGGTTTTCGTCCCTAGGGAGGCATGTCCCTCCGGTAGGAGGCCTCGGGGCAGACCTACAACACCCTGGAGACACAAAGTCTCTTGGCTGGCCTGGGAACACCTTGGGGTCCCACCGGAAGAGCTGGAGGAAGAGTCTGTGGCGAGGGAAGTCTGGGCATCCCTGCTTAGACGGCTGCCTCCACGACCCGGCCCCGTATAAGCGGAGGACAATGAATGAATGATTGAATGAATGAATGAACTCCGGCTTCTTCCCACAGTCCAAAAATAAACATGTGAGGTTAGTTGGTGGTTGTGTGTCTCTGTGAGGTTTCTCTGTGACAGACTGGTTAACCTGTCCAGGGTCTGTTAATCACCTGGGATCAGCTCCAGCGACCCTGAACAGGATAAAGTGGTATAGAAGATGGATGGATGGAAAATGTGTTCACTTTCATTTTTTTAATGTTCTCATTGTTCTGTATGTGTTCCATTTGGAGTCGTTTTCTAAATCTGTTAAACTTTTTATTGTTTCTCTGGTTTGTTCTCTGACTTTGGTCTGTCGAGTTGCACTTGTTTGTGGATTTAATTTAATGACTTGGGAGAGCAGGTTGACTACTACTACTCACCCCGCCATGTTGGATCCAACATCGGACGAATGTTTTCTACTCATCTATGAAGTACTGTTGAGTTATTTGATGACAGTCAACACAATCATTGATCAACCCAATTGTATATATTGTCAAAGTGTTAATAATGACACCAAAACCTTTTCAAGAAATGTCAAGAAATACAAAACATACTGATGAAACAACAGCAGGAGGAGGCTGGTTCACAGTGATTCTCAGATATGAAACAATCAGCTGTGAGAAAATAGAAACATTCCTACATACACGTCGAAGCGAAGGTTCTGCTTCTCCTCAAAGAAGAAATCCAGGACAAACTTCCTCACAAAGTCTGGATTCAGAGTGTTATCGATGACTTCTGTTCGACCGAACTGGAAGGACGAGGTAAAGGGGAGGAGGAAGAGGAGGAAGAGGAGGATGACAGGAGGAATACTGAAATTAGTGGTGAAAAGAATAAAAATCAACCACAGCAAGGGAGATAGGTACTTCAGCCACCTCCGACAGCTCCAGTCCTGGAATCCTGGATATGATCCCAGTTATCAGACAGTGAAGGCAGGTTCACCTGGACAGGTGAGCAGTCCATCACAGCACACACACACACACACACACACACACACACACACACACACACACACACACACACACACACACACACACACACACACACACACAAGGTTTTACACTGTGAGATTACCCTGGAAAAAGAACATGCAGACTTCACAGACCTGATCTTCTGGCTCTGAGAGAAAAGGTTCTCTATTTAAAACAAACACTATGAAGACAAAAGTATTAGCTGAGCTCTCCAAACCATTGATTTCAGGTGTTCCGGTCACTTCCATGGCCACATGTATAAAAGATCAATCACCACGGCGTGCAGACTATTTCTACAAACATTAGTGAAAGACTGAGTCGCTCTCAGGAGCTCAGTGAATTCCACCGTGGTGCAGTAACACGATGCAACATGAGTGGTTAGTCCTGCAGAGACACTTCCTCACAATCAACTGTTAGTGCTGAAACAAGGTGGAAGCCATTGGGAACAACAACAACTTAGCTAAGAAAACTCACAGAGCAGGTCAGTGGACGCTGTGGAGCACAGCGCCCAGAGGTCACCAACCGTCTGCAGAGTCAGTGGTAGAAGACCTCTAATGTGATCTTTAGATTAGCTACAGAACAGAGCAGAGAGCTTCTTGGAGGGTTTCCACGGCCGAGCAGCTGCATCTGAACCATACATCACCAAGCGCAATGCAAAGCATCAGATGCGGTGGTGTAAAACTCACCGACACTGGACTCTAGAAGAGTGGAGACGAGTTCTCTGGAGGGACAGATCACGCTTCTCCCTTTGGCAGTCTGATGGACAGTCTGAGTTTGGAGGCTGCCAGGAGAATGGTTCTAGTCCTGCTGCATTGTCCCAAGAGGAAAGTTTGGTGGAATGACGGTCAGTGTTGGCCTGTTTTGGGGGAGTCAGGCTCGGCTTCTTAGTTCCAGTGAAGGGAACTCTGAAAGATTCAGCGTACTAAGATATTTTGGACTATTCAATGCTCCCAAATTTGTCGGAAGAGTTTGAAGATGAACCCTTCCTGTTCCAACATGACCAGTGCACAAAGTAAAGTCTATAAAGACCTGGATGGTCCAGTTTGACCGCCCTGCACGGAGTCCTGACTTCAACCTTTTGGGGTCAAGTAGAGCAGCGACTGCGAGTCAGGCTTCTTCATCCCACAACAGGGTCTGACCACACAAATGCCCTCCTGGAAGAATGGTCAGAAATTCCTATAAACACAATCTTAAACATCATGGAAACCCATCCCAGAGGAGTTGAAGCTGCAAAGAGTGGACCCACATCATATCCAATCCTCTGGTTTAAGAATTCATATGAATATCATGTGATCCTCCACCTCAGTCTCAAGTCTTTTGCAGACTCTGACAGGTTTTACTCCAAGATCGTCCTGTATTTGTCTCCATCCACTCTGAGCAGCCTCCCTGTCCCTCCTGAAGAAAAGCATCCCACAGCATGATGCTGCCTCCACCATGTTCCACAGTGGGGATGGTGAGTTCAGGGTGATGTGCAGAACTCCTTCCTCCACATGTTCGCTGTGTCGCAAACTGAAAACAGGACTTCTTCTGTTTCAACAATTTTCTTCTCCTTGCTTGATGTGTGGCGTGCAGACAGAGTTCTCCTGTGGACAGTTTAAGATTCTCTGAAGCTCCTCCAGAGTTGCTACTTGCCTCTGGGCTGCTTCTCTGGTCGCTGCTCCCCTGGCCCGGCCTTCAGTTTAGGTGGACATCCACATCTTGGCATATTTGCAGTTGCACTATACTCTTTCCAATAAACTTCTCCACAAGTTTCTCTAATTTCTTCATCATTAAAATCCATGTATAATATTCCCTCCACTTCACAATTATACAGCAGGTTGTGTTGGGCTGTCACATAAAGCCCCAACAAAAAAATTTACATTTATGATTGTAATGTGAGAAAATGTGGAAAATTCCAGGAGTTATAAAGTCACAGTGGTCTGCTGCTCCGTGTGTGCGTGTTCATGTTTTTAACAACCAAAACATACAGAAAAGATATCTGATATCATGTATTTGTCTCTGATAAACAAAGAGTGACTTTCTTGCCGTCAGTAGGAGAAGAACTGACGCTACAGTCCGACGATCACAGACAATCATCAGTGTGAAGAAGAGAAGAAGCTGATCTCTGCAGTTGATCTGAAGTCACATAGAGTTCAGGACTTCTCTCTGCCACACTTCAAAAGAAGATTTATGCTTTTTCAACTCTGCAGATTTTGCATCATTAAGGTGATGTCCCGACATTTTGCAGAGAGACGCATTAATTAGGGTCAAGAGGACAAATTCATCAGCTCCAAACTAACTTCATTAGATATTTGATCAAACACATGAAGAAACAGTGTCTGCTTCTTTTCCCTTCAACCTGCTGTATGTTAAGACTCATTGCCGTTCATCTTGGACTGCAGAACGTGTCTCATGTAGTTCTCCGGAATACATCAGATCAGGTCCAGTGATTGAGGTATTTGGGTCATTTGATCTCAGCTGGGCCAAACCAGCATAATGGCAGCGCAATAACATCTCAATATTGAAAACTTCAAATAGTTCCAATGGGTTTACTGCAAAAAGTAACAATGTATTTGGAAATACTCACATTCAATATTTTTTCACTTTCCTTTCTAAAACTAATGTAGAAAAATGTTCAACCTGATTCCTTTTGTCCACAGTGATTCTGATAAGCTTGGTTTCTGATTAGTTGATGTTTTTACAAACTCAACATTCAACAAAACCAGAACAACCACCAGGTGTTGTCTTGTTTGATTCGTAAAAGGTTTTGGAATTGTCTCATTATGTAGTTTTCAGGTGGAGAATCGACACCATATAGTCTGGTTTTTCTCTCTGGGCCATATTATTGGCACCCTTACAATAGATGATAATGTCATCAAAAGCAATTTCTTCTACTTGTGAGTGACAAATAAGCATCTTGAATGTTGAGAAGAAAGACTGAACTGCCAACGTGACGATTGGAGAACATCCCTCTCTACTAACAGGGCCTTTTTACTGCATAGAAAC
This sequence comes from Lipophrys pholis, assembly GCF_963383615.2. NCBI lineage: Eukaryota > Metazoa > Chordata > Actinopteri > Blenniiformes > Blenniidae > Lipophrys > Lipophrys pholis. The sequence goes on from NC_137637.1 coordinate 3,536,030, forward strand.
ACATAAATGCATATCTGAATCTTTCTGACACGTTTGTTTCTCGTCAAGTCTCCTCATCCAGCGCAGACACACGGAGACAGAGTCCTCTCACCGTCTAAATCACACATCTGTGAGCTGTGAGATGAAAATCTGGCCCCATGTTGGATTCGTAACCTGTACAGATAGTCCACACCAGCGTCCAGGTAGATTACTCACCACAACCTGCATTAGAAAGTCTCTTATCTCAGTTTTACCCAGTTGTAGATCTATTGTAATATTGTAATATTCCCTGAGGGCTGCATGGGGGCGTCGTGGTGCTCCGCTTCGCACTCTCACCCGTCAGCATGAAGGTGGAGACCGGCTGAGGACCTGCTCAGGGGTAAACTAATGCTGGGAATCAAGTTAAAGTTAAAATATACTTCCAATAAAAGTATCATTTCTGAACACAGAATAAGCCAGTACTGAAAAACAAAGACCATCGCCACTCATTTCCAACCTGCCGTTTCCTAAATCGATCCCACCAGTTAATATGTTTACAAACAAACCGGAATTTGTAGCCATCAAACTGTGTTTTTGTTTTGCTCACTGACGTCATCTTCTGAAACCTACCGCAAGGGTTTCTGGGATATCAACGATGGCGGCAGCTCAAGTGAAAATATCAACATTTGGATGATTCAGAGTGACAGAAAATCCAGACTTTCTCAGAGAAAGAATCTTCAAGCCTCGAGAAATAGACTGAAATGTTGTCACTTTATCGAGATCTGCCGAGAAGCAGTGAACAAACGGGATCTTGCTTCGGGTATCTTCCGGTGTTTCCGTGATGCCGAGATGACACAAACCAGGCTATCTTTTACGAAACATAAATGCTGGAAATACGTGTTTTTATGAGTGTAAAGATGAATTTCATTCAGAAACATATTGACAAAGTGAGCGATGGACATCAACAACCAAAAGTGGCTCCAAAATCTTTTCTGTGTGAATTCTGTTAGAACTTTAATGGTCAGTTTGTCTGTAGATATTAATTCATAATTATCAGAGATAGATATTAATTACGTCAAATAATAACTATCTGGTAATAATCTGGTATATATCAGATGACCTCGGGGAACCACCTGTTGATGGCCATGACCCTGAACAGGATAAAGTGGTATCTGATGGATGGATGTTTGTGTGTATTTTTATACTGTGAAGTCTACTCTATATATGACACACTGAAAGCCCACGACTTTAGCAAATCACCTCTGACTGAAAGAAAAAAAAGAAATAGAACAGACAAAAGACGAGACAGCGACAGACAAAAAAAGCTCAACAAAGAAAAATGTGTCTAAATTCAAAACCTGGACTATTCCACCCTATAAGGACCGTATACATACGCAGTTTGATTTCCACACTGGATTGTTGTCCACATTCGTATCAGCCACTTCTGTGCTGATGTGTGTGCAGGTTGAAGCAGAGGATTCCTCATGTTATATGTAAATGACAAATCTAATCTATTTCAAAGACGTGAGCCTTGATGAAACCCTGTTTTTCTTAATGAGCAACTGAGCTGCATCAGGTTCGTTAAATACTGTGACTGTGTATATTTAATATATGCAAGAAGGAAATCCCCCCAAAAAATGGTTTTGATTGTTTTGTCCCACAATTTGTGGAGAAAGTAGGTTATCGGTGCAGAGTTTGTCCCGGAGGACCAGGTTATGCTGGCAGCCAGGTTCTGTGAGAACGCCACAGTGAAGACAGAACAGAGGCTGCAGAGTCGGAAGCGAGCATCAGTGTTACCATGTTCACTGAACCAAGGCTGCAGACTTCATCCTCCTCAGAGAGGAGTCTTCCTCATCTGGGATGTGTTGTGAAGCTGAAGAAATCCTTGGTTAATCAGTCCTGATTAAAGAGATCCAGTCAAACATTGGATAAGGAGGGATTCCTTGTGACGCCCTGCACCTGGCAGACAGTACATTGGTACCATCCATCAGCTTCCCCAATTAGTATTAATATCTGAAAATATAACCGTCAATGTCAGTGATACAACCCAACAAACATGTGGCAGGTGGAGTTTGTAGAAAAAGTTAAAAACCGAACATTTTCCCACTCCTCATCAATGAGATGTGCTGCTGCTGCTGCTGCTGCTTGTTTTCATTTCTTCAACTGTCAAAATCATGTACGGCTTCATTTGTTGTTGTTCTTTTGCTAATTTATTTTCCTGCTTGATTATCATGTTAATATCCAGTCAGAGCTGCTGAGGTTCGGTTAATCTAACAACGGTTGGAACGTTTTGGATCGGTGTGATAAATGTAATATATATAGCATTAACAAGGATATTGTCTATTGTTGTTCCTCCCTCACTCTTCCCTCTCTCTCTCTCTCTCTCTCTCTCTCTCTCTCTCTCTCTCTCTCTCCCTCCTTCCCCCCGGTCGTGTCCATCAGCCACACCAGCTTCTAATCCAGGCAACAACAGGAGGAGATTCTCAGTCTCTTCCTGTTGCAAGAGCAGAAACTGTTCTGACACCCGGAGGCTCTCAATCACATCATATTATAAAATATTATTATATTATAAGAAAATTGTTTTAAATGTGAAGCTCAAACTTCCTACTGGTCATTTTACCAAAATTCCCTCTAGCGTGCCGCATGGTGCTGGAGTGGTTAGCACTCAAGCCTCACAGGGAAAAGTTCATGGGTTTGAATCCGGGCCAGACCCTCCTGTGTGTGTGTGTGTGTGTGTGTGTGTGTGTGTGTGTGTGTGTGTGTGTGTGTGTGTGTGTGTGTGTGTGTGTGTGTGTGTGTGTGTGTGTGTGTGTGTGTGTGTGTGTGTGTGTGTGTGTGTGTGTGCGTGTGCGTGTGTGTTCTGTCTTTATATGTGGACTGACAGGACAGTCCATACTCAGTATGGAAGAGTAGTTTAAAAAAGGGTTTCATTACAATTACAAGTATTTCAGTCATGCACAAGACACACACACACACACACACACACACACACACACACACACACACACACACACACACACACACACACGAAATGTTTTGATTTTGGTTGAAAACCTTGAGAGTATTCTTACACAATATTTGTTCTTTAGACTAATAAATAAAAGGAGTGTATTCATGGTCACAAGTTTAACAGAGATTGAAAATGTGAAAGTATTTTTAACGAGCTCGTTTCACTTTTTGTTTCCAAGGTTTCTTCACTGATTACTTCTCTATCTCCAACTAAACAATCTCTCCACGGTTTGTTTCTGGCAGAGGAATAATTATTTCTTTCTCCTCATTATGAGAATTTGATTTCTGCTAATTGCATGAAAAAGTGCCAGATCTCTCAGCGTTTGTTCCGCCCATGTTCTACAAGCTGGTGACAATGGAAGTGAGGCCAGCTGCTCCATCTTGCCGGTACGACGGTCCAAACAGGCTGCAGGACGTGAAACCAGGAAGCATACGGACCAGCTCCAACCGCGGCTGCAGGCCAACCCAGCCTAAAGAAAGTTCCTTCAATCAGCTCACATTTATAAAGATAAAGAGCAGCGGAAAATATACTGGCAAACTAACCACGTGTTTCTATTCACTGCTATAATCACCATCCAAGACTCCAGAAAGTCCAAAAGAAAGAGCGCTTTGGTTCTGACTGCTGCAAGAAGGAGGCATTTACTGACATTTCCCAGCTGAGACGTCTTCGCTCTGACGGAGGCTTCAGAGTTCCTCATGTTTCCTAATCTGAGATGAGATTATTTTTTCAAGAGACAGAGCGTTTGCACAATTTCTCACCACAAACTTCAAAGTTATTAGGTTCTGGATCTGAGCCCAGAGGACGGATGGATGGATGGATGGATGGATGGATGGATGGATGGATGGATGGATGGATGGATGGATGGATGGATGGATGGATGGATGGATGGAAATTTCTCAGTTGTCCCATCAATATGGAGAAACATCTCAGCTGTTTCCAGCAGTTCCGAAGAGAAAAACATGACGTGTTCACTAACTTTACATTTCTAATTAATATCCTGATGAAACACAATCAGACAGAACATTTTCATTACATACATCTGATTCCAATTCAAGCTTTCTGTTGGAACGTAAAGTATATTTGCTCTATATGTCACAGTGTGCACTTATTTTACCTTCAATGAAGAGATGAAATCAAAATCCACGGACAGGTGGAGTGTGTGCAGGTGCTGTCAATGGTGGTGACGGACAGGTGAAGTGTGTGCAGGTGGTGTCGTACTGAAAGTTCCCAACACCATCAAGGCTATAGCTCTTTACACACACTTATTTTGTTCGTCACTCCAGAACGAGTGTGCGTGATGTCACTCAAACGAGTGCGGTGGAGGTGTGACTGGCCGGTGTGTCGGAGCAACTGGTTTCCATGGCGACAGCTGACCCATTTCTAACGCCTTTAGTGGTTGCTGTGAGTTACAGCAGATGTTGGAGACCAGCGAGGAATGTGATGTAGTGGCTGTACATACCATCCTGTGAAGCTCTCATCCTACTAAGAATTTGTCAAAAATGACGAGTAACACACACACACACACACACACACACACACACACACACACACACACACACACACACACACACACTCATGTGGCCACCTTCATCACACAGTCATCATCCTGATCTGAGCCTCATTATGACATTTCTCCCTGCGGAGGTCACGTGAAGCAGTCACTTCACAGAGAAATAGTGTGTGTGCGCCTTTCTGTTTACTATAGAATAGTACACAAGAAGCTGTGCTTTGTACGTCTTGGACAGGAAAACACAAGTCATCTTTACATTTTCATTCATTACAGTGATCAGTATTTAAGCCTCCGATCAATCAGGAACAAAACAGCTCTCACGCTTTAAAACTTTGATGTTTCCTGGATTCCAGTGAATCCACAGTAAATTGTTTTGGTAATAAATAATAAAAGACTCATTAAATCTGCATCGGTCAGCCTGACATTTACATAATGACTAAAAATAACGACACGTCACTCACCTCTCTCCACTCCTTGGTCCCGGGGCCTTGGACGTACAACACCACCACTGAGAAGACAAACACAGGGACTTATAAATCAAACGTTAACGATAAACCTGAGTCTCAGAGTCTGACAGTGATGAACTGAAAGGATTTAATTAAGAATGTGGTTTAATTAGTGATTGAAAAAACTTCAGTAATTAAATTGATCATACTTCATTAATCCCATCAGGGTCTGTTGATATCAGCATTCCTCCCTCAGCTACTGACCACTAACAACCAGGAACCTGCTGGTTTGCAATATTGCTGAAGATTTCAGTCGCTTATTAATGCATCTCAATCAGTGATGCCGGTAATGCGTTACTCTCATATGTTCACTTTCTTTTCAGTAACGTGTAAAACGCGTTACTATTTCCTCACAAGTAATCAGATTAAAGTTACTTCTCGTACGTATTTCAACTCCACAAACCTCCAGCGTCTTCCCTCCTCCCTCCATCAACTCCACAAACCTCCAGCGTCTTCCCTCCTCCCTCCATCAACTCCACAAACCTCCAGCCTTAGAAATCTGATTGCTCTTGTGTTTGATTTGGAATCGGATCAGAAAGCAGAAGAGTGGTGTGGTACATTTATGGTGTTTTAATAGGAAGAATCGACTCGCCTGCGGTTACTGTGGTGCGGAGAGGACGCAGTTTTATAAAATGTTTTCATATGTGCATATTAGTTTTTCCCCCTTCGGTTGGCAGAAGCTGTTCGACCTTCCTTTAGTTCTGGACACTGGCTCTTGTAAATTTGCTGATAATGAGAGCGACAATGAAGTTTCACTTCACACAAGCCACCAATTCCACCTGGTTTCTGTTACTTCCTCTTTTGCTTTTCCCCGACTGGAGCTGGGTTGTAACATGCACGGAGCTTTTCTACATCAGACCATGAATAATTCCCAATAAGAAAAACTACAATGAGCAGAGCTCATGTAAATAAGGTTTCAGTTAAACTATAAACTGATATAATACTGATACAGAGTCAGTATGTGACTTTAAAAAAGAATACAAAAAGACTAACAGTGTCAAGAGAACAAATATCAGATGCAAAGCATTAGATTAGAAAGGCCTTGAAGCTGCTTCACACACTCTGGGTGCCTTCAGGCATCCATAAGGTTAAAAGCTGCACAGCACTTTCACTCAGACGCTGCTCTCCTCTCGGCTCTCTCACGCTGCTCCAACACAGCGAAACCACTTCCACGGAACTCGAGTTCAGTTTGCAACCAGAATCCACGGCTCAGATTCTGTATCTCCAACTGAACCAACTGATTCTAGAAAAAGCTCCATTTAATTATCTGCTGCTGCTGGTTCCTTCCTCCCTCACGGTTTCCCTTCTTCTGCTCTTCTCTCCACGCTACATTCATTTCCTCTTCCTCTGGCCTGTCCTCTATTCCTATTATCCTCTGTCTTTCTTTCACTCTTTCACTTGCTAATGGATGTGTAGCAGAGAACATCCAGTTTCTGCTTCAGTGAGACGGTGAGCCAGACTCACTCCTCCACCCTCGTCTCTCCGCTCTCCACTTCAGGAAGGACGAGAACGACAAAAATCAGGGTCAAGATAAATAAATAAACATCAAAACAGAGGAGGAGTGAAAGGCTGAGGGTGTGTGTTTGTGTGCGTGTGTGTGCGTGTGTGTGCGTGTGTGTGCGTGTGTGCGTGTGCGTGTGCGTGTGTGTGTGTGTGTGTGTGTGTGTGTGTGTGTGTGTGTGTGTGTGTGTGTGTGTGTGTGTGCGTGCGTGTGTGTGCGTGTGTGCGTGTGCGTGCGTGCATGCTTGCATGTACAACAGTCTTTACTTAGTGTATGTAAATATGATCAACTGAGGCAATGGTGGCATTGAGGTTAAAGAAGTATAGAATTATATTTGGGACACAATCCAGGGCACAGAAAAACAAACAAAAAACTTTACCAAAGTAAAATTAAGATCCAATATTGTGCTAAATTCCTAATGGTTTTCTAACAGTAGTAAGTTTCAACAGCCTGCGTGTGTATGAGGCTACAGAAGTGAAGAAAGGCTGTCATCTCTCTCACTCGCTCCACTCTTTAGCGAATGTGTGCTCATACAGGTGATTCAGAGATTTCCCCTTCATGACATCATACAGGGTTAAACCACTCCCTCTGGTAGTGAATAGTCACTTTCACCCTCCCCGACAGGCGGCATTTTTCTCCTCGCAAACGCTAGCGGAAAACAGACAATGAGTATACGTTGGAGAGACATTAGCATTTAAAGGTATAGACACAGAAACAGCCTGTTCTCAGTAGGGCTCACCAGAGGGACTTTTAGACTGAATTTCTGGACCAAGGCTGAATTTGTGGAAATACACTTTGAATTCACTGTTGGACAAATGACAATGTTGTGAAATTGTTGAAAAACTGTGCATATGAGACATTTAATCTGAGCAAATAAAACTGCGCTCAAAGAATAGATTGAGGCAAAAATGTTATTCATAGAGGATGGGTTAAATACATGGAAGCAATTTCCACTGGGAGATTAATAAAGTATACTGTATTTCTAAAAGGATGATTCTGGTTTTTGTTGTTTGAGTTGAATTACAGTGGAAAAATAATCATAAATCTCTCACTCATCTCTCTGTTCTCAGATAAATACACTGTAGTGCACTTGTAACACTGACTGAAGCGATATTACCACTGATGAGATGCCACTGTTTTCACACAGGACATCAACAGATTAATGTGATTATCAGAGGGAGCTCAGCCACACATCAGAACTATAAACAGCACTAATTCAAATAAAGAAAGTGGGTTGTAGAGGAAAGATGTTGCTGTTTGATAGATTCTCCATGAGAGGAAAACCTTCAGAGGGCAGTGTCTGTGTGGAGGGTGTGAGCAGATGATTGGTCCAAACTCTGATCTCACAAGCATTTCAACACAGATCAAACAAGAAGAAGCCCAGCCATGTTCTCTGTTGGTACATGATGGGAAACACTGCAGGTAGATTGAGCTAACAGACCGCTTCACTTCAAGTGGAGGTTTATTATTAGCTTTTATATCCGAGCCATTGTCACAACCGTTGTGATTTATGTAAATATGTATTAAATATCCATTATGAGCTTTGAGGATGTTTCTATTATCAGGAATTTCAATATGGTATTCGTCCCATCTGCTTTTATTCATATAATTCATTCAAGGTCCATCAAACTATAAAATTCTGACAACTAGTCAGGAATGGCAGGAATCTCAATTCCTGACCGCGAATCATGTGATTCCTGAATTATATGATTCAGGGCCGAGGCGTCATGTCGCGACCTGTTATCATGTGTTAAGTAAGAACAGGAAACGATGGCGGGTCATCACGCACAGTCACTGCTGTGCGCCATTAAGCATCGTCACTTTCTCTCACCAATCTGTCAGGAATGTGGCGAACCGGGAGCATTTCGTATAAACTGGTGAATTTTGCTATGCGCGATGTGAGCATCCGCCCAGGGCGCAATCTGTGAAGGAGCGCGAGGGAGGAAAAGAGAATCACTCTCTCAGATGCGTCTTATGGAGGCGCTATATATACACTACCGTTAAAAAGTTTTGGGTCACCCAGACAATTTTGTGTTTTCCATGAAAAGTCACACTTTTATTTACCACACGAGTTGGAAAATGAATAGAAAATATAGTCAAGACAAGGTTAAAAATAATAATATTTATTTGAAATTATTTTTTCCTTCAAACTTTGCTTTCGTCAAAAAATCCTCCATTTGCAGCAATTCCAGCATTGCAGACCTTTGGCATGCTAGCTCTTAATTTGTTGAGGTAATCTGGAGAAATTTCACCCCACATTTCTAGAAGCTCCTCCCACAAGTTGGATTGGCTGGATGGGCACTTCTTGCGTACCATACGGTCAAACTGCTCCCACAACAGCCCAATGGGGTTTAGATCTGGTGACTGCGCTGGCCACTCCATTACAGATAGAATACCAGCTGCCTGCTTCTTCTCTAGATACTTCTTCACAATCTGGAGGTGTTCTTTGGGTCATTGTCCTGTTGGAGGATGAAATTGACTCCAATCAAGCGCTGTCCACAGGGGACGGCATGGCGCTGCAAAATGGAGCGATAGCCTTCCTTATTCAAAATCCCTTTTCCCCTGAACAAATGTCCCACCTTACCAGCACCAAAGCAACCCCACACCATCACGTTACCCCACCTTGCTTGACAGATGGCATCAGACACTCTTCCAGCATCTTTTCAGTTGTTCTGCGTCTCACTAATGTTCTTCTGTGTGATCCAAACACCTCAAACTCCCATTCCTCCGTCCAGAACACTTTTTTCCAATCTTCCTCTGTCCAATGTCTGTGTTCTTTTGCCCATATTAATCTTTTTCTTTTGCCAGTCTCAGATTTGGCTTTTTCTTTGCCACTCTGCCCTGAAGGCCAGCATCCCGGAGTGGCCTCTTTACTGGAGATGTTGACACTGGCGTTTAGCGGGTACTATTTAATGAAGCTGCCAGTTGAGGACCTGTGAGGCGTCTATTTCTCAAACTAGAGACTCTAATGTATTTATCTTCTTGCTCAGTTGTCCACCTCTCTTTCTACTCTGGTTAGAGCCTGTTTGTGCTGTTCTCTGAAGGGAGTAGGACACACCGTTGGAGGAAATCTTCAGTTTCCTGACAATTTCTCGCATGGAACAGCCTTCATTTCTAAGAACAAGAATAGACTGTGGAGTTTCACATGAAAGTTCTTTTTCTGGTCATTTTGAGTGTTGAATCGACCCCACAAATGTGATGCTCCAGATACTCAACCTGCTCAAAGGAAGGTCAGTTTTATAGCTTCTCTAACCAGCTAAAGTGCTTTCAGCTGTGTTAACATGATTGCACAAGGGTTTTCTAATCATCCATTAGCCTTCTGACACAATGAGCAAACACATTGGACCATTAGAACACTGCAGGGATAGTTGCTGGAAATGGGCCTCTATACACCTATGTAGATATTGCACCAACAACCAGACATTTGCAGCTCGAGTAGTCATTTACCACATTAACAATGTATCGAGTGTATTTCTGATTAGTTTAAAGTATCTTCAGTGCTTGTCTTTCAAAAATAAGGACATTTCTAAGTGATCCTAAACTTTTGAACGGTAGTGTATATATATATATATATATATATATATATATATATATATATATATATATATATATATATATATATATCTCCACACACACCCAGTCATATTCTACCATCAGCTGCTGAACAGTTTTGCTCCACATCCAGAGAAATGCCATACAGTTCATCAGAGAGGAAGACGCTGCAGGGGAGCGAATGCTGTCACATTCTATTGTGCATCAACACATATCACAACTAATCCACATGCTCAGTTATGAACTTCATGTATTGAGGTGAGTCTTTTTTTTGTTTAAGATTTTTTGGCAACCAAAAACATGTTTCAGTAATATCAGGAATGTCACGCAGCAATACGCCCATTTAAGAACCTTATTCAGATGCATTATGTCACATAAAGAATGTCAGGAATGATGGGAAAATGATATTCGTAGCTCATCGTATCTTTAAACTCGCATACCTGAAGGATTTTGCTAAAGTTTGCTCTCTGTCTCTAATCCAGTGGTGTCAATCACAAAGACTGTGGGCCAAACATCCCCAACACATTAAATGCATCTTGTTCTCTCCCTTTTTTCTTTTTTTTTACAATATCTAATTTCCATGACATTTCCCTGAAACTAATATATCAAAAGTAAATTTGTTGAAGTTATTTCTTTATGTTTTATGATGCTGTTTTATTTATCAAATAGATTTTTTTTTTAGCTGTGTTATTAGACTATAAAAATATTCCACATATATGGTTCTACATAAGACATGAATTAATTTGATTCATCTGCTGCTGCTTTAAAAGCTGAATCCGTAATCATGGAGGAGAAAAGTCTGAACGGGATGAACGTCCTGTTTGATGCGTGACATTTCTCCGTCAGGATCGATGGGGTCAAACCGAGCTCTGGAACCACGACATGAAAGAGCTGAGGGGGCCGCCGCCGTGGGACAGAAGGGTTTGAAGCTCAGGACCTCCTGATATAACCGTCATCCCGTCAGAGCGACAATAAATCTGTGAAGCGCTCAAACCGAAGTGAAGGTGAGGCAATCACCAAGTGTTCAGCAGAGTTTCCTCCACACAACACTTTAAGTATTTATTAGAAAAACTAAAGTTGAGAAAGGTCTATTTTGATAAATCTATTTTCAGTATCAAGTGTCCAGGGTATTAACCTTCCTTTCTACAGTATTTATAACTCCTGCTGTTCTGTCTGTGTGCTTTTATTTACTGACATTAAACAGAACGCCTGAACACTGGAGCCATGAAAACACAAACTCCCAGTTTGAAGTGAAGGTCTTCCTCCACTCATGTAGAAGTTCATTATTTCTATGTTGGATATGTAGAGCGAGTCCATTGTTTGCGAATACCTGAAACAGTGTGACGTAGTGTTCTGTGACGAGAGGACGTGATATTTGTGGGTGTTTTGGGACGACAAATACCAATATGGGAAAAGTAAAGTTGATCCAGTGAAAAGGATGAGCGTGTGTGAGACAGAATGTGAAAGGTTTTAAAGTGTTACACACTGTTAATTGCTTGAGATTAAGGCCACGTTTCTACGTAATAAGGTTTATTACACAAATGGATATTTCTCCCTCTGCGTTTACAAATAAATCTTCACTGACATGGACCTGAATGTACACCTGGTTCAGAGAACCTATGAGCAGCCAAACCTGTAGGGGGCAGTGTAACGAGAAGCATGAAGCCAGTGTAGCCAATCAGAATCCTGGAAAAAAAACACCACATCACTAATTGTGATGTGAATCTCCGCCTACCGCCAAACAGACAGAGTTTTTCTAAGACCACGTTTACATGTACCAGGGTATTTAAAAAACTGTGATATTCCTCTGTGTTTGGGCCGCAGATTATTTAGACATAAACGCAGTGACGAGGCTCCACAAACAATGATAGTTAAAAACTCCAGCCACAGGACATTGAATCAGTGTGAGCAGGCCTACCATTTTATATTCAACATGTTCATATCAAAATCTCTACTTTTCTAATTAGAATAAACTCTTAGCCGTTCACCTTCAATGCCATTGTCAACTGCAGTGTAAGAGTTTGCTTTTTTAATACTTTTATGAAATGTATTTCATTTTATTTAGTAGACACAACTGATTTTGTTTTGTTTTTTATCGATAGGGTTTAAAAACCAAAGTTTGTTGTATTTCCACCTCTTTATTGGGAAAACAGAACATCGGAATTGAAAGAAGAATAAGTTGTAAACTTTTCGGGGCTGGTAAATGAGGCTCAGAGAAAGCAGAGATCTGATCCTCTGTCATTCACCAGCCAAACTTATCTTCTGTGAGCCCCAAACTTTTCTTCTCTGAGTCACCTGTTCTTTGTATGTCTGCACACTTTCAGTCTTCATGAAGAGTTTCCCTGTGACACTGACTTAATAAACCATTGTCAGCTGACCACACAGATTTTCACGACGATGTGAAACGGCTGAAACGCAGTGACGGCCTGCAGGTCACCGCTCACAGGAGCTTGATGCATGTTGACGAGGTGTACGAGGCAGTGAGTCGGTGAACTCAGGAGAGACGATGACCTCAATAATGTGACGTACAACTTGAGCTATCAAGGAATGTTAAATAACTTTTTCATGACGGGAATGACGAGACCACAGGAGCACTTACCAGGGTCCGACTTAGAGAAGGTGTCCATGTCCAACAGGTTCCTACAACAAAAGAAAAGACACTCACTAGTGGGAAGATTCTGCACACACACACACACACACACACACACACACACACACACACACACACACACACACACACACACACACACACACACACACACACTTTGCAGACAACACTGCGATCGAGGGGTGTATTAGTGGTGGCTGGGCAGAAGAGAACAGGAAACTGGTCCAGATCTTCATCTGAACCACCAAGACTAAAGAGATGGAGGTGGACTTTGGGAGGCCGAGGCCAAAATACAGAGCCAGTCCTCCTCCTCCTCCTCCTCCTCCTCCTCCTCCTCCTCCTCCTCCTCATCATCATCATCATCATCATCAAGGGCGACTGTGTGGACTTTGTGCAGACCTATAAATACCAGTGAGTTTAGCGTGATGACAGACTGGACTGCCAACACAGACGTCGCCCGTACTTCCTCACAAGACTGTCATCGTTGAACACTGAACTGTCTGTGTCTGAACGACGGGCGCTGGACAGACTCCGGTCAGTCATGGACAACACACTGCATCCACTGTCCAGCAACATCGCTCAGTGACAGGATTCTGTGACTGTCCTGCTCCACTGACACGCTGAGGAAATCCTTCCTCCATCAAAACATGTGACTTCTTCTCTCCACCAAGGAGGGAAAGGAAAGGCTGAGGTCAGAAACCTCAGATAGGAACTGTAAAAAAAAAACACAGACCAGCATGCATCTATCTATCTATCTATCTATCTATCTATCTATCTATCTATCTATCTATCTATCTATCTATCTATCTATCTATCTATCTATCTATCTATCTATCTATCTATCTATCTATCTATCTGTCTATCTTTTTGTTGTAGTGCTTGATGGTTTTTGCGACTGCACTTTGGGACACATTCATTTTTTGTATAATTTTCCAGACTGACCTTCAGTTCTTAAAGTAATGATGGATTGTCGTTTCTCTCTACTTGGCCGAATGGTTTTTGTCAGAATATGAAATCTAACGGTTGTCAAATAGGGCCTTCAGCTGTGTACCGTCCTGACTTCTGCACAACACAGTCGATGGTCCCGAGCCCATTAGGAAGACAAGAAAATCCACAAATGAACCCTGACAAGGCTCAGCTGTGAAGAGAAAACGACCTCATGAAGCTCAATGATAATGGGCAGAAGGATTTACAGCGCCGTCAACAAAGCAAAGGGTGGCTACTCTGAGGTACCTAAAATATAAAACACGTATAAATCTCTTCCTGTTTTATTTTGATACTGGTCTTGTCTCTGTGACTTCCTGTCTAGCCTTTCTCAGTGTGTGTTATTACCTGCAGTGTTTGTCATCTGCGTCTTTCTGTTCCCCAGTGTGTTTAAACCCTTTTCTCTCATTGCCAGATCGTCTTTGTTCCCTCGTGGTGAGACATTTTCTAACTTTTGCTCGTGTTTTAGATTTCTTGTGCTTTCAAACTTTGTGTTTTTGGACTCTCTCTTGGATTACCCATTTCCGATAGCTTTGCCCTCAGACTTTGAATAAACACTTTGAAAATTTTCACGAGCCAGACTCATAGGTTGAACTTAAGCTCATCTTTATTCCTCATGAAAAACCATGAAAAGTCCACGAAAACACTGACAATATGAAGACACTATCCAGACTGGAGCACAGGATCCCTGGCCGACCGACAACCAGAACACAGTATATTATATAAACCAAAGCCACCAGGTGAAGACAATCATGAAGATATGAACATGTTGATTGTGACCATGTGTGGACACACATTGTACCCCTTCCTACACTTCATCCTCTTCTTCACAATCCTTCACACTCTGCTCCACATTCTGTAATCAACACTGGGTTCATCGAATCTGTGGAAGTAGTGTGAATATTATTATTAACACATTGATCATTTGCTGCCTGTTTACATGGTGGGAACTCACATTTCTAAGTTCTAGAGATTGGAACCGAAAGTACAGACATAAAAACCCTGCAACCCTTGTTAAGTGACCAAGGCTGCAGCTCAGAACACCACCACCATCCAAACCAGTCCTACTGCACACACTCTCTGGGCAAAAGGCCTGAGAAAGGTAGAGAGACACTCAACTTTAGTAAGATAGCCCTGAGCATCCAGGCTCCTGAATCTCACTCACCAGCCACATGTTCAGCCGCTTGATAACACAAAAACCTACTCAGCCAACCTAATGTGTTCAGAGGTGCAGACATCAGCGAGCATCATGAATGTGGAGTCGATGGGATTCAGCTGATTTTCAGTGTGGAGCGATTGTTGGTGCCAGAAGCTCCAGTCTGTGTGAAAACTGCTGATCCACTGGGACTTTCGGATATCTCATTTAGGTTTACAGAGATTGGGAGTGAACTCCCAGTGCTGAGGGGCAATCTGTCAGAAACCAGCGGTCAAAGAAATGCTAGAAACAGTGACAAAGACAGCAGACACTGTGTGGCAGGGGTGTGTAGTTTGAGAAGACCTGTGGGGGAGGGTCTGCTCAGGGGAAACACTGGGGAGGGAGGTGATGCAGCACATCGGAGTCCCATCAGGGAATAATTACCTCGCTCACAGTGGCATGCTGGGATATAAAGAGATCATGCTGGAGGAAGAAGGAAGAACGGCAAGAAAAGGCAACTCAAGACTGAGAAATGGTCAGATGGGTTGCAGACTCACACCCGTCTGGAACAATCCGGACATCCTGAACATGCAAACACCACACAAAAGGGTCCAAAGTGTCCAGAGGGTATTTGATAGTATTTGATATTATATGATGGTATTTGACGGTATTTGACGGTATTTGACTGTATTTGAGGGTATTTGACAATATTTGACGATATTTGATTGTATTTGAGGGTATTTGGATTCATGGCAGTGACTCACTGTGATGTTGGGATGTCGCCATTGTCCTCACAATCCAAGATAGACATGAACAGCCTCACTGACAGAGCAGCTGACCTGAGAGCGAAGCTCATGAGCAAACTAGACATCTGGAGCCTCTGATGAATACTGAGGCCACTGATGTATTGTATCTGCTAGAAGATGTGAATACTTGCCTGAATACAACACCAACAATCATCACTAAAACCAACTAGCTGACCCACAATACAGCAACAGTACTCCTGTAGGATACAAGACAGATACAGTACGTAAGAACCAGTATCTTCTACTGGAAAAGACGGTTAGATGCTAAGATAAAAGCAGAGTAGAGAGACGTTAGCCAGCTGAGATACATAAAGGGAACTTGGTGAGTAAAGGGAAAAGAGTATCTACCAAATACCACAAGATGTCATTTCGATGGCAGGGAAATAACAGCAGGTCAGAACCACCAAAAGCTCAGATGGAAGAATACTGGAAATGGATCTGGAAAAGAGAAGAATTGCAACTGAGAACTGACCAAAGTACTGACTACAGTACTGACCACAGTACCGACCACAGTACTGACCACAGTACCGACCACAGTACTGACCACAGTAACTTCCCAAGGCGAGAACCAGTGAAGATTTCTGTGGCAGACATCCAAGATGAAGAGTTACACAGCACCAGGCCACAGTATGACCTCTACTGTACATCCTGAAGGTGATTCCACTTCATGAGAGACAAGCAGCACACATGAACCAAATGCTAATGGACAGGACCAACCTGCAGAGGTTAAACCAGGGGAGAGTAGTCCTAAACAGAAAGGGAACCATCCCATCCAACTCCCGGCCATAACTCGCCTCTGTACGACACAGAAACTCCCGTTAGGCGTCATAACAGCTGAGATCTACAGACAATGACCCAAGACCTGAGCCGTGCGCAGAGACGACTTGAAGCAACACCAGAGGAGCCAAACACCAGCGACTGGTTAGAGCAGTTACCAGAGATCCCAACAATGGACAGACCAGCTAGGGTCAACAGGACATTAAGGTCAACGGGACACTAGGGTCAACAGGACACTAAGGTCAATGGGACACTAGGGTCAACAGGACACTAAGGTCAACAGGACACTAGGGTCAACAGGACACTAAGGTCAATGGGACACTAGGGTCAATGGGACACTAAGGTCAACAAGACATCAGGGTCATCAGGACACTAGGGTCAATGGGACACTAAGGTCAACAGGACACTAGGGTCAATGGGACACTACGGTCAACAGGACTCTCGGGTCACAGGACACTAAGGTCAACAGGACACTAGAGTCAACGGGACACTAGGGTCAACAGGACACTAAGGTCAACAAGACACTAAGGTCAACAGGACTCTAGAGTCAACAGGACACTAAGGTCAACGGGGCACTAGGGTCAACAGGACACTAGGGTCAACGGGACTCTAGGGTCAACAGGACACTAAGGTCAAGGGGGCACTATGGTCAACAGGACACTAGGGTCAACAGGACTCTAGGGTCAACAGGACACTAAGGTCAATGGGGCACTAGGGTCAACAGGACACTAAGGTCAACAGGACATCAGGGTCAAGATAAGATAAGATAAGATATCCCTTTATTTATCTCGCATGTGGAGAAATTTGCAGTGGTACAACAGGATAGTAAAGAGAAAGAGGCACACATAGCAGGAACAAAATTATTATTATTTTTTTTTAAATAAATAAAAAAATCATATCGATGTCATTCCAGTCAGCAGATTGTTTTATTCTTACATTTTTTTAATGATGCTTATGATTTCATCTTCACTACTGCACTGAACTAGGATTTCTCTCAATATACTGATGCTAAACCTTTTTCCATGGTTGCTTC